>NC_052146.1:50204363-50519469 GCF_902713615.1 Scyliorhinus canicula
TTCAGGGGAATAGTACATTCCTCTTGGTCTCCATCGCATCGAGGAGCCTCCTCAGGTCTGCATCCTCAAACCTAGGTCTTGGGGCCGATCATCTTGGCACCATGGCTGCGAGCTGAGTGGGACTGGTTGTGCAGACGCTGTTTTAAGTACTGCTCGACCTTTATGATGCCTCTGTCACTCCCTTCTGCAATGCAAGCTGGCTTCTGGACCCTTTGCCCAGTTCTCCAGGCACCCCCCCCCCCCCAACTCCCTGTGGCGCTCACCCACCCTCCAGTTGTGGGCATGTCCCCGGAAGTGTGTCCCATCCGCTGGGTGTTCAGATGTTGGCTGCTGCGTGTATGGTGTTGCCTCCCACAGTGTCTAAGCACCGAGTCCAGGCACCATGGTGTGATTGGGATACTGTGCAATGACCATCACATGCTACATGGCTCGCCCACCCACAAGGATCCATGTGGCATGTGTGAAGTGCTCACTTAACCATGATTGGCAATTCCTTATTAGCAATAGCCTTCAGCCGCACCGACAGAGGCCTCAACAGTCGGTGGGAGTTACGTGTGGTCATTGGGGCAGAAGGACAGGGACAAGGGTTACCCCTGGAACGAGTACACACGATCCAGGGTTGGCATGATGGCGCCGCGAGCAGTTCCCCTAGTTACCCCCCTTGCGCCTAACACCCATCCTCCCATGGCGACCCGCCCTGTGGGCGGTCTCCCACCCCCAGCCGAGGGTCACCCATCCCCCGCCGAGTACTGGGGTGGCAAGCCCAGCGCCCCCAGGCTGTTTGCCAGGCTCTCACCTCCTCGCCTCTCCACAAAGGCCCTTCTGCCAGCTTCACGTTTTTCAAAAGGAGTACTAATCGGCGCCATTGTGAGCACTTGCTGGGGAGGCCGCTGAATGACAGGAGGTCATTGGATATTGGGTGGCTCCCATTAATTGCATGGAAATTGGGCTTAAGTGGTGATAATTGGTTTCTCACCACGCTACTGCGAGATCCCGATTTCGCCTGCGGGAGTGGGCCAGTTGCATCGCAAACTGTTTGGTGCCTGGCCCGGATCTTGTTTTTGGCCTCTTCCCCCTATTCACCAGCCTCGTTTCGCTCGAATGAGTGCGCAACGAGGCCGGAGAATCATGCCCCTATTTCTTTCTTCCTTGGCAGGGAAGACTCTATCTTCCCTGCCATTTCAATGCTCTCTTACTCTGCTTTAATGACCACTGAAATAATGTAGAGTAACACAGATTGCTGCTGATAAAACATTAAGCTATTTTATCGGGTTTTCACTTTGTTTTACAGTTACAATAATCAGTGGATGATTGTGGACTATAACTATTTTACACCAGGCTACTTTAATATTAAAAAGAACTTGTTGACAATTCTGGAACAAATACCGTAAGTATGAATGAAATCTGATGGATTCATTAATTTACTTACCCGGAAAAACCTTTGTACAGCATTTTTAGAAATTCTCCTTTGCAGCGTATGCTTTCTTTATAAATTATTTCCATTTTTTGTATAAAAATGTTAACAGAATTTAGAATTTTTGAAGTGTTTTAATTTTTGCCTCGGATGTCTGTATAACTAGAAAAGGTGCAGTTTGTTGATTGTATTCTACAAATCGCTATTGTGCATGTTTTGATATTGTATTCCATAATCTCTCATGTAACCTTGGAATTGCAATTACAGTGGGCAAATAGCTATTGCTGATAAAACAGAGGAACTGATGCAGAGAGGATACTGGGCCAGTTACAACATACCGTAAGTGTGGATTTTGATGGACTCCATAAGCTAGTGTTTGGAGCTTAGTGATCTTTTGACTTCATAAGTTAAATTCAAAGTATTCCCTTCATGTTCTATAACTTTATAACACAGAAATGCTCTTCCATCCTTTCTTTTCGTTTGTATTTTGGGGACGCGGTGGCACAGTGGTATTGTCACTGTACTCGTAAACCAGAGACTTCGAGTTCAAATCTCACAACTGCAGATAGTGAAATTTCAATTTGATGAAAAGATGGAATTTAAAGTAATGATGATCATGAAACCATTGTCGATTGTCGTAAAAACCCACCTGGTTCACAATGCCTTTTAGGAAAGGAAATCTGCCATCCTTACCTGGTCTGGCCTATATGTGACTCCAGTTCCACAGTAATGTGGTTCACCCTTAACTGCCCACTCAAGGGCAATTAGGAATGGGCAATACATGCGGAGTCTGCACATCCTCCCTGTGTCTGCGTGGGTTTCCTCCGGGTGCTCCGGTTTCCTCCCACAGTCCAAAGATGTGCGGGTTAGGTGGATTGGCCATGCTAAATTGCCCGTAGTGTCCTAAAAAGTAAGGGTAAGGGGGGGTTGTTGGGTTACGGGAATAGGGTGGATACGTGGGTTTGAGTAGGGTGATCATTGCTCGGCACAACATCGAGGGCCGAAGGGCCTGTTCTGTGCTGTACTGTTCTATGTTCTATGCTGGCACAGCCAGTGACGTGCACATCCCATGAATTAATTTTTTAAAAAATTGTATTTAGTTATCATTACCCTCCCTAAACATCAACATTGGTGAACCCATCCTACATATCATGTTCATGGGGAGGTGGTGGCGTAGTGGGGTAATGAAGGGTGGGGGTGGTGGTGGTGCGGGCTGTTGCCTGTGAATTTTGCCTGTGAAGGAGAGGGTAATGCTTGTGAGGGGAGAGGCAATGCCTGTGAAGGGGAGAGGGTATTTCCTGTGACAGGGGGAGGGTGAAGCCTGTGAGGAAGGGAAGTGTTGCCTGTGAAGAGGGCAGGCATTACTTGTGAAGGGGGAGGATGAAGCCTGTGAAGAGAGGGAGTGCGATGTCTGTGAAGAGAGGAGGTGATGCTGTGAATGGGAAGAGTGACAGCTGTGAGCGCGATACTGCCATGGTTCGGGAGTGGGGATGTGGAAGAATGCCTTCTGATACAGCCCATGGCGGTGGTGAAAAAGTGTCCCCGATACTGATGTGGGGAGGCGTGGGAGGGTGAGGGGTGAGAGCGCTCAGGGATGGTCAGGAGGAAGAGTGTTCCCGATACTGCCATTGTCGGGGGGGAGGGAGTGCCCCCTGGATACTGCCATGGTGGGGAGGGTCGCCAGATGCTTGTAGAGGGAGGCGGGGCACCCTTTAAAGAAGGTACCCCAATTTCTGTGGATCCAGACTTGCTGGCTCTATCAGGCCCTGCCCTTCCAGAGCAAACTACGCCCCCAGGTTTTCTGTGCACTGCGTGCTAGAAAATCTAGTCTGAAAACTCAGCGGTGCATCTGGAGAGAAACACGGCGGTCTTTAGTCAGAGCCTTTGGATGGATTGGATTGGATTTATTTATTGTCACGTGTACCGAGGTACAGTGAAAAGTATTTTTCTGTGAGCAGCTCAACAGATCATTAAGTACATGGGAAGAAAAGAGAATAAAAGAAAATACATAATAGGGAAACACAAGATATACAATGTAACTACATAAGCACCGGCATCGGGTGAAGCATACAGGGTGTAGTGTTAATGAGGTCAGTCCATAAGAGGGTCATTTAGGAGTCTGGTAACAGTGGGGAAGAAGCTGTTTTCGAGTCTGTTCGTGCGTGTTCTCAGACTTCTGTATCGCCTGCCTGATGGAGGAAGTTGGAAGGGTGAGTAAGCCGGGTGGGAGGAATCTTTGATTATGCTGCCCGCTTTCCCCAGGCAGCGGGAGGTGTAGATGGAGTCAATGGATGGGAGGCAGGTTTGTGTGATCGACTGAGCGGTGTTCACGACTCTCTGAAGTTTCTTGCGGTCCTGGGCCGAGCAGTTGCCATACCAGGCTGTGATGCAGCCCAATAGGATGCTTTCTATGGTGCATCTGTAAAAGTTGGTAAGGGTTAATGTGGACATGCCGAATTTCCTTAGTTTCCTGAGGAAGTATAGGCGCTGTTGTGCTTTCTTGTTGGTAACGTCGATGTGGGTGGAACAGGCAGATTTTTGGCGATATGCACCCCTAGGAATTTGAAACTGCTAACCATCTCCAGCTCGGCCCCGTTGATGCTGACAGGGGTGTGTACAGTACTTTGCTTCCTGAAGTCAATGACCAGCTCCTTAGTTTTGCTGGCATTGAGGGAGAGATTGTTGTCGCTACACCACTCTGCTAGGTTCTCTATCTCCCTCCTGTATTCTGACTTGTCATTATTCGCGATCCGGCCCACTATGGTCGTATCGTCAGCAAACTTGTAGATGGAGTTGGAACCAAATTTTGCCATGCAGCCGTGTGTATACAGGGAGTAGAGTAGGGGGCTAAGTACGCAGCCTTGCGGGGCCCCGGTATTGACGACTATTGTGGATGAGGTGTTGTTGTTTATTCTTACTGATTGTGGTCTATGGGTCAGGAAGTCGAGGATCCACTTGCAGAGTGGGGAGCCAAGTCCTAGGTTTTGGAGCTTTGATATGAGCTTGGCTGGGTTAATGGTGTTGAAGGCGGAGCTGTAGTCAATAAATAGGAGTCTGATGTAGGAGTCCAGGGATCCCATCTGCGCCCGTCGCCTTCCGAGAGTTCACTTTCAGGAAGGCCGATCTGACTTCGGAAGCCGTGATGGTGGGTATGGGTGAGTTATTTGCTGCTGGGGCACTCTACAGTGGATTGTTGGTTACCTGCTCGAACCGAGCATATAATGCATTGAGTTCATCAGGGAGGGGTACGCTGTTGCTGAACATACTGCTCGGCTTCGCCTTGTAGCCCGTTATGTTGTTTAGTCCTTGCCACAACCGCCGAGAGTCTGTCTGTGACTCTAGCTTGGTTTGATATTCCCTCTTGGCATCTCGGATGGCTTTGTGGCGGTCATACCTGGATTTCATGTATAGGTCAGGGTTGTCTGCCTTGAACGCCTCAGCCGTGTCCTTCAGTCGGGAGTCAATCTCGCGATTGAGCCATGGTTTCCGGTTGGGGAACGTACGTACTGCTTTCTTTGGCACGCAGTCGTCCACACATTTGCTGATGAAGTCTGTGACGGTGGTGGCGTACTCATTTAAGTTGGTCACTGAGTTCTTAAATATGGACCAGTCCACTGTCTCTAAGCAGTCACGTAGGGGCTCTTCTGTCTCCTCGGGCCAGCACTGCACAACCTTCTTAGCTGGATTTTCTGGCTTGAGTTTCTGCTTGTATGCCGGGAGAAGGAGCACAGTCTTCTGGTCAGATTTCCCAAAGTGCAGTCGGGGGATGGAACGGTAGGCGCCCTTGATTTTTGAGTAGCAGTGGTCAAGAGTGTTGTCGCCCCCGGTGGGACAGGAGCTGTGCTGGTAGAATTTTGGCAGTACACTCTTGAGGTTGGTCTTGTTGAAGTGTCCGGCCACGATGAACAAGGCCTCCGGGTGTTCTGTTTCATAGTTGTTTATAACTGTGTACAGTTCATCCAGCGCCTTCCTCACTTCTGCCTGGGGTGGGATGTAGACCACTGTGATAATGGCTGAAGTGAACTCACGTGGAAGATAGTATGGGTGGCACTTCACGGTCAGGTATTCCGGGTCCGGGGAGCAGTAGGTCGCCAGTGTTGCCACATCGAAGCACCAGGAGGGGTTGATGAGGAGGCACACCCCTCCACCTTTCGCTTTGCCTGATGACGCTGTGCGGTCTGCCCGGTGAATTGAGAAGCCTTCAGATTGTATGGCACAGTCCGGTGAGGCGGGGTGAGTCATGTCTCTGTGAAACAGAGCACACTACAGTCTCTTACTTCCCTCTGAGAGGTAAGTCTGGCATTAAGTTCATCCAGCTTGTTTTCGATCACTTGGATGTTTGCCAGGAGTATACTGGGGAGAGGGGTCTTGAAACCGCGTTGCTTCAGTCTAACCTGCAGACCGCCACTTTTCCCTCGCTTCCTCGGTCGGCGGCTGCAGCTGGATGATCCTGGGATCCGATGGGAGACGTCAGCCCTTGTGGAAGGTAGGTGGTTGCGCCTGGCGAGGTCCAGGGCGCTGGCGGGGACCAGGGCGCTGTTTATGTATCCGGGGTCGCGTCTGACAGGGTCCCGGGCGCTGGTTGAGGTAGAGGGGTTGCTGGGGGGGCATGTTTGCGATCCGGATGGGTCCCAGCGTTCTGCGGACGCGGGAATACCTTGCAGCGCGTTCGGGTCCTCGCGCGAGGTCTCCGCCGTTTCGGGGGTCCTGGGTCGTGGGCAGGGGCTTCTTGAGACAGGTTGGGCAGAGTCCCTTAGTCTGTTCCCTCCCTGGGCGCTCCTGGGGTCGGATCTTGAAGTAGGCCTTCTACTTGGATTTTTCTTTCTTCCATCACCAGGTAGTTCGGGTTGTTGGGCAGGCCTCTCCGGGTTGTGTTGGGCCGGGTCTTGCTGTCGGGGGTCGGATCGGGAGCTCTGGGGACTGGGCCGGGCGATCCGGGGGCTGGCGTCGGTAGTTAAGCCGGGTTGGTAGCTCCGAGGTCCGGGTCGGCTCCAAATCGAGGTCGGGGCTTCACTTCTGGTTTGGGCCCGATCTTCCAGTTCGCGGAGGTCAGATTGGGTCGGGTCAAAAGGTCTCCAAGGGCCTCGGAGGATGTTCAAGCCTGCAAGAAAAGATAAAAGAGAGAAGTTAGTAATAATGTTAGTTTTAGAATTAATTTTTAAAAGATTAGAACGAGTATAAATTAAGTAAAAAGTGGATCTGTTGGGGAGAGCTCGCAGAGAGTCACAATGCTCCGGTGCCATATTTGGAGAAATCTTTTCCTGAATAGAGCGTCTGACAAATTTTGGGAAACTTCTACCCCATGTGTTTAGATGTAACTGGATGAAATGCAATGTAATTGGTGGCGGTAGCGTAGTGGTATTGTCAATGGACCAATAATCCAGAGAGGCTCGGGTTCAAATTTGAATTAAATTTTTTTTAAATCTGGAATTAAAAGGCCCAATGGTAACCATGGCGGGATTCTCCGGGAATCGGCGGGGTGGGCAGAAACGGCGCAGTGGAGTGGCGGGAACCACTCTGGCGTCAGGCCGTCCCAAAGGTGCGGAGTCCTCCGCACCTTCAGGGGCTGGGCCGGCGCCGGAGTGGTTTGCGCCCCGCCGGCCGGCATGGAAGGTCTTTGGCGCCGCGCCAGCCGGGGCCGGAGGACTCCGCCGGCCGGCGCAAGTCCGCGCATGCGCGGGAGCGTCAGCGGCTGCTGATGTCATCCCCGCGCATGCATTGATTTGGATATTTGGACCTTCGTGCTGGCCATCGCAGAGGCTTACACGGTTGGCACGTAGAAATAGAGTGCCTCCACGGCACAGGCCCGCCCGCGGATCAGTGGGGCCCTATCGCGGGCCAGGCCACCGTGGGAGCAATCCCCGGGGCCAGATCGCCCCCCCCCCCCCCCCGAGCCAGCCCGCGCTGCCAGGTCCTGCCGTTAAGGAACCAACTCCAATTGGCGGGACCTGCATAGAACGGGCGGGACTGTGGGCCGGAGAATCGCCGGAGGGAGCTCGCCGACCGGCACGGCACTATTCCCGCCCCCGCCAAATCTCCGGCGGCGGAGAATTCGGCAGCCGGCGGGGGCAGGATTCACGCCCCCCCACCCCCCGGGCGACGCTGGGTCGGAGAATCCCGCTCCATGAAACCATTGTAAAGTTTTACACATGTTCTTTAGGGCAGCAAAGCTGCCAACCTTACCTGGTCTGGCCTACATGTGACTCTAGATTCACAGAAATATGATTGACTCTTGAATGGCCAAGGGCAATTAGGGATGGGCAATAAATGCTGGCCTAGCCGGTGACGCCCATATCCCATGAATGAACTCAAAAAATTTCACATCACTAATTTTCTTGCCAGTTATTTTTATTAAAATAGTCTGGTTATATATACATTGACATTTTACATCTCCTGGGAATTTTCTTAATGTCTTGGGGCTTGTTTAACTGAGATTTCCGATGAGGAAAGTTGGAACAATGTATTGTAGCTTGTGGAAACAAATTCCTCACTGCTCTGATTCTTTCTCACATTGACTTGGATATAGAGAACATTTCCCTCCCGACAGTAAGGAAAAATCTAAGGTAAAACTGTCCCAGGCCTGCTGCTCTGGTAAGCTCAGAGAAGCAATGGCCGAGAAATCAGATGCTGCTCTTTCTCACTCTCACGATAATGTTACATGACCCAGAGTTCCCCAAATTGGGGAAAAGATATATAAGCAAATACTTTGACCAAATTATGCATTCATTAAATCAGAACTTCATGCATCTTGATGAATTATCTATAATTCATGTTAATCAAATCTCTCATTTGTATAGGTATTTTGAAGAGATCTTTAATGCGAGTGGTAAACAAATCTTGGTTCAGGAATATGGAGACTGGTTCAGTTATAACAAGACTCCTCGAGCTCAGATATTCCGTCGAAATCAGACTTTGGTTACAGACATGGAATCGATGATTAAATTAATGAGGTACGTGGAGCTACGTCAGCTTTGGGTGATGGTTGTACATTGTGTTGATCTTTTAGACTAGTGAACAGAGTGAGCTCACCCTAAGGTGCTGGTTTAGCTCACTGAGCTAAATCGCTGGCTTTTAAAGCAGGCCAGTAGCACGGTTCGATTTGCGTACCAGCCTCCCCGGACAGGCGCCGGAATGTGGCGACTAGGGGTTTTTCACAGTAACTTCATTGAAACCTACTCGTGACAATAAGCGATTTTCATTTCATTTCATTTTCAAGGTTCCGCTGGCTTTCTTGGTACATTATAGTGACAGAAACCTCACTGTCTATTGGACTGGATTCTCCGGTTCCCCAGCCGCCCGTTCCTTGGCGGCGGGATTTTATCTTCCCAGCTTTTGACAATGCGATTTCCCTTTGAAACCGCCCCACACCGGTGGGAAACCCATGGCAGGGGTGTGCTGCCAGCGGGAAAAGTGAATCGCAACTGTCAGAGAATTCGACCATTGATTTTAAATCCTGGATGCTGGTTCTTTTGCTCGAAACATAATGCTAAAGAGAAAAATGAGTATAATTTGGGCATTTATAAAAAATTACATAAGGTTGTCCCATCTGAAGTATTAGATCCTATGTAATATTTTAGTCTAATGTATTGAAACTGACCCTTGAAAGGCGCATTTTAAAATACTAATGTCCTTGGTCTTAAATCAGTCTTGAATCGAACCTCAATCCAAATTTACTTGCATTTACCCGCTATAATATACACTTTACTGTGAAAATGTTTTGCTGTTTAGAAGGTTCAAAAGATTCCAAAACATTCTGCGATAATACACTCAGGATAGCAAACTTATTACATAGTATGAAATTTCAAAATTCGGAGCATATGCTGGTGCCAGACACACAGACCTCATTAGTTTCTTGAATCTGAACACTATGGCTTGGTTTCTCCGTTCCTGAGATTAAGTGCTGACGCCAGGGCAGGATTCGTGGACTTTCACGACAGCAGAATTGTGTCGAACCTGGACTGATTTAGCGACTGGGGAGGGGCTAATACCAGCGCCATGTGAAACACAATCAATTCCAATGGCAAACGGTACAGGATTCGCCGGGCTCGGGATTGACACTCGGGAGTCTGACAAGTTGCAGCCGCATATACACGTTACAATCCCCACACACACTCATCCCAGCCAACAAGATGGCACTGGTTGCGTTGGAACGTGCCCATACAGCTGATGGTTAGGCTGAGGCCAGAGGGCACCTCGGGGGTTGGCCTGGGGGGGACACCTAAATGACCCATGGCGTTAGCCAATGGAGAATCCCGCCCCACATGTTTAGATAAAGATGTCGAATGGAGCTGATTGAATTATTAATTTGAAAAAGTTTGCGAGCCAAACCAGCAAGACTAGGAAATCGCATTTTTCATTCGTGGATTGAAATTGTTAGAAGTTAGAAAAGTGGCACTTGCAAGTTGTTGAAGCATAGACAATTACTTCACACATCCGTCTGCCTGGCTGAGTGATGGGATTTACCAAAATGAGGACGCAGACATTAAAACTAGACCCATTTCTAGGTCTTGTTTGATTTGTTTAACTCTCAACTCATAGGATTTCAACTTCAAAACAGCATTGCCTTAGCAAACATTATTACGCCTTCTAATTTTCAGACTTGGAACTCATGTTAATGTATTGGGTCCAACACCTTTGTCTACTAAGTGAAATATAAAACAATGTTCATTATCAGAAAATGTAAGATTTAATCACAAATATTTGTTAGAAGGAAGAAATAATTATTTCAGACAAATAATAATCACTCGTGACTGCTTTTGCAGAATGCAGTGCTAAAAGGATTTGAAATCCTGGAATTCCCTACCTGGGGGTTCTTTCAGCACACAGGCCGCAGCAGTTTAAGAAAGTAGTTAATCACCACCATCTCAATAACAATTATCAATAGGCAACAAATGCTGGCCTAGGTAGTGATGCCCACACTTTATGAATTAACTGTTTTAAAACTTTTCTTAAGTAGTTCCATACATTTATTCCTATATGTCTGCAGAGCGAAGGGAAGGGAGATTAGTCTGAATATGATGATGTGTTATGTTTCCTTGACTGAAGTCTAATAGTTGTACAAAAGATGGGCAAGTGAGAAGATTCAAAGAAGTTATTTGTTCCTCTATTCTTCCAGGCTCCTGAATTTCTCTATTTTGTCATCAGGATATATAGACAGTACTATACTCCATTACAATCAAGAAGAAGGTTGCCATATCCAAATACGCTATTCTACATGCACATCTTTTCCAACTCTTATTTTTACAGGATCTCAAAACTTTGGAACTCTGCTTCTTTCGCTCTTCACCTTTTAAATCTACAAACTTTTAAACATAAATAATCTAACTACCTCTTCTTGGTGTCATCTGTTTTGCAACCCCCCAACATTTTAAAGAAACAAAGACACCTTAGAAATGCAAGTATTTTTTATTACCCCAAACGTCAGGAAATGTTACATAGCAGTGAATTACTATTGAAGTGTAGTTACAGCTGCAATGGAGGAATTGTGCTGGGGCCCTACACTTTGCACCTTTGATCTTCGTTTGGAGTTCTCAGTTTTAAAAAAACAGGTTCACGTAACAGCTGAATCTTCAATTTCCAATTGGAAGGATATTGCTTTCGTCGGCCTTCAAACTATGATTTCACATGATGTATTGCACCACTAAAGTTCAGAGAGAAAATGTATTTAAATATAATTTTGATCGTTAGCTCGTGTTTTCACTTCTCAAAGTAATTTATCACAATTGTTTTTTAATTTGTCAAGATATAATAACTTTAAGAACGACCCTCTCTCCGAATGTGGGCAGTGCAATCCTAAACGCAACGGTGAGAATTCAATCTCAGCTCGATCTGACCTCAATCCAGCCAATGGGACTTACCCATTCTCAGCATTAGGACAGCGATCACATGGAGGTACAGACATGAAGGTGAGATTATCTTGGATTGCATTGAGCAGAGTAAAGAATCGGGTGGGGAAGTGGGGGGTAGCAAATGTTGGAAACCTAGAACAGCATCTGAAAGGGAAAAGATCAATTAAAACTTTGGATGGGACCTTCCGTAAGAACAGCAGGAATTCTGATGACAGGTCCACTTAAAATATTTTGTCTTTTTCATTCATTTACTGGCTGGCCTGCAGTATAATTTCAGCCACTGTTGGTTTAGTTTCTCTTTCTTCTATTCCTGGATAAAGAAATTTCAATTCCGAGCAGAAGTTATTTTAATCATGTTTACATTTGTCCTTTTAGGTAACGTTTCACTTTCTCATTCTTCGCTCCCTCCATGAACCAGACACTTCGACTTACAATCTATTGGTGTCTGATATCAGCTGAAAACTTAGATAAGAATTTAACTCCTTTCCTAAAATGGATATTTGCACAATTCACAAAGGAGCTCTGGTTAAGAAAAAAGGTTTGAACAATTAACCCAGCAATGCAGGAGCTCCTGAAGAAATAATCTGTCATTAATAGTACTGTTAACCTTCTTTTATGATGCCACCTCTACCATTATGTTTGCAGATGGACTGATGTGCCGTACAACCTTGACCCACTTGGCAGTACTCTTTTTTTTAAACTATAAATTTAGAATACACAATTTGTTTTTTGCAATTAAGGGGCAATTTAGTGTGGCCAATCCACCTACCCTGCACATCTTTGGGTTGTGGGGTTGAGACCCACACAGGCATGGGAGAATGTGCAAACTCCACACGGACAGTGACCCAGGGCCAGGATCGAACCCAAGTCCTCGGCGCCGTGAGGCAGCAGTGCTAGCCACTGCACCACCATGCCGCCCTAATTGGCAGTACTCTCACCTTTGGGTCAGAAGGTTGTGGATTTGAATCATGCAACATGACCCGAGTGTATAATTGAACCTGATACTCCTGTATCACATTGTTACATTGACTGAGGTCCTTTCATTTATATACTGTTTCATCTGCTTGCCCAGTAAGGCATTGGAGGTCCCATGGCACTCTCCAAAGATTCTATAGCACAGGGTTAACCCTCCTCACAGAATCACAGAGAAGGAGGCCCTTCAGCCCGTTGTGTCTGTGCTGGCTCTCCAAAGGAGCAATTTATCTCATGCCATCCCCTGCCCTTCTTCTCATCGGCCTGCACATTCCTGCTTGTCCAATAATAATCCAATTCCATCAGAAATGCGTTGATTGAACTGCCTCCGCCACACTCCCAAGACAGTGCCCTCCACATCCTAACTGCTCCCTGCAATAAAACGTTTTTCCTCGCGTCGCTCCATTGCTTCTTTTGCAATTACTTTAAGTCTGTAACAAATTCTTCTTTCAACAAAGATAACAGGTTGTCTCTGTCATTACTTTTTGTGATATTGTAGTTTACCTAACAAGCCAAAAGTAATTCGCTGCCTGAAACGCCAAGGATTTATTTAGTTAACAGTGCTTGTGTTCCACAAATATTTCCTCATTTCTTTTGGAGATCAATAACTATTTCCAATAAGCTGCTCCTCTCTCCGGGCCTAGTATTGTGACCAAAGTGGCTCTCTAAAGCTAGGGTCAACGCATTTGATGATCTGTATTTTGTGTTAATACCTAGGTTACTTCGTTTGAGTTACACAAGACCTACCAGATGATTGCAGTGAATGGCCCGACATGGGACGAAGTTCCAGCATTTCAATGGAGCAAATCTCCTTTCAGCAAGCTAATGCACGTGGGGCATCCCGATCTGTGGAAGTTTTTTCCTGTATTGGTCGAGTGGAACTGAAAACCTAAGAACATTTACCAGATTAAAAGAAAATTATTTTAAATCGGGTTAAGCCGTTATGTTTAATCAGCCTTACTCAAAATAGTCCTGTGCTAACTTTTATGAAGCTGATTTTTAAATGAGTGGGAAATTATAAGTGTCTGACTGAGCACCATTTGTGGTGTAAATTTTGCAAGATAATCACTAGCCTTTACCAAAGTTTCATTTAAAATGCAATCTTACAAAAGCACTGTTGTATACTGGATGAAATTTGTTGGACCTAGTGTTCCATTTTGACTAGATGGAAGCACAAATCCACATAAGTTAAAGCATATGGCAGGATTTCTTAGCTAATGTATTTTACAGCCAATAGCCTGCTACGTAAAGGGACTTTTTGAAGCCTGTAATGTTTTGTAATAACTTAATGAGAAAATGTCACTCCCAGAAGGGCTACACATTTTCAGTCAGAGTTACCTGATGGACCTATAGCTGTGCATCCTCTTACCCATGTCAAGTCATGCAGGCAGGCACTGCAGAATGAATGGGGGGTGAGGTGCCAAAACCACCACCTCGGTCTTCCCCGACTAACGGTCGTGTCAAATAAAAGTCCATAATTAAAGTCAATTGTTCTACGACAGGTCGCCATTGGGTACATGTTGCACCTTTCTGTAACTTGTTCATCTCCATTAGTTCCCTGGCAGCTGACCACCCATCAGGAAACTTTGCAAGTACAACCAGATTGTCAGATATTATGCCATGTATGGTTGTTGTTACTTGATTGGAGCATTATTTGAAACTTAAGCTTTTTTTCAAATGTTTCTTAATAGCTGGTGCTAATACAGAAAATTGTACATTGCTTTTGAAGGATGCTGATTTGCTCTTGGGTACAGAGAATGTTGCTTGCACTTGAGCTATGATAATTGAATAAAGTCGGTGAAATATGATATGTGCACCAGACCTTAGTGGTTTGATGATTTAACATTGGCAAATATTAATGCACATTTTTCAGCTATTGCCATTGAGAAAGTCTGTAACCTGCCAATGGTATCCAAAGTATTTAGCAATTCCACATGTTAGGAAACGTCTTGGATGAGAGATGAGTGGCTGGATTCTCCGATCGGCCGAAGAATCCACATTTGTGCCAGAATCGGGGGCGGTACCGTTTTTGCGATGCTCCAACCCTTCAAAAACGGCATACTCGAGGAGTACGGCGCACGCCTAACGGACATCCTCAGGACATCACTGAGGCTTTCCCCCGATGCCCCGCCCCTGATGGGCTGAGTCCCCGACGGCATCGCCCGTGTGTGCTCATACCATTCGGGAACCTCACGTGGCGGCTGCGGACTGAGTTCAGCGCTGCCACAGTCGGCGGGGGGGGGGGGGGGGGGGGGAGAACCATTCCGTGACAGGGAGGGCTTCGCATGGGGGGGGGGGGGAGGAAGGCTGGGGGCACTGGTGGGGGGTGGTCCGGGGATGGCGAGGCTTAATACAGGGGGGCAGTTTTTGGTAGGTCAGCTCCACTGCGCCTGTGCCATATTGCACGATGCCACCGCCGCCGTGCGCATGCGCGGCCACGGACCCAGCCATTCTGCGGTCATATCCGCAGGTAAAGTCGGGGACTTTACGCTGCGCGGCTGCAAGCCCCCCACCGGATGGAGGATCGGTGCGGGGCGGCCGATCCTGTGGACAAACCCACTGGGTCGAAGAATCCAGCCCGAGGTGTCATGGTCAGTTGGGATATGTGGTCCTTACAGCCTGACAGGATGATCACAAGCTGATGGACATTCGGCTTAATCGTGAGGTTTAGGTAGTTTCTCAACAAAAGCTAAATAGGCACTGATAATCAGCTCAGAATAACTCTCAAACTGAAATGTAATGATTAATCTCATGTAGCACTGTACTTGGGAATGAAGATTCTTCAGATGACCCGGCCGGGGGGGGGGGGGGGGGGGGGGGGGGGGGGTTGCAAGTAATGGTTCAACCAGCCATGCAGTTGTAATCCACCCCCATTTAGATTAGAGTTAAAGAGAAGCATTAAGTTGGCTGGAGTCAGCAAATCCGATTGAGAGGCCAGGCAATGCAAAACAAGAGGTGCTACAGAATCTCCAAGGGAAAGAGGCTGTAATTACAGCATGACCACTTTATACTGGGTGTTCTTATTATAAATGCAAACATGGGAATATATAATCGAACAAAAGATATTTACAAAAGTGCTACTTTCTTAGTGTTAAGTAATGTGTTTTGGGGATCTTACATCTTGTAAACAAAGACAACATAAAGCATAGGGCCATGCACACTCTTGTAATGCATACATGGAAAAAATAAAAGCAGCTAGAATTCTATATTAGTGGAGCCCATCTGCATTATACATTGTTGTCTGTCAATAAAATCACTTGGAATTAAGTGAGATTAAAATGCTAACTCATTTTTCTCAATGGGAAGGTTAACGGTACCTATTGCACATTTAATAATATACATGTCAAAGGTCTGTCAAACTTACCTACATAATACAAATAAGGACAGTGGACACTGGAAAAACTCAGCAGGTCTGGCAGCATCTGTAAGGGGAGAATGCAGTTACGTTTTGAGTCCTTTTGACTCTTCGTCAGAATTGAAGGGAGAGAAAATGTGTTGGATAATAAAGTGCAGCTATGTGAGGTTGCAACAAAAATACCAACTTTTAAGAACAAAAGACAAATGACCTGGTGGGGGGAGGGGTTTCATTGAAACAATACATGTATGAGATTTTTTTTAAATAAGGGTGAAAGATGGATATCCAAACCCTCAACTCCTCCATCCCCCACCAGGACGGTTTGAGGGCTTTCCGCTTCTTGCTTGAACAGAGGTTAGAACAATCCTCATCCACCACTCCTATCCTTCACCTGACTGAACTTGTTCTGTCAATTAATAATGTCTCCTTTAAATTGTCTCACTTCCTGAAAGTGAAAGGTGTGGGTTATGTCGAACGCTCCTTGTTCCAGTCCTACTCAGGCTGTCTCCCAAGACTCTCTTTCTGTTCCATGGATGACTGTATTGGTGCTGCTTGATGCTCTCATCTGGACCTGCAAACAATTATATAAATTTAGCACCAATTTCCATCCCTTTCTCACCTTCATATGGTTCATCTCCAGCACTCCCCGTCCCTTCCTGGCCTCACTGTCTCCATTTACGGTAATAGACTGACCACCAATACAAACCCATCGACTCCCACAGCTACCCAGACTACAGCTCCTCACACCCTACTCCCTGAGGGACTCAATCCCATTCTCGCAGTTTCTCCGCCTCCATTTCACCTGTTCTGATGATAGCCCCTTTGGAAATGGTGCTTCTGACATGTCTGCTTTTTTTCCTCAATCAAGTTTTCCCTGCCACGAGTTAACAGGACACTCTGCCGGTTTTGACCTACTTACCACACCACTGCCCTCACCTATTCCCCTCTCTCCCAGAACCATGACAGGGTACCCATTGTCCTCACTTTCCACCCCACTAGCCTCTTCATTCAAAGGATCATCCTCCACAATATCGGCCAGCTTTTAATGCCCCCATGATACACACCTTCCACTGGGCAGGAGATACACAAGTCTGAGAACATGCACCAACAGATTCAATAACAGCTTCTTCCCGGCTGTTACCAGACTCCTAAACAACCCTTTTATGGACTAATCTGATCTCTTCACACATCTTCTCTACTGAGTAGTGCTACAATCCTGTATGCTTGATCCGATGCCTGTGTTTATTTATTTACATTTTATGTTTGCCCTATGTATTTTCATGAATGAAACGATCTGTCTGGACTGTACACAGAACAATACTTTTCACTGTACCTCGGTACACGTGACAATAAACAATTGCAACATCCAACCTCTCTTTCCCCCCCCCCCCCCCCCCCCCCCAGTCAGCATTCTGCAGGGACCGCTTCTCCCATGACACCCTAGTCCACTCCTCCATCATGCCAACTCTCCTTTCCATGACACCTTCCCATGCAATCACAGAAGGTATAACACCTATCCATTTACCTCCAACCTCCTCGCTATCCAAGGCCCCAATTACTCCTACCAGCCGACGCAGTGTTTCACTTTGGTCCCCCTTCAATTTGGTCTACTGTATTTGTTGCTCCCTATGCGGAACACCTCGGCTAAGTCTGCAAGCATGATCCCAACTTTCCTGTTGTGTGCCATTTTAACGTAGGACCTTGCTCTCATGCCCACATGTCCCTCATTGGCCTGCTGCCTTCTCCAGTGTAGCCCAACGCCAGCTGGAGGAGCAGCATCTCATCTTCTAGTTGGGCGCGTTGAAACCCTCTGGACACAACATTGAGTTTGGAGACTTTAGACTGTGACCTTTCTCCATCTTTAAAACATTACATATTACTTCAGTGTACCATTCATGCCCTCCTCTCCCCCCCCCCCCCAACCCCCACACACACACACCAGGCCTGCATTTTGTTCTTAAAGTTGATCCATTTTGTTGAAATCTCTCACAGCTTCACTTTAATATCTAACTCATTCACCCTCTTCAATTCTGATGAATGGTCAAAAGGTCTTGCAGCGTTCCCTCTGCTTTCTCTCTCCTGACAGATGCTGCCAGATTTGCTGAGTTTTTCCAGCATCCTCTGTTTTTGTTTCAGATTCCAGCATCCGCTCAGTATTTTGCTCAGTCCATATAATACATATATTATTACTGTGACCATTGTGGGCAAGAAATTTTGCTCAAAATATGTTTTAATGGGGTTTGATATGTTAGCTATCTAATCAACGCCATCAGTCGCATTCAATCAAGACCTGCATGCATTCTGTCTGAAGCTGGCTTAGGTTCAAGTGAAATAGTCACGGGGCTAGGAGAATCTAGTCTCAGGAGCTAATGGACTATGACAGATACTCAGTAGCCACGAGTTGCCTGAAGCACTTGGAACTCTCGGATCAGTAAGCATCAATGGAACAGTATTTTCAAGCTCAAGCTGGATAATTCTCTTGTCAATGAAAAGGGGCGGGATTCTCCGACCCCATCGCCGGGTCGGAGAATCGCCGGGGGGCGGCGTGAATCCCGCCCGCGCCGGGGTTTTGGCGGGGGCGGGAATCGCGCCGCGCTAATCGGCGGCCGCTGGCAGCGCCCCCCCCCCCCCCCCCCCAGCAATTCTTCAGCCCGCATTGGGCCAAATGGCCGCCCGTTTTCGGCCAGGCCCGCCAGCGTAAATTACAACAGGTATTTGCAGACGGCACTTAGCTGCGCGGGCGGCCTCGGGGGGCGGCGGGGGGGGGGGGGGGGGGGGGGCGGGGGGGTGGATCTGGCCCCGGGAAGTGCCTCCACGGTGGCCTGGCTGCGATCGGGGCCCACCGATCCGCCGGTGGTCCTGTGCCGTGGGGCACTCTATTATTCCGCGTCGGCCGCTGTAACAGTACTCGATGGCCGACGCGGAGATGAACCTTCCCCCCCCCCCGCGCATGCGCTGGGATGACGCTAAAACACGCTAGCGCTCACGCGCATGCGCCAGGCCCATCGACGGAAAATTCCACACCTTCGGGGCGTCCCGACGCCGGAGTGGTTCACGGCACTCCTTCGCGCCGGAGTTTCCCGCCCCGCCAGTTTTCGCAGAATCCTGCCCCAGGTTTCTGTTGCAGCCAATATGATGCTGAAAAACCATATTACACCAGTGCCTGTGTATCCAGAAGAGAGTACCTGCACTCTGAACCAAAAAACAGAGGAGTATTGTGCTTTTTCTTTGTTCAGTTTGTACTGCGATTTAACAGTTAAACATGCACTAAATTTTCCACTGTTCCATCTGTTTTCCAGAATTCTCCCCAAATCTTGTGTGAGTGGGCGGCATTCTCCCCTACCCGGCGTGACGGAGGGTGCCGGCGTAGGGGAGTGGCGCCAACCACTCAGGGGTCGCGCCTCCCCAAAGGTGGGGAATTCTCCCCATCTTTGGGGGCCAGCCCCGCGCCGGAGCAGTTTGCACCGGTAGACTGGCGCAAACACCCGGCGCCGTCGGAAGCGGGGCTGGCCGAAAGGCTTTCGGCGGTCGGCGCATGCGCCGGCAGTGACGTCAGCGGCAGCTGGCCGCTGACGTCACTGCCGGCGCATGCGCGATGCGGGGTTCTCCTCCGCGTCCGCCATGGAGGAGGCCGTGGCGGCGCAGAAGGAGAAAGAGTGCCCCCACGGCACTGCCCCGCAGAGTGAGCGGGGGGCCCCGATCGCGGGCCAGGCCTCCGTGGGGGCACCCCCCCGGGTCCGTTCGCCCCCCCAGGACCCCGGGGGCCCGCTCGCGCCGCTGAGCCCGCCGTTCCAGAGGTGGTTTAAACCTCGGCGGCGGGAGAAGGCCTCCCAGCGGCGGGACTTCGGCCCATCCGGGCCGGAGATTTAAGGTCATTTAAAAAAAAAAATGAAATCCCGCCGGCGCCAGCTGTTTTCACAGGCTGCCAGCGGGATTTGCACAACGCCGGTTTTTGAATGGCGGGAGAATTACAAAACCTGCGGGAGCGGAAATAACGCCGCTTCCCGCCGATTCTCCGACCCTGCGTGGGGTCGGAGAAACCCGGCCAGGGAGTTGGATTCTCCAATTGCTGACCGCGAAATAACGTTTAATGCTGAAATCGGGGCCGGCGCAGTTTTTCGGATGCTCCGCCCCCTCAAAAACGGTGTACTCGAGGAGTATGCCGCACGCTGTTGGGAAAGTCTTGGGACATCACCTAAGGCCCTCCCCGATGGGCCGACTTCCCGACAAAGTCAGTCGCGTGTCCTCTCAATTTTTGGGGACCTTGCGTGGCGGCTGCGGACTGTGTCCAGCGCATGCGTGGCCATGGACCCGGCCATTCTGCGTCCATATCTGCAGGTAAAGCCGGGGGCCTTACGTGACACAGCTTCTAGCCCCCCCCCTCCCACTCCCACCAGACGGAGCATCGGTGCGGGCGCGGCACCGCCATTTTGGCCGTAAGACCAGATGCTTCCTCTGGACATAGCTGCAAAATCGGTGAATCCAGTCCATGAATTTTGTTTCTTTTGGTATTTATATTCTCATGAGGAGGAGACTCAAGTGGAGCATGAACATTGCCAAATATCCTGTGTTGTCTGTTTTATATTGATCCTTCACTGAAGATACTGCTGGACCGCGCATGTAAGATCAGAATTTGAGGATGCTTGGCTATCCAACAACTGTCAACATCTGACCAGATGTGATTCGAAAAACAGAATACTGCAGATGCAGGAAATCTGGAAAGTAACAAAATGATGGAAACACTCATTCAATCAGGCAGTATCTGTGGAGAGAGAATCAAGAATTAATGTGGGATTTTCCCTTCCCCCCCAGCCATGTATTTATGGGCGGTGTGCTGGCGGTGGGATTCTCTCTTCCCGCCACTTATTAGTTAGATTTCTCATTGAAGCCGCCTTACGCCACTGGGAAATCCATGGGCGAGGGTGCACTGCCAGTGGGAAAAGTGAATTCCAATGGTTGAAGAATTCTGGCCAGCATTTCAGGTCGTTGACCTTTCATCAAAACTAGGAAAAATTTGAGATGTAGTCTTGGTGTCTAATTCATTGCCACAGAAGTTCTGCTATTCCATTTCTCTTTGGGCGGGATTTTCTGGGTGCCCCTAAGACGTGTTTTGCGGTGGCGGAAGTGGCCTGTCACTGGCCGGCAGTGGGATCCTCAGGTCCCTCTGCTGTCAATGGGGTTTCCCATTGTTTGCACCCTTCCCGGTGGTGGGGGTTCACCATCAGCAGGATCAGAGGATCTTTGGGCCGTATAAAGGTATACCTTCTTTGGCAGCTAGTAGATTGCAAAGATGGTCACACACATACAATATCCAGTATTGCAAGTCAGAGCAGCATGCAAATCTGATATCTTATCATGATTGCTATTACCAGTCAAGCAACACCCAGAAGAAAATATTGTCAATTTTTTGCATTTCTTGCTTGTGGATAATGTACCTGTGACTTAATCTCAAGTTCAAAGATATACAAGAAACAATCCAGTGATGGGAAGGTAATGGACTTGGCCGAAAAAGGAACCCTGTCCAATATTCATATGAAAAATCTAGACCTCAAACCCTACATCACATGAAGACTTGAGTTGACAGTATAGCATGGAGTTCTATTGTGGGGAATCCGTGTGATTATTCTTATGCAGTTGGTTAAGGATGCTATTATGCATGCATGGGAGATTCTGGCGTGGTAAGGATGAAGGATTTAGCACCCAGTTATTTTTGGTGGCCAGAATTATGATGCTCAAATTGAAGAGAATGTTGGACAATGCCGGTCTTGTGCAAAACGAAGGAAAATTCCCCCATTACAACCATTCCATCTGTGGGAATGGCCGACTCACCCAGGTCAGAGGATACACATTGGTTATGCTGGTCTAGTGGAGGGTCACATGTTCTTAGTGGTTGTGGACATGGACTCGAAAAGGCCAGAAGTCTAGATAATGAAGCCAACCACAACTGAGCAGTCTACTGAAAAGCTCAACAAAATCTTCCTAAGATTTGAAACACCAGAGCAGATTTGTCAGTGACAACGGTACATAGTTCACTTCAAAGGAGATTAAGGACTACTTGAAAGGGAACGGTATACACCATGTCAAATCAGCTCCATATCATCCAGCAATGAATGGATGGCAACTTTCCACAGATGCTGCCAGACGTGTTGAGTCTTGCTGTTTTTATTTACGGTTTCCAGCATCCATAGTATTTTCCTTTTATTCTGCATCTGAAATAGGAACTGTAGGAGTAGGCCATTCAGCCCATCGCGCCTGCTCCGCCACTCAAAATGATCGTGGCTGATCATCCATTCCAATGCCTTTTTCCCCACACCAGTCCCATAGTCCTGAATGATATTGGTATTTAGAAATCTGTCAATCTCTCTTTTCACCATATTCAATTACTGAGTTTCTACAACCCTCGGGTAGAGAATTCCAAAGTATCCGAAGTGGCTTCTCTTTCCTCCGGGTGCTCCAGTTTCCTCCCACAGTCCAAGGGTGTGCAGGTTAGGTGGATTGGCCATGATAAATTGTCCCGTAGTGTCCAAAAAGGGTTAGTGGGGATAGGGCAGAGGCGTGGGCCTGGGTGGGATACTCTGTTGGAGGGTTGGTGCAGACTCGATGGGCCAAATGACCTTCTTTTGCACTGTAGGAATACATTGGTCTCAGTGATTTTGCTTTGCGGTTAACGTTTACATTAATGCAGTGCTCTGAAAAGCAGCCCAAAACATTATAAACAAGACTGTTGTTTATGGTTATTAAACCTGGGATTAATGTATAAACTTGGAAAGAAGTTCGTGTATTTACAAATACATTATACATATATACGTCTCGAACAATCTCATCTGGCAATCCATCACAGTTCTGGTTTTTTTTGAAAGAACATGTTTTAATTAGTTTCAGAGCAATCATTGTGGAAAACATTTCCTAAAAAGGTCGTGGATTTAGGCAAAAAATGCCTCAATATTTCAGTGGACTTCCAGATGCCAACATTTGAAAAGCTGCCAAAAGCCATAAGATCAATGAGTAGAATTTGAGAAAAAAAAAGCAAAGTGTTCCGGACTTAAAAATCCACTGCAATAAATAGTGTGTTATTGGTTTTCTGAGTAACCGAGACATTATAAAGCTTTTTAAATATGTAGAACTTAGCTCACTATTATGAGGTTCATCAAACTGCAACGCGCTTAGTGACCAAAAATCAATCCTCACTATAAATGAATGAGACTTGAGAGCTCAGCAGATTGTGCTTGTTTTAACAGTAGACAACAAAGATTTGAAAACATTGCCCTGGAATGTAAGCCTCACTTAAAATAAATATTTGACCAAGAAGAGTACGGCTGGGGTTTTAAACTTAGCAGATGTAATGGATGATTCCATTGTGGACCCCTGGAGTTCAGGCTCCCGGGCTTTTTTCCATGTTGTCATAACCTTGGATTTAAGTATATAAGTATATTGAAGATTTGACTTTGGATGCACAAAAATCTCCAGAGACAACAAAACCAAGCTGAGCTCGTAAGCAATCTCCTTGGACACCAGGGAGTACTTAGATGTAGGAGTTTGAAAAATACCCAATTTGGGGTTGTATACTCTTGAGTCAACCTGCTGGGGAAGGCGTCAAAAGTGACACTTGGGGTGAAAAGGTCATTTCAACTATCCCCATGGAATTACATACAACCAAGCAATGGGAATCCACAGGGTGGGAACCCAAAGGTCATGTGATATAGGCAAAGGGATGGATAATTTCATGCAAATTCCAAAAGATTACAGGATTTCTCTCACACAGTGTAAAACGCACAACAGCATATCCTTTGGCTCCCAGCAATATTTCATTGGTACAGGGTGTTGGTACAGATTCAATAGTAACCGTCAGGCATTTAAGGAATTACTTCATAACTCTCAACAAAGATCTATTCCATTGAGAAAAAAAGACTCCAGAAGAAGAAGACACGGCCGGGATTCTCCGAGCCTCCGCACTGAAATCGCGCTAGGCGCGGGGGCGGAGAATGGGGTCTCAGACCCACGATCGGCTCCGACGCCAGGACCGGAGAATCACCGCCAGCCATGCGCGCATGGTTGATGCGGCGTCGGTCGGGAGCCGTTGAAAGAGGCCCCCGTGGCGAATCTCCGCGATCGACTGGCCAAGTTATGCTGGCGTGGTTCCAACCTGGTTCCATCCGGCAGGAGCTCGGACTCGCGGCCGCACTGGCCGTCCTGGTGGGGGGATCAGACTCTTGGGGGGACTTATCGAGGGCCAGGCCCGCGATCGGGGGCTACCGATCGATGGGCGCGCATGATCTGGTGGGGGCCTATCTTCTTCCGCGCCGGCCTGCTGTGTGGCTCCACCATGAAAACGACCGCTGTGCGCATGCGCGGACCCGCGGTCGGACGTGCAGGGCCCTGTATCTGCAGCAGGAGCAGCGGGGCGCATGCCAGGGCCCTGCTATCCCTCTTGAAATCAGGGAATCACTCCGTACTTTTTGAAAAAAGACTGGAGTGATTCGCGCCCGTTTTCCGGCGGACGCGGGGACATAGCCCCATTTTCAGAGAATCTCGGCCACCATCTGTGGTTAATTAAGGATGTTTTTCTTTATTTTTAAAAATAAATTTAGAGTACCCAATTCATTTCTTCAAATTAAAGGGGCAATTTAGTGTGGTCAATCCACCTACACTGCACATTTTTGGGTTGTGGGGACGAAACCCACGCAAACACAGGGAAAATGTGCAAACTCTAATTAAGGCTGTTAAGGACGGTATCAAATTGAAGGAAATGGCTGACAGTGCTGCGGAAATTAGTGGTAGGCCAGAAGATTGAGAAATTTGTAGGAATTATTTTTTTTTAAACAAAGAGGGAAAATGACAGTTTGAGAGCAAGAAATATGAAAACCAACAGAAAAGGCTTTTAAAGAAAAAGAGTGGCTAAAATAAGCATTGGTCCCTTAGAAGATGAGACTGGGGAATTAATAACGTAAAAACAGAGACATGGCAGGTACTTTGAACAAGTATTTTGGATCTGTCTTCACAGTATAGGAGACACAAAAATCATCCCAAGAATAGATGAAAATCAAGGGACCAAAGGAAAGGAGCAGCTTTATCGCTAACACGAGGGAAACTTAATGGGATTAAAGGTTGACAAGTCCTCTGGGCCTAATGGCTTGCCCATGGTCTTAAAAGAAGTGAAAGCAATTTGGATCCCCAAAAGGCATTCAAGAAGATATCACAAAAAATTCCAGACATTTCCTCACAATTATAATATATTCCAGTGAGGAAGAAAGATGGTAAAAGGGGTAAAATAAACATCCATGGCTAAACAAGGAGGTCAAGGTCAATATAAAGACAAAAGCTAAGGTATACCATGTTGCAAAGGCCAGAGGCATTCTGGAAGATTGGGAAACTTTCAAACAAAAACAAAGGGTTACTAAAAAAGTATTAAAAAGAGCAAAGGTAAATTATCAAAGAAAACTAACACAAAGTATCAAAAATGATAGCAAAAGCTTCTATTAGTACATGAAAGGGAAGAGAGTTGCCATAAATGGCAGAGATGCTAAATCAATGTTTTGCCTCCGTTTTCAGGGTGGAGGACACGAGTACCATTCCTATAGGAACCGGCAATTCTGAGGTAATAGAAAAGGTGGAACTTAGAACAATCAGCATCAATAGGGAAACAAATTATTGGGTTTGAAGGCAGACAAGTCCCCAGGGCTGATGACCTACATCCTAGTGTGTTAAAGGAAGTGGCAGCGAAGATAGTGGATCTATTGGTTATAATATTCCCAAATTCCCTGGACATGGGCAAGGTTCCAGTGGATTGGGAAAATGCTAATGTAACGCCCTTATTCAAAACGGGTGAGAGGCAGAATGTGGGAAATTACAGACCAGTTAGTCTAACCTCTATGGTTGGGCAATTGTTAGAATCAGTTATTAAGGAACTAATATCAGGACATTTGGAAAGTCAAAACGCTATCCATCAGAGTCAGCAACGTTTTCTGAATCATATTTGACTAATTTGCTAGAGTTCTTTGAAGATGTAACAAGCAAAGTGGAAAATGGGGATCCTGTAGACGTAGTATATCTGGACTTCCAGAAGGCATTTTATAAGGTACTGCACAGAAGGTTAATATAGAAGGTTATAGCACATGGGCTTAGGGGTAACATATTAGCTTTTAAAGAAGTCTGGCTGATGGACAAAAGACAGAGAGTCAGGATAAATTGGTCTTTTTCTGGATGGCAAGATGTAACTAGTGGGGTGTCACAGGATTCAGTCCTTGGGCCCCAACTATTTAGTACCTATATTAACAACTTGGATATGGGGATAGAAGGTTCTCTAGCCAAATTTTCAGATGACACAAAACTAGGTGGGACAGTAAGTTGCAATGAGGAAATAAGAACCTTACATATGGATATAGATAGATCAAGAGAGTGGGCCAAAGTGTGACAGATGGAGTTTAACCTGGATAAGTGTGAGGTCATGCACTTTGTTAAAAGAATGGGAAGGCAACTTATTTAAATGGGGAGAGACGTCGGGGTACTCCAGTACAGAGGGATCTGGGTGTCATTGTGCATGAGTCACAGAAAACTAGTACGGAGGTACAGCAGGTAATAAAGAAAGCAAATTGAATGCTGGCGTTGATAACTAAAGGAATAGAGTATAAAGGTAACAGAGTGTTGTTGCAACAAGGCGTTGGTGAGACCACACCTGGAGTATTGTGCACAGTTTTGGTCCCCTTATTTGAGGAAAGATGTAGTGGCATTGGAGGCAGTTCATAGGAAGTTCACTAGATTGATTCCAGAGATGAGAGGTTTGTCGTATGAAGAGAGATGGAGCCGTTCAGGCCTATACCCTCTAGAGTTCAGAAAAATGAGGGGATATCAAATTGAGTTATATAAGATGATAAAAGGTACAGATAAAGTAGACGTGGATCGGATGCTTCCTCTTATAGGGCATTCTGGAATGAGAGGTCATAGTCTCAGGATATAGGATAGCAAATTTAAAATAGAGATGAAGAGAAACTATTTCTCCCAAAGGGTTATGAATCTGTGGAATTCATTACCCCAGAGTGCGGTGGATGCTGGGACAGTGAGTAAATTTAAGGAGGAGATAGACAGCTTTTTAATTAGTAATATGTTGAAAGGTTCTGGAGAACGGGCAGGAGTTAAGGCCATGATGAGATCAGCCATGATCGTATTAAACCGTGGAGCAGATTCAAGAGGCTAAATTGCCCACTCCTGCTCTTAGTTCTTACGTTCTAAGAAAGAACTATTGTATCTGATTTCACCATCCAGCTCTTGGTCTGTGGCCCTGTAGGTAACAGTACCTCAAGCACAAATCTAGTGTTCTTGATTAATAAGGGGATTTCTTGATTAATATGGAGATCGGGGGTTATAGGGAGAAGGCAGGAGAATGAGGATGAGGGACACATTAGCCATGATCGAATGGCAGAGCAGACCCGGTGGGCCAAATGGCCTTATTCTGCTCCTGTACCTTATGATCTTTTTAAAATTCTTTTATCAGAGTTACAAAGCCAAAGCTCAGAGTGTGAACAGGGAAAACCCCTAACCCAGCTCCTTGCCTGCTCCAAAAACCAATTCAAATTGAATCCAATTCATGGTCCTCACAAGACAGACATACCATATCCAGGCATTACTCCTGACCTCACCCTTATCTCAGCCAAAAGGCTGAGAGGTGATATATCTTATGGTCTTAAAAGACGCTACTCTGCCAAATACTTATTTTAAGTGAGGCTTACATTCATGACAATGTTTTCAAACCTTTGTTATTTGCTGTAAAAACAGTTACAATTTGCTGAGCTCTCAAATGTAGTTCATTTAGTGAGATATTTTTTGGGTCACAAAATGTATTGCAGTTCTGAATAATAATTAGATTATTCATTAGTATAACAAAGAATCTCATTATGCTAAGCAGAAAACGACATATTTAAAAAGATTTATAATGGGTGCAATTTAACGGGAAAAAAATCATTGTGGGGTGGTTTAACGGGGTCTTTCCCGGCACTGACTTACCGCACTATCGAATGGGACTCTGTTATATTTTTGGGCCTTGGCGAGGAACGCCCTGCAGAAGCTGCACTTACCTTCCGCTCGTTAGTACATGAAGAGATGTGCCGCCATTTTTAAATAGTACCCTGATAGCTCGAACCCCAACATGACCCCCGGAACTCCCAAACTTACCTATTGGGGGGGCTCCTTGCACCCACCTCATAAAATCCGGTAAGATGCCACCTTGGCACTGCCAGTGCCTCCTGTGCACTCTGGCAGCACCATGGTGGCACTGACAGGGTGCCAGGCTCTGTGCCAAGGTGCCTGAGTGGCATCAGCCATGCCAGGGTGCCACCCTTCCCAGAGGGTGACAACTCAGGGGCCTCCAATCGCTTGGGAGACCCATCCAAGTGCCGTTCCACCTGATCCCCGTTTGTGAAGACCAATGCTAAACAGTGCCCGGCTGGGGTCTCCGCAGTGAGGCCGTTAGATCCCTGGTGCTGGATAGCTCTGGCGGAGACATTTTTAAGTATGTCTAACTGCACACTCCACTCGTCAGTGCAGGAAGAGATCGGAGCTCCATTTCTAGATGGTGTGCCGATTGTTCAATCCCCCAACATGATCCCCGGACCCCTGCAACACCCCAACTTACCTATTGGGATCCAGATTGTGACGTCTTGCGAGATCGCATTAGATCTCGCAAGGCGTGGTGAGCCGGGTAAACCTCGCGAGATTTACTGGCTGAGTTGTGTCCTTAGTCGGGCTTGATGCAGCTGTTAGATTGTGCCCATTGTCAATATTTAAAAAATTTTTTTTTTAGTGTACCCAATTAATTTTTTCCAATTAAGGGGCAATTTTAGCGTGGCCAATCCACCCACCTGCCATTCTTTTGGGTTGTGGGGGCGAAACCCACGCAAACACGGGGAGAATGTGCAGACTCCAGTGACCCAGAGCCGGGATCGAACCTGGGACCTCGGCGCCGTGAGGCAGCTGTGCTAACCCACTGCGCCATCGTGCTGCCCATTGTCTCTATTTTTAATCTTGTTTTTCATTGTTATTAAGGCAAAAAGATAACATATTACTTATTTCAGTGGAGTTTGAAGTCTGTCTCACCTTTTTTTTTCATAGAAATTCTTCTCAGTGGACATGATCTGACCTTGGCAGCTTTCCAAATGTTGGTGAAGTGGGTAACATCGCTGCCTCTGAACTAGACTCCCATTGTGTGAGACCCACCCCCACCCCCAAACCTGATGTCCTAATGCCACCAAACAGATTGAGCATTAACTTGCAAATCCTTCTGTGGTAAGTTGAGATCACAAAGAGGGTGGTAGAAGGAACTTCTTTATATGAATAAATAACAAACTTGGCAATAACATCAACTCAGCAGACATGTAGTAATACCTATGAAAACAGGAGCTCTAGTAAACCAGGTCTTGTTTGCAGGTCATCCTTTTGCAGACTGAAAAGTCCATCAAAGCCCACACATGTTCAACAGATGCCAGTAAAACAAGCACATTGGAGAAAGGCTTATATGAAGACTCTGTACTCAAAATGCAACGCTGTAAATAAAACAAAGTTTTATGGTGTTCAGCGTGGCAACACGAGGTTGTATTCAATGAGTAGCTATTTTTCATCGTGGGTTTGTTCGATGGAATTTCAAGTTAGCAGCTATGGCTATGATCGGGGCGGGGAAGCCAGTAAGTTCGATGAGAGAAGCGAGGATCGGGCTGAATATGTGGAGAGGTTGAAGCATTTTCTTTTAGCAAATGGAATAGAAGATGAAACAAAATAGCCCTCAATTCTCCAGAGTGTGAGCGAAGACTTGTAAGTTGATGAGGAATCTGGCCATGCCATGGAAACCAGGTGATATTTAATTTGTGGGTTTTGTTGCTCTGGTCCAGAATCACCATAACCTGAAGCCCTTGATGATTGTTCAAAGATTCAAGTTTTACACCCATTTCCGAAAAGTAGGTCAATGAGTAGTTACCTTTGTGACAGAATTACGCCAGCTTTCAGAACATTGGAATATCGGAGCTGTTCTTAAAGATATACTCCAAGATAGGCTGGTATGCAGCATTCATGAGGGCAGCCTTCAGCATTTGGTTGTTGTGTGAAGCCACACTGACTTTTAAGAAGGCTCAGGAAATTTCACAGAGCGTGGAAATGGCTATCAGTAATGCTAAAGATATTCAGAGGGCTACTGTTGGTGCCCAGACATGGGTGTTGCATGAAAGGAAGAAGGAGGTTGTAAGAGAAGGTGAAAGAAGTGGAAAATCTTAGGTGTGCTGAGCCACAGTATACGAATCATTGCAAATTTATGGATGCTGTTTGTCACCAGTACAACAAGAGGGACATTTAGCATAGAAATTCAGGGGTGCGAAGGCTGAGCAAAAAAAAAATGTAATTTGATGAAGCCTCAATCAGATACGCACCATTTAGACATCTCAGACCAAGCAAATCAAGATGAAGATGGACACAGGAGCCTCCGCATCCACATTTAGTGAAAAAACATACAAGTCAAAGTGGAACTCTAACCGAGCACCAGCCCTTACTCCGGCAGAGATTAATCTTCGGACATACACCAGAGTCCATACCTTTGCTTAGGGTGCTGGAAGTCCATATTGTGTATAATTAGGAAGCAAGGGCATACCACCTTGTGGTCAAAGGCCAGGTCGAGTTTGCTAGGATGTTACTGGCTCAGCAAAATTCCACTCAAGTGGGGTGAGATCAAGCACCCGAGAGTGACCGAGGTTGTTGTCAAGAAGTATCCGAACGTGTTCAAGGATGAACTTGGTACATTGCACAGTACAACTGTGAAGTTGTATGTAAATCCTCAGGTCACTCTGCTCTTTTTCAAGCCCAGGAGCGTGCCCTGAGAAGGAAGGTGGGGGAGGAGTTGGAACTGCTGCAAAGGCATGGAAGCATTGAGCCTATTTAGTTTTCTCATTGGGCAGCGCCAATCGTTCCTGTCTTTAAAAATTATGGTGCGGTATGCATTTGTGGTGACTGCAAGCTCACCATTAACCAGATTTCCAAGTTGGATGCTTATCCATGACGTCGGGTGGAAGATTTGTTTGCAACCTTTGGGGGAGGCAAGATGTTTTCAAAACTGGACATGAGCCAGGCATATCAACAACTCTTGCCACAGGAAGATTCAAAGCAGTACATAACCATCAATACGTATAAAGCGATGTGCAGATACAATCGTTTGTTTTTTGCCGATGAGGAGAAAGGCTTATAAGAACACTCTGTACTCAAAATGACACTAAGTAGCAGCTTCCAACACATACCAGTGACATGTGGTAAGAGTGGGAAATATTCCTGATGGAAAGAACACTGGATCCTCTATCATCAGTGTCCATAGCTCATGTAAAGTTGTGCGTTGCCATAGCAACCCAGAGTATTGAGTCCAATTCTAGACACCACACTTCAGGTGGAAGTGAAGGCCTTAGAGAGAGTGCAGAAGAGATTTACCAAAATGATTTTAGGGATGAGGTACGTAACAATAATAATAATCTTTACTGTCACAAGTAGGCTTACATTAACACTGCAATGAAGTTACTGTGAAAAGCCCCTTGTCGCCACATTCCGGCGCCTGTTCGGGTACACAGAGGGAGAATTCAGAATGTCCAATTTATCTAACAGGCATGTCCTTCGGGACATGTGGGAGGAAACCGGGGCGCCCGGAGGAAACCCATGCAGACACAGTGAGACCGTGCAGACTCCGCAGACAGTGACCCAAGCCGGGAATCAAACCTGGGTCCTGGAGCTATGAAGCAACAGTGCTAACCATTGTGCTACCGTGCCACCTCTTGGGTATGCCCGTTGGGTATGTTCAGGGACTCCTATGCTCTGGGCACCCTTCTGGGGACACTGGGCAGGCCATCTCGCTGATCCTGAAGATCCTGAGGTAGACTGAATTTTAATCAATAAGGGAATGAAGGGTTATGGGGGTATACTTCTGCTCCTACATCTTATAGTCTTATGCAGGGGGTGTAAATCTAGGTTTGACTACTTTGCATAGAATGTGAAAATAAGGAGCAGATTGCTCAAGGGTACTGTGGAAAACAGTATGAACAAATTGTAGTAGGAGCTGATTTTTAAAAATGAAAGCAGTTGGTGGTGGCTAAATGGGACTTCAGGGTTGCACGGTGGCAATGCTTAGCACTGGTGCCTCACAGCACCAAGAGCACAGGTTCAATTCCGGCATTGGGTGACTGCGGAGTTTACAGGTTTTCCCCGTTGTGGTGAATTATAAACACTAATAATCCACACTGTATTGTACAACATGTGTTGAGCCTGTACCTTGTACTAGATCATGTGTAGTTGCGTGGCTCTACCCATAGGGGGAGATGAGGAGCTTGTACTGGGCTCCACCCTTGGCACCGCCCATAGCTCCTCCCCCTAACCGGAAGTATAAAGGTTGCTGTTGTGAGCCTGCCTGCCAGTTCATCTAGAGTTCATCTCGTCACAGGCAGGCTCTGTTGTAAGACGATTAAAACCACTGTTCGCTTCTAACCACGTGTCGCGTGAATTGATGGTCTCATCAATTTAATCGTCTTAAGAAACAGTAAGGAATGACAATGGAATCAGCCCTTAAACCTGATCGACTGGAACTCGACCCACAGGATGCAGAGGCGAAATAAATCTTTTCACACTGGCTCCGATGTTTTAAGGCCTACCTGGCTGAAGCAAGCATTACAGAAACTACGGAGGAGCAGAAACTCAGCCTACTGCTCGCAAGGGTGAGCCATCGTATATCGACTCAACTTAATTGTACCGGCTCATATACAGAGGCCCTGGCCCTACTCGACAGAATGTACGTGAGGCCTGTCAATGAGGTCTACGCGCGCCACGTTTTTACTACTCGCCACCAGCACCCCACAGAATCGCTAGAAGAATTCCTAAGAGACTTAAAAACCTTATCCCGGGACTGTAATTACCAAGCTGTAAATGCTGCAGAATATAGGGAACTTGCTGTCCGCGATGCATTTGTTGCAAACCTCAGATCCAATTACGTGCGCCAGCGGTTGCTTGAGAAGGGGGCCCAAAACTTAGAAGACACTGTAGAACTCGCCACTACTATGGAGGTCTCGTTCCGCAGCCTCACCTCGTTCCCCGCGGACTCCGCGACCCCGTCATGGGCCCCCGACCAGCGACTACCCCAGGCCTGCACCGCGCGGCCACCCAGCCATTATGCTACTCCAGCCTGCCACTTTTGTGGCCAGCCCCAGCACTCGCGGCAGCACTGCCCGGCCCGCAACATGACCTGCAGCAGCTGTGGTGGCAAAGGACACTATGCCAGAGTATGTCTGGCGAAGAGAGCTCCAGCCTCAAACCTTCCCGCAGCCCAGAGCACTCGCTCCCTGAATTCGCAGGCCCCGTAATGCCGCGGCCTGTACTCCGACTTTGTCCCCACCCACCACGTGCGACCCATGGGGGCCGCCATCTTGGCAAACCCCCACCACGCGGCCGGCCACGTGCGACTCATGGGAGCTGCCATCTGGAACGCCATCTTCCTCGCCGCCCACCACGTGCGATCCACGGGGGTGGCCATCTTGGGCTCCATCCCCTCCAAACTCAGCAACCCAGATCGAAGACTGCGACCTTAGCGGGCATTCATCATGGGGCCACTCCAGCACAGCTGATCGAGCCGCCGACTACCCACAACTCAGCACGGTCACGTTGGACCAGTCGCGTCCGAAACACCTCCGCAACTCCATGATGACCGTTAAAATCAACGGGTACAGTACACCGTGCTTCTTCGACTCCGGGAGCACCGAGAGCTTCGTACACCCAGATCTGGTAAGACGTTGTTCGCTCCGTTTTTCCTGCACGGCAAACTATCTCCCTCGCTTCGGGCTCCCACACTGTTCACCTCCAAGGGCGCACCGTTGCGACCCTAACGATCCAAGGTGCTAGCTACTCTAATTTTCAACTATACGTCCTGCCCGAACTCTGAGCCCCACTTTTACTGGGACTCGACTTCCAGTGTAGCCTCAAAAGTCTCACCCTCAGCTTCGGTGGACCCCTACCCCCACTCACCATCTGCAGCCTAGCCACGCTGCAAATCTCCCCCCTCCACTCTTTGCCAATCTCACTCCGGACTGTAAACCCGTAGCCACTCGCAGCAGGCGGTACAGCCTGCAGGACAGGGTGTTTATCAGAACTGAGGTCCGGAGGCTCCTACGTGAGGGGATCATAGAAGCCAGTAACAGCCTCTGGAGAGCTCAGGTGGTGGTCGTCAAGACCGGGGAAAAATTCCGCATGGTCGTGGACTATAGTCAGACCATTAATCGGTTTACGCTCCTCGATGCGTACCCCCTCCCCAGGATTGCAGACATGGTGAATCAGGTCACCCAGTATCGTATTTTCTCCACGGTGGATCTGAAGTCTGCATACCACCAGCTCCCAATTCGCCCGGAGGACCGCCACTGCAAGGTGTTCGAGGCCGATGAACGCTCTTCCATTTCCTCCGGGTTCCCTTTGGCGTCACGAACGGGATCTCGGTGTTCCAACGAGCAATGGACCGAATGGTGGACCAGTACGGGCTGCGGGCCACGTTTCCGTACTTGGATAACGTCACCATCTGCGGCTATGACCAGCAGGACCACGATACCAACCTCCATCAATTTCTCCAGACGGCCCAGAAATTCAACCTCACTTACAACATGGCGAAATGCGTTTTCCGCACAACCTGGTTAGCCATCCTCGGCTATGTCGTGGAAAGCGGAGTCCTGGGCCCCGACCCGGGCCGTATGCGCCCCTTAGAACTCCCTCTCCCTCATTGTCCCAGGGCCCTCAAATGGTGCCTAGGATTCTTTTCATACTATGCCCAGTGGGTCCCTCAATATGCGGACAAAACCCGCCCACTATTTAAGGCCACACTTTTTCCCCTGTTAGCTGAGGCTCGCCAGGCCTTCAACTGCATCAAGGAGGACATCGCCAAAGCGACCATGCGGGCGGTGGATGAATCCGTCCATTTTCAGGTTGAGAGCGATGCCTCAGAGGTCGCTCTTGCACCCACATTGAATCAGGCAGGGAGACCAGTCGCATTTTTCTCCCGAACCCTCTCCGCTTCAGAACTTCGACACTCCTCGGTCGAAAAGGAAGCACAAGCCATTGTGGAGGCTATACGTCACTGGAGGCACTACCTCGCAGGTAGAAGGTTCACCCTCATCACCGACCAAAGATCGGTTGCCTTCATGTTTGACAACTCGCAAAGGGGCAAAATTAAAAATGATAAAATCCTGAGGTGGAGGATCGAACTCTCCACCTACAAATACGATATCATGTATCGACCAGGGAAGCTCAACGAGCCCCCAGATGCCCTGTCCCGCGGCACGTGCACCACCACGCAGAGCGACCGCCTGAAAGTATTCCACAATGACCTCCGCCACCCGGCTCGCCCACTACGTCAAAGCCCGAAATCTACCTTTCTCCACTGAGGAGGTAAAAGCCATCACCAGGGATTGCCCGATCTGTGCGGAGTGCAAACCGCACTTCTATAGACCAGACAGGGCCCACCTGGTCAAGGCTTCACGACCCTTTGAACGCCTCGCCATCGGTTTCAAAGGGCCACTTCCCTCGAATAATCGGAATGTGTACTTCCTGAATGTCATCGACGAGTTCTCCCGCTTCCCTTTTGCTATCCCGTACCCCGATATGACCTCCCGCACAGTCATTAGGGCCCTGCATAGTATCTTCACCCTGTTTGGTTTCCCCAGCTACGTACTCAGCGACCGGGGTTCATCCTTCATGAGCGACGAGCTGCATCAGTACCTGCTCGACAGGGGCATCGCCTCGAGCAGGACTACCAGCTACAACCCCAGGGGGAACAGGCAGGTGGAGAGGGAGAATGCGACGGTCTGGAAGACCGTCCTACTGACCCTCCTGTCCAGGAATCTCCCGGTTTCCTATTGGCAGGAAGCCCTCCCCAACGCGCTCCACGCTATTAGGTCCCTCCTATGTACCGCCAACAAACAGACCCCTCATGAGCGGCTCTTTGTTTTTTCCAGGGGCACTACCACGGGGGCTTCGCTCCCAGCATGGTTGAAGACACTGGGACCGGTACTCCTCCAGAAGCACGTCAGGGCACACAACACTGACCCACTTGTAGAGAAAGTGCTTCTACTACACTCAAACCCCCAATACGCCTTCATAGAGTTCCCTGACGGCCGTCAGGACACTGTATCCCTCCGGGACCTAGCGCCGGCAGGATCGAATCCCACCACTACCACCGCCGAGGTACCCCTCACACTACACCCCACCCAACTCGTCGCGCCCCACGTCCCTGCACCTACCGGGTCGCTACACGTTCCGCGCAACAGCGCCCCCAGCCCCCAGTCGAACCAGACCGGAATGCAGCTCGGACAGAATCACCCCCGGAGTCCGCCATCGTACCCCAACCAACCGTGATCGTCCAGCCACCAGAAGAGGCTGCAACCCCGGTGCTCCGCCGATCACAACGGACAACTCAACCACCGGACAGACTCAATTTGTAAGCCATCACCCCCGCCGGACTTGATTTTTTCACAGGGTGTGAATGTGGTGAATTATAAACACTAATAATCCACACTGTATTGTACAACCTGTGTTGAGCCTGTACCTTGTACTAGATCATGTGTAGTTGCGCAGCTCTACCCATAGGGGGAGATGAGGAGCTTGTACTGGGCTCCACCCTTGGCTCCTCCCCCTAACCAGAAGTATAAAGGTTGCTGTTGTGAGCCTGCCTGCCAGTTCATCTAGAGTTCATCTCGTCACAGGCAGGCTCTATTGTAAAACGATTAATACCACTGTTCGCTTCTAACCATGTGTCGTGTGAATTAATGGTCTCATCACCCGTGTCTGGGTGGGTTTCCTCCGGGCGCTCCCGTTTCTTCCAACAGTCCAAAGATGTGCAGGTTTGGTGGATTGGTTATGCTGAAATTGCCCCTTAATGTCCAGGGATGTGTAGGTTAGGAGGGGTACAGGAAACAGGCGGAGGAATGGGTCTAAAATTGGGTTCTCTTTCAGAGGGTCGGTGCAGACTCAATGGGCCGAATCGCCTTTTTCTGCACTAGAGATTCTATCCCCTTATAGTCCCGAGTTACAAAATTTCATTCTCCTTTGAAAATGCAGCCTCTGGAGGTCCAGAAAGAGCGAAGATGCTGACAAAGCTGAAGGTGTTTGAATTTCCCGCGGTGGGCGGGACCGGAAGCGGAAGTGGCGTGTCTTCTCCCTCGGGCTGGCGGCCGGATGTAAACAAGGAAGATGGCGGAGCTGGCGGTCTGGCCCGGCGGAGGGGGGGAGATGGGAGGTTTAACCGGGCTGCCAGAGGAGTTACTGGAGCAGATATTCTGCTGCCCCTTGCTGAACCATGTGGATGTGGTGAGCGTCTGCCTGACCTGTAAGAAGCTGCACGAACTTTGCCAGGCCCGGAGCGCCGTGTGGAAACACCAGTTCAGGCGGAGGTAAAGGCAGAGAGAGGCTTTGTGTGTGTGTGTGGGCCGGGAGGAGGACTGGCCAAACAACCTTTAACCCCTGCCCAACTGCTGGGCAATCACTCCTGCCCCTTTATCTGTGACCGGTTCAAGAAATCCCAGCCAGAAAAGTGAACCATTTCTTGTTCAGTGTTAACTTAGGCTCAGCCACCAACACAACTCGCCTCACAAAGTTCCAGGTTCAAGTCCCACTCCAGGGCTTGAGCACGCAAATCTCTCCCGGGACTCCAGTAGGGTGCTGTACCCTCTACGAGGTGATCTGTCTTTCGGATGGATCTTTAAACCTCTGCCCCATCTATCTGCTCGGATGGGTGTAAAAGATCTCGGCACCATTTTGAAGAAGAGTCGGGGAGTTATCCCTGGTGCCCTGGCCAATGTTTGCCTGTGAACCAACATCACAAACCTCTCTGGGCATTATCATTGTAGGACTAAGGGCAGCATGGTGGCACAGTGGTTAGCACTGTTGCCTACGGCGCTGAGGACCAGGGTTCGAATCCCGGCCCTGGGTCACTGTCCGTGTGGAGTTTGCACATTCTCCCCGTGTCTGCGTGGGTTTCGCCCCCACAACCCAAAAGATGTGCAGGATAGGTGGATTGGCCAATCTAAATTGCCCCTTAATTGGAAAAAATAATTGGGTACTCTAAATTAAAAAAAAAAAAAAAATCATTGTAGGACTTTGCTGAGTGTAAATTGGCTGCACTACACCTCAATGGCTGGCGGTGGAAGGTGCTTTATAAATGCAAGGTTTTTTTTCGGGGGGGGGGGGGTGTGTTTACATTGATTATCAGAAATCACTCAAAATTCTACCTGCAGGTTTTCCTTGAGGTTTGATAATGCGATATTTGCCATGCAATGTTTAATCATGTAGCGTGCGCTTCTAAAGGTTAGGATCACTATGGTTGACAATCTTTGCGTATGATTTTACAGCAGCAGTTGTGGTCTGAGACCTTCAAGAACCAAGAGGTCATTGGAGATGAGGGGGGTGTTTGTGGGGACAAAACCATAAGAGGGAAAATCTTTGCATCCACTTGCAACTAATAATAACTCACGGATATTATATGTAGAACTAATAGTAGCTGGTAACACTGGTAACACTGGTAACAGCTGGTAACACTGTGAATCTCCAAATTGCCAGTAGTAATACAATAACACACTGATAGTTTACCATCTTTCTCCCTTTCTCTTTGTATGCTGGTTTCAACTCCGGTCCTGTGTAAACGTAACAAATTTGAACTGGAAGATTCAGCCAGAACCACAGTGTACTTGGATGTCACATGTCAAAACTGGCTGGTACAGACTAACCTGAACTAAACTGAGAGATTGGGAAAAGGTTAATGGTTTTGATGTTTGGGGTTCTGTTCACAAGATACATTGTCCTAAACTCTGCTCTGAACCAAGATTTTGTAGCGTTTCTTAAGTCTTTAATGCTCTAGCCTACCCAGTGATAAGGATCAAAATACTTTAATTTTTGGTGACATGAGAGCATACCAGTCCACAGACAGTGGTGCTTAACCAAAGCGGTCAAATTCTCCTGCTTCAGGGGGCTGAGGGGTTAAAGGCATTGGTGGCTGCTTTGAAGCTGCTCCTTGGTGACTTTCTTGACTTACTAAAATGACTAGCATTACATATTTCTCGTTGGCAAAACAGACTGTCAGTAGTTTCTTTCTTCCATTTTCCCACGCTTCAAGCAGGCTGCTTTGTCATCCCTTCCTTATCTCTCGTCCTCTAAAAATATGTCAGCACAGGCTTGGCTTTGTAGCTTTGTTAAGGCTAATACAGCAGTTAGTAAGTGATAACTTGTAAACTTGGTCAAGCTTGCCAGCATGTTTTGATGACGGTCAAATTCTGTGTTCTATCCTTAGTTGTTGCTACTTTTAACCAAGCTCAGCTTTTCTGAGCAAGTAATACGTGATTCCTAACCCATCCTTTTAATTTGCCGTGACTGATATTGAAAATTCTTTGATTTCTTAACCAGACTTGAAAGAAGGGAATTTTATAGAATTAGTGAAATTATAGCCCAGGAAGATGCCATTTGACACTGGGACTCCTGTGCCTCATTTTACTCAGGTCCTTTTGTTTTCCTTCTTTTCAAATACTGATCTCATTCCTTTTAAAATCACATTCTAGTCGCTGTTTGAACAGCTATTTGTGGTGAAGCATTTTGTAGTATAATAATTCTCAGTTTAAAACATTAACTTCTCTGGTTTTTCCAGTGACAATCCTCTGGGCCACTAGTGTGTTTTCCATTTGCCCACCAGTGGGAAAAACCCTCACTGTTTGTCCCCATCCCCACCCTGCAGAAATATTGGACGTCTTGCCACCCAATTCCACTGTTCTCCACTTGCCTGAGCCCCAGTCTCTTGACCCCTGTTCTTCGGTCTTCACCTCTCCCCTCAACTCGTCTTCTTTTCGCTCCTCAATCCTGTCATCCCTCCCTTCTCCTCCCCAATATTGTTCACTTCTCTGAACCCTCATCCTAACTGTATTCCTGTCTGTCTCTCTCTCCCTAACTGTCCATCTTCCAAACCTTAATCTGCACTCACTATTTTACCCCCCCCCCCACCCCAATATTCCCTGTCACCTAGTATAGCTCCTATGAACCCACTGTCCCGGGGTCTAGTTATCCTCCCTTTGCTCCTTCTTGTGCCCTCTCCCCTTCCAGATCTCACATAAGCAGGAGAAGACTTCTTGCCGCGATGGGAAGATATCACTCAGTTTGTGAGGGTAGGAGAAGCAGGAAATTTACTGAGCAAAGTTCACTTGGGCTACTAGCAGCATTTCCCATGACATTCATGAGGACAACCTTCCTTTTAGTATTTCTGCTAGAATGGCACTGTAGATTTAAAAACACTGCGAAATATGCTGAATTAAGTAAATGCATTTGTTCTATTACTCTCCCCTGGCACCCACTGAGAAGAGAGTATGTATCCAATTATAGACAAAATTTTCTATCCATTTAATAAATAATATTGAATAAATCTTAGCAATGAAAAAACAGTTATATGAGCTTTTCAAAATACCTCTCTATCCATTATCACTGTTGGGATCCCTTTTCAACCTTGTTTGTCCACATTCCAAACAGGGAGCCACACCACATGTTGATTTGTCAACATATCACCATCAGGATTTCTTCAACAATGCTTTAATTGTGGTGTGGATGCTTTTAACAGTTTATTAATACCGTTGAAAGTATCTTGACTGAAAAGAGAACCTTGGATGAGGTAAATCTATAGTTTCATATGAAAGGCAGAAGAAAAATAGGCAAGTAATGTCATTCCTGGAAGGTGGAACATCTTTTTGTCTCCATTGTCCTCAATGTTCACATGTCAAGACAAATCATAAATTGCTCCACCAGTGTTAGCCCTGCTGTAACAAAACCAGAAAATCCTGACAATCTCAGCAGGTTGACAGCATCTGTGGAGAGAGAAAAAAACTAACATTTCAAATCTGGGTGACTCTTCGGAAGACTCTTAGCCCCTGCTATATTGGTTCAGCTGCCTCAATGCCACACCCTTTGGAACTGTGTACATTCCTATTTCTCACACTGACCATCCTTTTAATCTGAGAGTGAGATTACCAAATTACTATTACCGATGGTTAACTGTTGACAAGTTTATGCTATGGGCTCGTACTCAGTGGGAATGTGAAAGTGTCCAAATTCATTTCCTTTATGGCCACGGCTGATGTCTGACACAACTGACTAAGCCTGGGTTCAAACAAAAAGCCCAAAAGTGAAAGGCTAGTGTTTCAAACCTTTGGTCGCACAGTGTTAAGGTTCTTATTGTGGTTCACCCTCTGAAAATGGCTTCTGTAACTCACGCGCCCACATTGGCCAAATTTTTGTGTCATTGCCAACCACAAAGATTTCTGCACCTCGCCCTTTCAGATCTATTTTAGCCGGGACTTCCAATTCCGGCTTCAGCAGGGATGGATCAGCGCAGCCTTTCACGAGGAAGTCCTACAAGCATAGGAGAAGATGGGTGAAGAAAAGACCAAACACCCATTTTATGACATCTGGGCAAGTTTTGAAAGGTCTCTGGCCTTTCAGCGGGTGGGTGAACCAGTGGGTGGTGGGATGGGAGCGGGATTGTGGACGGGGTTTTGTTCGGTCGTGTGTGGGGGGGCGAGGCAAGAGGCGGTCACATTGGGAGTGTTGTCAGGCTGGGTAGGTTCAAGCGGGAATAGTTGGAAGGAGCGTTCACTAGAATGCTTCCTGGAATGAGAGGGTTGTCTAATGATTTGGGGGTGGAGAGAGTTGAGTAAATTGTGCCCATACTTTCTGGACTTAAGAAGAATGGGGCAATCTCTGCTGTGGAATCTAAATCACAGGATGGCAACCTCCGGGTAGGGGCCTATTATTTAGAACTAAGATCAGGAGAAATGTCTTCACTCAGAGGCATGTACATCTTTGGAAAGCTCTGCCTCAGAGGGTTGTGAATGCTTTATCGTCAGTGGCATAGTTATTTCATCTCCGAGGGAATCGAGTGTTACAGAAAGAGCAGGAAAGTGGAGCTGAGCCAAAAGATCAACCGTGAGCATATTGAATGGCATAATAGACTCCAGGGGTCATATGGTCGATTCCTGCTCCTAATTCCTATGTTGAAGCATTCCTGATGTCATGTAACCTATTAACCTATTGGTCTATCCTATCTACAGACTGGTCTTTTTTTTGATCTATATTAATTGATGCAGTGGAATCATGAAGCATGGGGCTGATTGTGCTTTCTTAGCTGATGCTGGAAGGTGGTGTTCCTTTTGGGAAGTCTCTAGTCTTCCACTTTTAATTGCAGTGATGTGGGAGCAGGCTGTTTGACTACATAGCTGAAGCCCAAGAATAGCTATCAAAGACTAGCATCAGATGATGCTTGACCTTTTGGAGAAAGAGTATGTGACTTCAAAAAAAAAAGTGAATAATTTCTGTATAATAATATACGTATGCTTCTATATTTGTAGATGGCCCACACTGATAAAATACTACAGCACTACAGGAAGTCATAATTGGTGGGAAGAATACCGAATAAGACATTCTATTGGTGGGCAAGTGCAAAGAATTGTGGACACCTTTTCAAAGCGATTCTTTACAAAAGAGGTTAGAATTGCAACAAATGGATATGTGTTTGCCAATAGTGCATTAATACCTGAGCCTCGTAACACTATCCTGCTGTATTGATGTGTAAATGGCTGTCATCGGGTCATTAAGGCACAGAAAGAGGCTTAATCAATGCTTGCTGTCTGTGGTGCAGTCTATTCAGTCCCATTCTCCACTCTTTACCTGCAAGTTTGTTTCCCTCAAGTGCCTATCTAATTTTCTTTTGACATTATTGAACATTTCCTCTTCCATCACCCTCATAGGCAACAGGTTCTTATGCTTGCTGTAAGTAAAAGAGAAGTTATTTTTCACTTTCACCTTGAACATTGGATTTTCTTTCCATTTCCTTGGAAATGTGATAGATCATTGTTGAATATAGTGTCATTACTGTGCTCCATAATTTCCTGTGCATTATCAACATATCATTGAAGTGACTAATCGTGATTGATTGCTGCCATTGTCCATATATCTCCTGAGCTGAAGCAACGGTAAGGTAAAGTTGCCATTGTCTCAGATGACCAAATGCTGCTTTCCCCTTTGGCAGTGATTTAATCTGAGGATCACTGCACTGAAGGCGATGGGCAAAGCTGGGAAGTTCATGAATAACCTCAGCTTCTACAGGACTTGACCCCATGCTGCTGGCCTCGCTCTGCATCACAAAACCAGCTGTCCAGCCAACTGAGCTAAACTGGCCCCCGTAAGCTGAAGTATCTGCTGATGGATTCCTTTGTTAATGGTAACCAGTGACAATCCAACTAAACCATTGCTTTTGTTGCTCGTTCTGGTGAGTGTGCTTTACACTCAATTGGCTCTGTTTTATTCCTTAGCTCTAGAGTCGCCAGGTATCTTTATGATACCGCCACGAGGTTCAAATTCAAGTTCAGATCAATGACTCAATACACCAGTTAGTAAGGTTCAATCAAACACATTTATTATTTACACAGTAAATCGATACTCATGCAACTAATACTAGCGGACTAAACGATTCCTACCACTATAAGCCAATACTTATCTTCGATAAGGGAACCCACTGGATCAGGGAACAATGGCCTCTTGTTCTGTCCTGAGACTGCAGGCTTCCCAGTTGGTACGGGCTAAGGGGTCAGGAGTGTCTATTCTCGTAGCGAGCGTTGGTTGGACACTTACTTGTCCGTGTAGCTGTTGGCCAGGCCTCTCCTTCTCACGGTCAAGTTCTTAGAGAGCTGCTGCAAAGGTGTTCTGCTGCAAAGGTGTTCTGCTGGGAGGGCCGGCTAAGAGAGCGAACTAAACTTGGGACCTGACTTTTATAGGTCCCAGGGGCTTCACGCCCTTTTGGGCAGACCCCGATCCTACTGTCAATCAATTGGGTCTCATCCCAGTCGATTGGTATGAATCCCCCAATACTGAGGCTGTCCCTCGATCGCGGGGCGGTTCTTCCTAACTGGTTTGTTTCCTTTTGTTTCAGACCCCTTTGGCGCCGGGAAGTCTGACCTGTCATAGAATGTCCCAATTGTAGCTAATCGTTGTATCCATTGTTCCCGAGGATCGCTTCATTAATATGCAAACTGCTGGTTTCGGTGCTGTCTGCTTTCCTTGCAGCCAGAATACACATGAACTTCTGCAAACTGCTTGTCTTTCTTAAAGTGTCCAATTTTCCCTGCGTGCTTTGTAAATCGCCATTTTGGGTCGAGAAGTGGCCAACTTCGGTGGCTACACTCCCTCCTTGTGATCCTAACGCGAAGCGTGAAGGATCACATAACTATGTTGTCTTCGTTCCCTGACCTCTGCACTTTCCTCAACTATGCAGAAAATTTCAACTTACAATCTCTATTTGGCGCTATATCATAAGGAACATGCACTACAAAACAACAAACTGGAACCTCTAACTATCTGAAATAAACTACACTCACTGAAAACATACAAGCATATAAACGTCCTGACAGTATAAATAATAGTAACATTCACATTTCACCTTCTCTGACTCGGCAGTCGAGCTCAGAGTTAAACATCTTTACACAAAAACACATATTTTTATTGACAAATGACACGGAAAATTCTTTAATGCATTTCGAGGGGTTCGGGGGACTGGTGGAATATGAAGATAGGGGATCACATCCTATATACCGCCGAGGTACGAGAGCGGTAGGCTCTCCTTCGCCATTTCCTCATCCGAAGGATCCGCACTATGATGCAGATTACTGCTATCGCCAAAAGTGATTCCACTACGTATGACAAGGAGTACCAAGCCATAAATTTGGTACACCAGGTCGGGTTACTGCTGCTTTGAGTGGTCTGTGGAAGTGAAACATTAACGGCCGGTGGAGTGGGGGTAAGGGGGTTCGCGTTTGCGCGCAACCACATGGATCCTATAATTCACAATACAGAAATTAAAAACATCATCTTCATCTTCCTTCTGTTCTCTTCTCTTCTCTTGCTTTGATCCCTCCTCGAAGCGTCCGAAAATCTATGGGGTCAAGCATAGTGTCTGTTAGTGTTCTGCTTAATATCTCGAATTTTAGTATGTCTGTCCTCTTGTGGCAAGTTTCCTTTTATGATTGGTCACTCTCTGTGACTCCCTCATTTTTTTTTTGTTCAAAAACGAATTTAGGACCAGACATATACTTAAATACTGTACCACTGCGAGCTGTCTCGCAGGCGTTGCGATTTACCATCCCAATGTTCCTGGATGTAATAGCATGGGGAGTTGGCAACCAAAGGGCTACCTAAAATGAAACAAACAAAACCAAACTTTTAGAACCAAGAATTTTGAAATGAGTTGCGTATGGGCCGCGACGGGTAAGATTTGGGTGGAATTCCCGGGTAGGGCGTGCTGTGCTCTACCTGAGCTTAGCTGACCAGAGGGGGGTCCTCAGACAGGGCGGGTCCTCAATGCCGTTACTCCACTGCCTGAGCGCCCTGAAACGAACGGGCAAGAATGTAGTCATCATGGGGGTTGCCTCTTCCATCCTTCAAACAGAAGAGCAGTTACGAAACTGGAGCTAGCAAGCTCTCGGAGGTTTCGGCCGATATGCCTGTTGGCTGGGCTTTAGACATTTCAGCTGATAAGGCGTCTGGCAAATTCTCCTAGCTTTCTGCGGACAAACTTGGTGTCAGGCTGCAGAGCTGCTGTTCATGAAAAACCAAACAAACACAAACAAACAAACATGCAACACAAAACTTGCAGGTTCCATCAGAAAAGGACACCGTTTATCTCTCAAGCGGTTCCTCGTTTTACATCATCTGGACACCTCATTCATCATCTTCTGCGAACAGGGTCGCAAAGGGGTTGCCGTGTCGGGAGTCAGACGTAATGTCATCCTCTTCTCCCGGATCCCATACCCTTGTATGGATCAGGCTCGATAAGGCTGCATTGTGTGAACGTGGGTCTAGCTCGTCATTCCGGACGAGTCTACATGAGTTGTCTCGGTGCCAAATCATGGTATCTAAGTTGGTATGAACGTTGTCGGGGTCGTCATAGTTGGGCGGTGGGTCTGGGTGTAGGTTTGGTGTTTTAATGTAGGTGATCTCCAAGGGATCACTGGAGCCGGGGTCGTAGTCGGTGTGTGTGTGGTCTGTGGTCACGGGGCAGTAGAGAGGAGTGCTGTGGCTGTCGTCAGAATCACAGTCGCTGTCTCTGCTGTGGCAGCTTGTGGGCGTGTCGGGGCGGAGTCTAAAGGTAATGGGCGGAGTCGAGTTCGAGTCCGTGGAGGTGCTGGTCTGTGAGGGGGAGGGTGGAAATGCGTCTTTTGGGGGCGTGGCGTGGAGGTCTGCTGCGTCAAGCATGACGTGACGTGTGTGGTTGGACTGTGTTCCATATGCCTTTAACTGGTTGATATGGAACCAGGCAGTCTTCCCATTGGGGTACTTTATTTTGTAAACGGAAGGGCTAACTTTATCTGCAATGGAGTAGGGGCTAGAGTATTTGGGTGAGAGAAATGTACTGGGATTGTAGACAGAGAGCATAACCTGCTGCCTTACTGCAAACTCAGTGGCGTGTACTGTTTTGTCAAAACAGGCCTTGCTCTGTTTCCTTCTGGTGCCTAACTTTACCGCGGCTGCGAGCTAAGCCGATTTAATATTTTCTACCATTTGTTTGACTGTCTTCTCGTGTGTGAGGGCCGTCAATTCTGGGGTGGTCAAATCGATCCCTAACAAATACTCTGTATCTTTCATAGGGCGTCCGGTCATAAGCGCGTGTGGTGTGAAACCTGTAGAACTTGAAACGGTATTCCGTAAAAACACAAGCGCGAATGGGAGTACCGAATCCCAAGTTGTGTTATTTTGCTGGACCATCTTTCTAAGGGTTGATTTTAGAGTCCGATTTATGCACTCCACGATACCACTCGACTGAGGGTGGTACGCGATGTGGAATTTTTGTGAAATGCCGAATATGGTTAGGACGTTCTTCATGCCCCGTCCTGTGAAATGAGATCCTTGGTCCGACTCGATACTTCTGGGGAGTCCCCATCTAGTAAAGATGTGGTGTGTCAGGATCTTTGCTGTCGTTTTAGCTGTATTAGTTCGAGACGGGAATGCCTCTACCCATTTTGTGAATGTATCAATCACTACCAAAACGTATTTATAGCCATTCCTGCATGGGGGCAATGGACCTATAAAATCGTTCTGGAGGTTAGTCCAGGGGCCATTAACGGGGCGAGTGTGGTTGAGCTGTGCCTTCTTTGAATACCTCTCTGGGTTATTCTGTGCACAAATTAGACAATTTGCAATGTAATGCGTTACATCTTCTTTTAAATTTGGCCACCAACAGGGCTGTCTCAGGTGGGCTGTGGTGGGGCCTATACTTTGGTGTCCATGACTGTCATGGAATAAACAAATCATTTGATTCCTGTCTTTCTCAGGAACCACATTAAGGTTACCTTTAAGAACCACACCATCATGCGTGGTCAGGGCGTGTTTAAACTTGTCGTACGGGGCCGCAAACTTTCCTTTCAAAATCTCCCTGAGATTGTTGTCCTGTTTTTGGGCCTGTACTAAATCCTCAATGTTGGTCTGTGAGACCTGAACTGAACTCACAGGGGCGCTAGCGGGGGGTATCCAAAAATGTCCGTGCCTGGAACCTGCTTTTGCCAGTGCGTCTGCTTTCACATTTCCAGGGAGGGATGACAGATGATGACTCCTAACTTTGATGATTCCAAAAATCCTATCCTTTCCTTTCTCTAGGATATGGCGGAGCAATGGGGCTGATGGAAGTGCCTTCTCATCTGCGGAAACAAAACCCCTTGTCTTCCACATGGGTAGAAAATCTGTCAAACTGTTGCAGACGTAAAGGCTATCGGAATAGATGTCTGCCGGGCTGGGGAAGGAATCTGGGTGCTCTACAATGTACGCTATGGCCGCGAGCTCTGTGCCTGCGTGCCTAAGTGTCCTGGTAATTTTAAAGCTATCTCCTGTAGTGTGCGTCCTCTACATAGATACCGCATCCTGTAATGCGCTCACCATTTAAAGCAGTGGATGAACCATCCACATAAATCCTCAGGGGTGCACATGTGTCTGTGTGTGGAGGGCTTTGGGTTGAATTTCCTGTCTTCCTGGGGGGTGTCTTTGCAACGAAGGGTCCTGTATTGTGAAGTGGGGATATGATCTCACATTCATGGGGTTTTCCTGGGTATTGGAGGTTATCTGCTAAAAAGGTGTGTGTCTTTGTCCGTTTCACAGTGATGTCCCGTCCCTGTAAAAGAAGGGTCCATCTAGCTGCTCTGATTTGACTAACTGAACCGTCCTTCAGTCGTCCGTCTAATAGAAGCTGTGTGGGTGTGTGTTCGGTCAGAATCGTTATGGGGTTGAGTCCGGTAATGTACGAAAAGTACTGTACTGCCCAGAATACTGTGAGTAGGTGCCTCTCGCAGGCTGAAAATCCTTGCTCAACTGGGTCTAAAAATCTGGAGGCATAAGCCACTGGTCATGGTTGCTCGTGCCATTCCTGAAGAGCATGGCCGAGAGGGTCAGATCTGTGCTTGCTACCTCAATTGCATAGGGGGAAAGTGGGTCTGGAACGTGGAGTGCAGGGGCTGCAATAAGGGCTCTTTGTAAATCATCCACAGCATCCGTATGCTGCGGAAGCCATTCCCAAGGGGCTCCTTTCTTTAGGAGGTCTGAAAGGGGGGCTGCCTTTGTCGCAAAACTGTCAATATAGTTCCGACAGTACCCAACCAGTCCTAAAAGTGACCGCAGGGCTGAAACATTTTGGGGAAGGGGCAATTTGATGATCGAGTCAATTCTTTTGTACTCTATCTCGCGTTTGCCGTGCATGATGATCGTACCCAAATACATCACTTTACTCTCCAATATTTGGGCCTTTCTGGGGTTCACTTTACATCCAATTGTTTGTAGAAGTTGTAGGAGTTCAGACAGAAGCGTGATGTGCTCTGCCTTGGTGTCTGTCTGCAGTAATAGGTCATCCACATACTGTACCAGACATTCGGGGCGGGAAAATTTTAATAAGCTATTTGCCAGCTGTCGGTGGAAAATGGAGGGGGAATTGTGGAATCCTTGTGGACGGCATGTCCACGTGTACTGCTGACCTTTAAACGTGAATGCAAATTTGTACTGGCACGCGTTCGCCAGTGGGATGGACCAGAAGCCGTTGCTAATGTCCAAAACCGTAAAGTACTTGGAGTTGAGTCCCTGTTTGAGCATGGTCTCGGGACTTGTGGCTACCGTGGGGGCTACTGCGGGGGTGACTTTATTGAGTTCCCGATAATCGATGGTCAGTCGCCATGATCCATCGGGCTTCCTCACTGGCCAAATCGGTGCATTATTAGTTGAGGCTACTGATCGGAGTACGCCCTGCTCTAATAAGCTCTCTATTACTTTCGCGATTTCTCCCTCTGCTTCCTGAGGAAATCTGTATTGTCATTATGGTCTAGGGTCAGGTCCTGTAATTTGAACACGATCCAGTCATTCTGCCGCAGTCGTGCCTGTGACTGGCAAATGCTGATCTGTTGTCTTTCAAAACTGCCCTAACCTGTTTGTCCGTGCTGAGCGTGGTTGGATCAAAGCAATACTCTCCTACTGCACTAATCCTGTTTTCATACTCGCCTACTGTGAGCGTTGAGGGGGCTCTTTCTGATCTTGCCATTCGCCAGACACATTGACTGGGTCGAACGACAGGCTGTGTGTATTCATAAAATCGATGCCTAGTATGTGTTCTGCTGTGTGGGGCAAATCCACTAAAACAATGGGGTGTCTGGTGGTAATGGTCCCTAGCTGAATGGTACAGGGGCTGTAATGTGTCCCTGCTGTGAGTGGCCTGTAAAGCCACTGAGTGTGATTGTGGCTGTAGTGGGCCACGTGTCCTTTTGGTACATGGTGGAGGAATTTATGGTCGTGCAGGACCCTCCTGTGTCCCAGAGTAATTCTATGGGCTGTCCCCGTATCTTTGCTGTGACTACCGGTCGTCCGGACCTGTCCCAAAGGGTGTCACAGACCCAAGTGGGGGAGCCCGAACACCGTCAGTCCGTTCTGTCCACATCTGTCTGTCCTGAATGAGTCCCTATACTATGAATGGGCTTTGCTCTATTTCTGTTCAGAGTGCCTGTCTGTTGGCCTTCTGTGATTTCTGCGGGGCGTTGCATTCTCTTGCAAAATATCCTAACTGTCCACAGTTAAAACATTCGTGCGGCTTCTGTGGGGGGTTGTTCTTTCCATCATTCACCCAGGCGGGGTTTTGGTGCGCTCTGACTGCCTGAATATCAGCCTCTGCCTGCTGATCTTCGGGTTTCCTAACTGTGTGCTTACTCTGTACAGATTGCTCCCAAGCGCGGGACAACCTTTTTAGTACCCGTTTCTCATTATGTGCGTCTTCCGATGGGTCATAATTCGCACATGCTTTCTGTCCTGCCTCTGTGGCATGGGAGATAAGGGTGCGGGTCCATTTAGCCATGTTGTCTGGGGTTAGATGGGCGTGATCTAAGTTCCCAAATACTGCTGTGAAATGTATCCACAGCCTTCCTGCAAATGCTGTGGGGTGCTCGGTCTTCTTTTGCCTACACTTGTTTAGGCCTTCTACGGGGTCACCTCTGTTATATCCTATCGCATCGAGAATCGATGTATGCATTTGCTCTAGGGTTCCTCCTCCAACGTTCTGTGGGTCGGGAAGGGCTGCTACCACGGACGTGTCTAAACACAAAACCGTGAGCTTAACATGCTCTCTTTCGTCCAGGCCGTACATGGTCGCCTGCGGTTTTACCTTCGCAAAGAAATGGTGGGGGTCTGAAGCAGGGAGGAATGGTGTGACTTTCTCGCACGCGTCCCGTAATTGGGTCACGGTTAAGGGGGTGGTATAAGTGATCTCGGGTGTGCCATCTACGGTTGCTTATCTTTGCGTGGTGACTGGGTTCATTGGTGCTGGTGCTATCTGTTCTGTGGGGGGTTGGGGTGCTTTCCTTTTCTGTGGCTTGTCCTGCGCACATGTTCCCTGAACATATCGCTGGGCTGTCTCCTGCAATTCCTGCCACTCGGGGCCTGCTTCCTCATCTAGTTGCTTCCCAAAAGTAACTTGGAAGCCATTCTGCACTGAAAACAGAGACTGCAGTTCCGCAATCTGCTTTCTACACTTTGCATGGTCTACCGAGCTTTGTCTTTGTTCAGTGGTGGCAGCATGGAGTGCTCGTAAAGCTGCCTTCAGGTCACTGCATTGCTTCTGCAATGCCTCTACCTGCTTCTTGGTTTCCTCTCTTATCTAGACTGCGCGCTGCATATCCTGATAGGCCTTTTCATATTGTGTTTGGGAGCTGCTTAAGTGCGCCAGACAAGACTGCTGTGCCCTCTTGGCATCATCCACCTCTACATCTTTTGCTGCAAGCCTCCGTCTCAACTCTATATTCTCTCGCTCTACATCACTGACGTCCACTTTACTCATTCTATTCCTTTCCTCTAAATCTGCGCGGAGCGTCCTGACGACCTCCTCTGTGCCTCGCAATTGTGCCAAACAGGACACGATTGCCATCGGCTTACGTGCTTTACTCAAACTCTTCTTGTGTATTTCGCTCAGGTTCTCCCACCAAGTATGTCCTATACTCCCGGGACCTGTTTCCTCATTCGAACAGAGTTTGCTCCAAAGGGGCCATCCTTTCCCTTTGAGGTATTTTCTGATCTCCAGTTCCCAAACGGGACACTGTCCTACTCAGCTGCTGGTCGCTGCGACCACAAATACCTGGGGGTTCATGAGGCGTTCCATTGCCTTCATGGCCATCTCTCCTATCTTAATGCTCTCACTTAAATTTAGAACAAGGGATGCTAAGGCGGTGTTATAAAATATGGGTACGGCTTTCGCTAATTTCCGAAGTATAAACTCCCGACAGTTTTTCGCAACAAATCTCTCGGTTTTACCTTATAACCCTGTTAATTACGCATGCAAAAACACACTTCCGAATTGTGAGGATTGATGTGAACTACTTGAACACTTGTGGTTTTTCCTTTTCCCAGTTGGATTTATGATTCAAATTACTGGGTTCTCTCGGAGTGGGGGTGCCACTTCTAGTCAAGTCCCGTCAGAGGTCGCCACTAAATGTTGCTCATTCTGGTGAGTGTGCTTTACACTCAATTGGCTCTGTTTTATTCCTTAGCTCTAGAGTCGCTAGGTATCTTTATGATACCGCCACGAGGTTCAAGTTCAAGTTCAGATCAATGACTCAATACACCAGTTAGTAAGGTTCAATCAAACACATTTATTATTTACACAGTAAATCGATACTCATGCAACTAATACTACCGGACTAAACTATTCCTACCACTATAAGCCAATACTTATCTTCGATAAGGGAACCCACTGGATCAGGGAACAATGGCCTCTTGTTCTGTCCTGAGACTGCAGGCTTCCCAGTTGGTACGGGGTAAGGGGTCAGGAGTGTCTATTCTCGTAGCGAGCGTTGGTTGGACATTTACTTGTCGGTGTAGCTGTTGGCCAGGCCTCTCCTTCTCACGGTCAAGTTCTTAGAGAGCTGCTGCAAAGGTGTTCTGCTGGGAGGGCCGGCTAAGAGAGCGAACTAAACTTGGGACCTGACTTTTATAGGTCCCCGATCCTACTGTCAATCAATTGGGTCTCATCCCAATCGATTGGTATGAATCCCCCAATACTGAGGCTGTCCCTCGATCGCGGGGCGGTTCTTCCTAACTGGTTTGTTTCCTTTTGTTTCAGACCCCGTTGGCGGTGGGAAGTCTGACCTGCCATAGAATGTCCCAATTGTAGCTAATCGTTGTATCCATTGTTCCTGGGGATAGCTTCATTAATATGCAAACTGCTGGTTTCGGTGCTGTCTGCTTTCTTTGCAGCCAGAATACACATGAACTTCTGCAAACTGCTTGTCTTTCTTAAAGTGTCCAATTTTCCCAGCGTGCTTTGTAAATCGCCATTTTGGGTCGGGAAGTGGCCAACTTCGGTGGCTACACTTTTATCTATAATGAAAACTGAGAACATCAGAAACACTCAGCAGGTCAGACAGCATCTATGGTGAGGAACAGAATTAGCATTTCTGGTCAATGATCTTTCATCAGTTCTGTTTTAATTTTAGTTTTCCAGCGTCCGTAGTCTTTTGCTTTTGTTTTAGTGTTGCTTTTCGTTCTTGAGAAGTATTTTCCCAATACAGTTCTTTCTTCATAACTTAAGGTGATTATGTCTAATCCCTGGGACAACGATTTCACATATGTTCGTTATAATCTTGGCAGATATCAGTCTGTTCCTTGTTTTGACATCACCTGTAATTTTGATTTATTTAGGCTTCACGGTGTTAGTTTTCTGATATAATTAGAAAATTTTTTCACAAACCTGAAACATTGGTATCCTTTATTAAATTGCATTTGTGAGTCATTAATGTGTTGCATAACGATGTGTCTGTTCAGTGATTAAAGTCGGATTGTTGGAGACTCATTCAAAGTGTACAAAAACTGAATCAGAATAATTAGATATATTTGCATTAGTGTGCAAACTAATGTATTATACTCCCTGTAGGGTTGAAGTAAAAATAGGTTGGTTTTAGACAAAAAGTGTTATTATTTACATAAAATAGTCTGGAATTTATAATTAGTCTGGAATTTATAATTAGTACTAGTGCTTATCGAGAGGAAATTCAAGCAACTTAAACATGAGCCTTGTGTGTTTTCTTTTGGTATGACATTAACTGGATCCTGCATTATTGTAGTGTGTATATAGATTTTTGAGTTGAATCAAATTGACTAATCAAAATATTTAACAAATTAAGTGATGTGTTATAGCTTCCCATGTAGTTATTGAATAGTCTAATCAATTGATAATTTTAAATTTATGATCACGAATGGTCAAACAATTTAAAAATGTATAATTGCCAGCAGGTGGCACTCATGTGACATTGGTTATAATGGAGCTTTTCATTGGCAGGTTCCTGTTGATGGTTTTAAAGACATTGAGGCTTTAGGTGGTTCATTCCATTTTATAGCTGATGAGTTGATGTCAATTCTAAACATGGATGGAAGGTAAGTAAATGCTAACCGTGTACTTATAAGAGCCAAGAGGGAATAAATTGCAAGTCAGCCTATCAAGCTAAATTTATTTTTCCAACTTAAAAGATTATAGTTAAATTAATAGTGAGGCAAATATTGGATAATTAGGGAGATGTGTTTTACTGCAGGAAGTACCTGACTTGGAAATTTTATTCTCGGAAAATCCTGTGCTTTCTTCGTCAGCAGGACATCATGGAAAAGTTGAAGGAGTTTCTCAGAACTCCACCAGAACACCAAAAATTAATTGAAGGTAAGTGAATTAATTATGTTTCATAAAAACGTATATATCGAGAAATGGTAAAAGTAACAAAATCCCTTGAAGTTAGTGTAAACCCCTTTCTTATTCCGATAACTATTAGAAAGACAAAAATATACATATTATTAACATGTGCAACTAGTACAAATAGAAATGGATAATTTTCATGTGAATATATCTGTGAAGTTATCATTTTTAATGCATCATTCTCTGGTGAAGGATCAGATGGAAAACCCTGCTTTTGAGTTTCATTCAGCACCACTCTTGCAAACCTTGAGATCACTCAAGATTAACTGAGGGAGAGGTGCAGCAAGTAATTAGGAAGCTGATCGAATGTTAGTGTTTATTGCAAGTGGAATTGGATACAAGAGTCGGGAGGTTATGCTTCAGTTACACAGGGTATTGGTGAGGCAACATCTGGAGTACTGCATACTCTATTTGTCTCCTAATTTAAGGAAAGATGTAAATGCGGAAGCAGTTCAGAGAAGGTTAACTCCGTTAATGCCTGGATTGGATAGGTTGTCTAATGAGGAGAGGTTGGACAGGCTAGGATTGTATCCACAGGAGTTTAGGAGTGTAAGAGGCAACTTGATTGAAACATATAAGATCCTGAGGGGACTTGGCAGGGTGCATGTGGCGAGGCTGTTTTCTCTTGTGGGAGAATCTAGAACTAGAAGTCACTGTTTAAAAAGAAAGGGTCACCCATTCAAAACAGAAATGAAAAAAAATGTTCTCAGGGGTTTGAGACTTTTGAATCCTCTTCCTCAAAAGCAGATCATGGCAGAGTCTTTGAATATCTTTAAAGCAAAGATAGATTCTTAATAAACATTTTGGGGGTATCAGGTTTAGGCAGGAAGGTGAAGTTAAAATTAGATTAACCATGATCTTGTTGAATAGCAAAGCAAGCTTGAAGGACTGAATGGCCTACTCCAGCTCCTAATTTATATGTTTGTTTGCAAAGTTGACTCCATTTCTTTCCTGCATCATCCCCTCAGATTTGAATGAGTTAGGGGAACTTTTCATGTAGGAATTAGGGTATGTTTCCTCAGTGTTGCAACATGGAATTTAAAATGATACTACACTACACAAATTATGTTCTCCACCCCCCAAAAAATGGGGCAGGTTTATGTGCTCTCAATTATAAAGTTATATATAATTAATTAGGAATATAAACATAACGTTTGAATACATTTCTTATTAGGTGTTGTGCTGGTAGACCAATACTGCAACCCTTTAGCAGACACCTCCCTGGAGAATGTCCTTTTACAGCTAAATTGTATTACAGAAGAGGTGAAGAAAGTGTTACGTTTAAAACATTCTTCTCACCCAAGTATCACTGCAGAAAGAGGTAAATTACTTTAGCTGTGCTGCTTTTTTCTCTAATGGATCAGCGTTGTGTTCTTATTTCATATTGTACAAGGAATCCCACTTCTTTGGATCTAACCTCAGACTTCTAAAGTACAGTGAAATGAAATACCAGCAATACAAAAGTCTAGTAATTTGCAGCTGGGGACCCAAGTGTGAATCCTGATGTTGTCTGACATTTGAACCTGTGCATCCAGAGTGCTGCTTTTGTAACAACTGGGGCCAAACTTTACACATTATCAAAACTGCTTCTGAAGCACGAGATCCTGGGAAATCACACTGCTAGCCGTCGATGCTTTATGTTAATGTTGTGCTTTATGTTAATGTTTACTGAAAAATAGATTTTCTTCAGTGAAGTGGGCAGTAGTTGAACTTCTCTTTTGGCGTAAACGTGTATTGCAATATAAATGAAAAATGTATCAAAAATGCATATATCCTGCATGTTGTTGCATGACTTTTGTCTTTGATATTTCAGATGAAGTGTCTATTGATGATTTAGGACAGCAGCAACATGTTCTGGATGCTATGAACTGTGTATTATACAAGCAGCTCAAATTTAAAGGAAATGAAGATGATTATTACAATCCCATGAATTCCTACATATGCCAGGTATCAGACTTTTAAGATTGTTCTCGGTCTAATTGTGAAGGTATATATAAAAAATTCTTGTGTTATTTGTATTTAGGTGCTTGCACAAAAGAAAGGAATTCCTATCACACTTTGTGTGATATATTCAACAATAGGCAAGAATCTGGGTTTACGATTGGAGCCAGTCAGCTTTCCCAGTCACTTTCTCTTAAGATGGTGCCAAAAACCTGACAGGTAATAATGTTTATATATCTTTTTGAAGGAATCAATTAAATTAAATTTATTTTAATGTAGCCAGAATGGTGTTCCTCCCAGTCTCCCTTCTCGTGCACCTTCAATCAATTGCTGGTCTGCCCTTTGACTATTAAATAATATTTCCTAAAGCTCTCAACCTCTCTCCTTTACAAACCTTTTAAAAGTCACTTTCAGCTAACCTTCTGGTTGCCACTCAAAATACCTCCTCCTTTGGCTCAGCGTCTATTTTTCTTTGATTACATTTCTGTGAAGACCCTGGGATGTTTTTTGTGTTTGAGATGTTATTTATGCTATCGCGTTATGAATGTGATGTGATCTGGTGTGGCATGATATTGATATAGGTTTGCACATGAAGTATGCAAAACGAGCAGCACGGTGGCGTAGTGGTTCTCCCTGCTGCCTCACGGCGTCGCGGTCCCAGGTTCAATCTCAACTCTGGGTCACTGTCCGTGTGGAGTTTGTACATTTTCGTCATGTTTGTGTGGGTTTCGCCCCCCCCCCCCCCAACCCAAAAGATGTGCAGGGTAGGTGGCCACACTAAATTGCCCCTTAATTGGAAAAAATGAATTGGGTACTCTAAGTTTATATTAAAAAGTTGCAACATGATATACTGTCCAACTTCCATAATTGCACCAATCACTTTAGAAGTGATGAAATGATGCTGCTTTCAAAACCGATCTGAATAAGAAAGTAAATGCTACAGCCGATCACTTGTCTGACTTGTGAACGTATTTATGACATAATATACAAAGTAAATCTTCCCTATCAATTTCTTGATGCCTTGGTTAAAGGCGTAATTGATTAACATGGGAAATTCAAACATCTTGCACTTTTTAATTTGTGGAATGAATAATGTTTTTTCCAAACTAGTCAAGATGCAGAACATATTCTTATTACAGATTTGTTCATGTTTGGCTCTTGAGGTATTGCAGTGTTAACTTTTGTAATACAAGATTAAAATAAAATAACTTTTTTTTTTACCCCCAAGTATGTTTATTTCATTACTTTTTAAAATAGACAGGAACTTCTCCAAAAAATCATCGGTTCTTTTTGGGAATTTACATATTTGATTAATTTCTTTCCATTTTTTAGGTGTTTGCCATTGTATAAAAAATCATTGCTTTCTGTGTTGTGAAGTTTATAACTGAATTCTTTATTCTCTCATGTTTCCCAGGAGTGCAGATATTTTGGACTATGTCTATATTGATGCCTTTGATAATGGGAAATCTTGTACTGCTAAGGAATGTGAATATCTGATTGGCCAGAAAGTTGCATCTAAGTTTTACAGTTCTGTTACCACCAAGGATGTGTTGTTCCGCATGGTAACAAACCTCTTCCACCTGGGAAAGAGGTAAGAGATGTATCCCAAGTCTGCAAGTTGGTATTCGTTTTGGAGTGATAGTTCCAAATAATTGGGTGCCAGACATTCAAAGCCATATTGGCTCTGCCGGTGAAAATGAAACATTCATGACTACTCGTGCCAAAGACCAAGCAGTAAGGAAATCTGATGGTGTGCTTCACCTGTGCTGTTCTTTTGTGATGCCTAATAATACTGAGCTTTGGAGAAGGGGGGATTGCCCTTTCTGGCTGTTCAGATGAATGTGCTGTGCGGACTTACTGGGCAGAAAACCATTTGTGGGAAGGAGAGCTTCATGGAATCAAAAAAATAAATTAAACTAAAGGCATATTGTTGTTCGTAATATATAATAATAATTTTATAACTAGCTTGAACAGCCAAATACTGCAGGTATTCTAAAGATTTGACTGTTTGTATGATATGACATTAGACTCCGAAATAGGTTTGTTGAATGCTTGGGGAATTGTTAAGCATGACAGTTTTCAGAAAAATGTAATCAATACCATTGAAGGTAAACAGTTTCAGCCTCCTTCATTCAGTTAACCACCCTATCACCACCACAACAAACATTACATTCAGTTTCTTTACCAATAACATTTTTGGTGATTGTAATAATCACTTATTGTCACAAGTAGGCTTCAATGAAGTTACTGTGAAAAGCTCCTAGTCGCCACATTCCGGCGCCTGTTCGGGGAGGCTGGTACGGGAATTGAACCTGCACTGCTGGTCTTGTTCTGCATTACAGGCCAGCTGTTTAGCCCACTGTGCTAAACCAGCTATCTTATTGGTAGCACTCTCATTTGTGAGTTAGGAGTTTGAGGATGCAAATTCACCTGCAGGACGTAAGTGCATAATTTTGGCTGACGTTTTCGTGCAGTGAGTACTGCATTGTATATCTAACTTTTTCTCATCCTGACATAAGGCTGCAATCACTCAAGTGGTTAAAACAGATAATTGCATCAAAAGTACCAGAGTGAGTTGCTGTGATGCCTCCACGATATTTGTAACTTTGGGCTTTCAGTCGCTTTATGTTCCAAGGTCTGCCCTGGATGACCATGGGCATACATTGGAGAGTTTTAAAATTTTCCACTTGTGCATCAAGTATTGGCATCTGCCATGGTTTGTGCGAATGTGTTTGATGATACTTCATGGTTTTCACACAAGGACGCAGTCAGGGATCTTTTAAAAGGGCTTGCATGTTCCCAAGCAATGCTGGAGGACTTCCCAACAAGTTTGTGGCAGTCCGGCAAATTGGTGGGAGAGTGATATGTGACAGCATGGATAGCCAGAGTGTTGGTGTTCACTTGAGCCTTCAAGATACGCTGCATTGCAGTGTTCAGCTGGACATCAAGTTGAGTGTGACTATTTCTAGCCCATGTCAGTGTACAGTACTCTAGTTGGAGTACACATGGGCCCATTACTTCGTGCCTGAAACATTGTTGCTGATGCTCCCCACTTTTAGGAATGGTTGACTCTTGTTTTTGTCTTAGCAGTTACTTTATTCGGTGCAGTTCAGCTTCACTTTGAGATCGGTCGGAGTGTGATCGTTTTGCACAGTATTGTTGCGAAAAATCATTTTCAGGATGCACTTACAATTCCTGTTATTGAGATGGCTTGTAGTGATTTGTTGAGGGTTTAAGTTAAACTTCCATTTTCACAATTATTTTCTATGGCGTTGGAGTCCACCTTGAACAGGGAGGCTAATGTATTTGAAGGTGGCAGCTTGTGTGGCCAGTGCAAAGTCACCTGCGCGAAATGTTCATGTCTTGGTTGGCAAATGTCACTCGTGTAGACTTGGAAAAGCTTTGGTGAGAGTGCTGAATCTTCTGACAGTTCATTGTTGAGGAACTGGGGTTAGCTGACTTTGTCCAAATAGATTATTGCTCAGCATCATCTATAGCATGTGTGAGTTTTGAGACGGGATGATCCTTGCAAGCTTTGGCATCAGCCTACAACACGGTCTGGATTAAAGGACTGAAGACAGGTCTACAAAGGCTGTGCTGCCCTTGGATTTCTTCTGAAATCTGGCATTGTTGTGCATTGCAAAGACCAAAACTTGGTCCAGCATCTGTGGTTCTGCCGGAATCCCACTTATTCAAGTCCCTAACTAGATGAGAAGGCAATTTTCTGGATGATGATACATTCATGATTTTCTAGTTTATATGCACCGGAGCAATATTGGCCTCGAGCTTCACAGGTTGTCAGTCGGTTCACCTGGGTTGAATATAGCAGTGACCATTTTCTCCCTTTTATGCGTCAAGAATCGGTGGTGTTGACGTATAGTTTTGTCAGTCATTGGAGTCTCTTGGGGCCTTGTTGAAGTAGAAGTTCCAGGAGGGGATCTGAATTCTCATTCGCGTCATCTGTATTGCTGTACTGATGGTGAGTGGGGGCTTGTGGAAGGATTGAGACCATTGTCTGATGTAGTTGATGGATCTGTTCACTTGGTGTTTTTGTCGAGTGGTTCTTTTTTGCTCTCCATCTGCTTGCAGGCGATGGAATTGGGTTGGTGTTTTGTTTGATTAGTAGCTCCAAGGCATTGTGGTAAGATCTAGGCATTGTGGTAAGATCGGGGCATTGTGGTAAGATCGGGGCATTGTGGTAAGATCTAGGCATTGTGGTAAGATCGGGGCATTGTGGTAAGATCGGGGCATTGTGGTAAGATCTGTCATGGTGACTAGATCTAGGCATGGTGACTAGAATGTGCAAAGTCCAGACTTTAATATACTGAACCGGTGCTGCCATTCATTTGCGTCTAATGTTTCCGGAGTGGTCTACATGATCTATGGACTTCCCAAGTTGTGCTGCCAGGGCAGGTAATGGAACAAAAAGAGAAAATGATGGAAAATCTCAGCATCTGTAAGGAGAGAAAAGAGCTCATGTTTCGAGCCCAGATGACTCTTTGGGCAGGTAATGGGTTGCTTTCAACGGGGTTGAATTCTTCCTGGCAGTCCCTGCAATGGCTTTCTTGGTGGTGGCAGCCAAGAGAGCGGTGAATCAGAAATAATATTTCATCAGAACAGGTATTTAAGTCAACACTTTTTTGAAATTCTGTAGCAGTCCCAGTCCGTTTTGACAGATTCATGAGGATTTCAATATCAGCATTGGTGATTATGGGCCTAAGTTGCCTCTTGGAGAAATTGGGCAGTATTTTGCATGAAGCACACTTCCACTTTGACATTTGGAAACAATGGTGAGGTCTGGGTTATCATTGCATTGCCAGTGGCGGGACTGGATAGATACTCACTGTTAGGCATCGAAGACCACTTGTAGATATGTTGTGGGCATCCATTCCATGAAGTTTCTTAAATGAGGCATTAAACCAGGGTTCGTGATGTCCCTGATCGTGTTTTTGGGATCCTTAAGGGATCGTGATGTCTCTGATCGTGTTTTTGGGATCCTTAAGGGGGAGTGGGAGCAGCCCCAAGTCGTGGTCCACATAGATACCAACGACATAGGTAGGAAGAGTGATGGGGATTTGAGACAGAAATTCAGGGAGCTAGGGTGGAAGCTGAGAGCTAGAACAAACAGAGTTGTTATCTCTGGGTTGTTACCCGTGCCACGTGCTAGCGAAGTGAGAAATAAGGAGAGAGAGGAGTTGAACACGTGGCTACAGGGATGGTGCAGGAGGGAGGGTTTTGGTTTCCTGGATAATTGGGGCTCATTCTGGGGTAGGTGGGACCTCTACAAACAGGATGGTCTTCACCTGAACCAGAGGGGTACCAATATCCTGGGGGGGGGGGGGGGGGGGGGGGGGGAGATTTGCGAGTGCTCTTCAGGGGGGTTTAAACTAATTCAGCTGGGGGATGGGAACCTAAATTGTAGTCCCAGTGTATAGGATGTTGAGAGTAGTGAGGTCAGGGATAGGGTTAAAAGTTCGAAAGAGGGCACTGGCAAGCAAGATGCTGGTTTGAAGTGTGTCTACTTCAACGCCAGGAGCATCCGGAATAAGGTGGGTGAGCTTGCAGCATGGGTTGGTACCTGGGATCTCGATGTGCCGATTTCGGAGACATGGGTAGAGCAGGGACAGGAATGGTTGTTGCAGGTTCCAGGATTTAGATGTTTCTGTAAGAACAGAGAAGTTGGTAAAAGAGGGGGGGAGGGTGTGGCATTGTTAATCAAGGAAAGTATCATGGCGGTGGAAAGGACATTTGAGGACTCGTCTACTGAGGTAGTATGGACCGAGGTTAGGAACAGGAGAGGAGGTCACCCTGTTGGGAGTTGTCTATAGACCTCCGAATAGTTCCAGAGATGTAGAGGAAAGGATTGCAAAGTTGATCTCGACAGGAGCGAGAGTAACAGGGTAGTTGTTATGGGGGACTTTAACTTTCCAAATATTGACTGGAAATACTATTGTTTCAGTACTATAGATGGGTCAGTTTTTGTGCAGTGTGTGCAGGGGGGTTTTCTGACACAGTATGTAGACAGGCCAACAAGGGGCGAGGCCACATTGGATTTGGTACTGGGTAATGAACCCGGCCAGGTGTTAAATTTAGATGTTGGTGAGCACTTTGGTGAAAGTGATCACAATTCGGTTATGTTTACTTTAGTGATGGGCAGGGATAGGTATATACCGCAAGGCAAGAATTATAGCTGGGGGAAAGGCAATTATGATGCTATTCGGCAAGATTTAGGATGTATAGGATGGGGAAGGAAACTGCAAGGGATGGGTACAATCGAAATGTGGAGCTTTTTCAAGGAACAGGGAGAGTTAAGAAGAGCGAGGAGAGGACACGAAAAGTCGTTGGCAGATAGGATCAAGGAAAACCCTAAGGCTTTCTATAGGTATATCAGGAACAAAAGAATGACTAGAGTAAGATTAGGGCCAATCAAGGATAGTAGTGGAAAGTTGTGTGTGGAATCAGAGGAGATAGGGGAAGCGTTAAATGGATATTTTTCGTCAGTGTTTACACTACACAAAGACAATGTTGTCGAGGAAAATACTCAGGTTCAGTCGACCAGGCTAGATGGAATTGAGGTTCACAAGGAGGAGGTGTTAGCAATTTTGGAAAGCGTAAAAATAGATAAGTCCCCTGGGCCAGATGGGATTTATCCTAGGATTCTCTGGGAAGGCAGGGAGGAGATTGCAGAGCCTTTGTCCTTGATCTTTATGTCGTCTTTGTCGACAGGAATAGTGCCGGAAGACTGGAGGATAGCAAATGTTGTCCCCTTGTTCAAGAAGGGGAGTAGAGACAACCCTGGTAATTATAGACCTGTGAGCCTTACTTCAGTTGTGGGTTAAATGTTGGAAAAGGTTATAAGAGATGGGGTTTATAATCATCTTGAAAAGAACAAGTTAATTAGCGATGGTCAACACGGTTTTGTGAAGGGTAGGTCATGCCTCACAAACCTTATTGAGTTTTTTGAGAAGGTGACCAAACAGGTGGATGAGGGTAAAGCAGTTGATGTGGTGTATATGGATTTCAGTAAGGCGTTTGATAAGGTTCCACACGGTAGGCTATTGCAGAAAATAAGGAAGTATGGGATTGAAGGTGATTTAGTGGTTTGGATCAGTAATTGGCTAGCTGAAAGAAGACAGAGGGTGGTGGTTGATGGCAAATGTTCATCCAGGAGTTCAGTTACTAGTGGTGTACCGCAAGGATCTGTTTTGGGGCCACTGCTGTTTGTCATTTTTATAAATGACCTGGAAGAGGGTGTAGAAGGATGGGTTAGTAAATTTGCAGATGACACGAAGGTCGGTGGAGTTGTGGATAGTGCTGAAGGATGTTATAGGATACAGAGGGACATAGATACGTTGAGAGGTGGCAGATGGAGTTTAATGCGGAAAAGTGTGAGGTGGTTCACTTTGGAAGGAGTAACAAGAATGCAGAGTACTGGGCTAATGGCAAGATTCCTGGTAGAGTAGATGAACAGAGAGATCTCGGCATCCAGGTACATAAATCCCTGAAAGTTGCCACCCAGGTTAATAGGGCTGTTAAGAAGGCATATGGTGTGCTAGCCTTTATCAGTAGGGGGATTGAGTTTCGGAGCCACTAGGTCATGCTGCAGCTGTACATAACTCTGGTGCGGCCGCTCCTGGAGTACTGCGTGCAGTTCTGGTCACCACATTATAGGAAGGATGTGGAAGCTTTGGAAAGGATTCAGAGGAGATTTACTAGGATGTTGCCTGGTATGGAGGGAAGGTCTTACGAGGAAAGGCTCAGGGACTTGAGGTTGTTTTCGTTAGAGAGGAGAAGGCTGAGAGGTGACTTAATAGAGACATATAAGATAGTCAGAGGGTTAGATAGGGTGGGCATAAGACCATAAGACCATAAGACATAGGAGTGGAAGTAAGGCCATTCGGCCCATCGAGTCCACTCCGCCATTCAATCATGGCTGATGGGCATTTCAACTCCACCTCCCAGCATTCTCCCCATAGCCCTTAATTCCTCGCGACATCAAGAATTTATCTATTTCTGCCTTGAAGCCATTTAGCGTCCCGGCCTCCACTGCACTCTGCGGCAATGAATTCCACAGGCCCACCACTCTCTGGCTGAAGAAATGTCTCCGCATTTCTGTTTTGAATTTACCCCCTCTAATTCTAAGGCTGTGCCCACGGGTCCTCGACTCCTCGCCTAACGGAAACAGTTTCTTTGCGTCCATCCTTTCTAAGCCATGTATTATCTTGTAAGTTTCTATTAGATCTCCCCTTAACCTTCTGAACTCCAATGAATACAATCCCAGGAACGCCAGCCGTTCCTCATATGCTAGACCCGCCATTCCAGGGATCATCCGTGTGAATCTCCGCTGGACACGCTCCAGTGCCAGTATGTCCTTCCTGAGATGTGGGGCCCAAAACTGGACACAGTACTCCAAATGGGGCCTAACCAGAGCCTTATAAAGGCTCAGTAGCACATCGCTGCTTTTATATTCCAACCCTCTTGAGATAAATGACAACATAGCATTCGCTTTCTTAATCACGGATTCAACCTGCATGTTTACCTTTAGGGAATCCTCGACTAGCACTCCCAGATCCCTTTGTACTTTGGCATTATGAATTTTCTCACCGTTTAGAAAGTAGTCTATGCTTGGATTCTTTTTTCCAAAGTGCAAGACCTCACATTTTCTCACGTTGAAATGCATCAGCCATTTCCTGCACCACTCTCCCAAACTGTCTAGATCCTTCTGCAGCCTCCCCACTTCCTCAGCACTACCTGCCTGACCACCTAACTTCGTATCATCAGCAAACTTCGCTAGAATGCCCCCAGTCCCTTCATCCAGATCATTAATATATATGGTGAACAGCTGCGGCCCCAACACTGAACCCTGTGGGACACCGCTGGTCACCGGCTGCCATTCCGAAAAAGAACCTTTTATCCCAACTCTCTGCCTTCTGTCAGACAGCCAATCCTCAACCCATGCCAGTAGCTCACCTCGAACACCATGGGCCCTCACCTTACTCAGCAGCCTCCTGTGTGGCACCTTATCAAAGGCCTTTTGGAAATCCAGATAGACCACATCCACTGGGTTTCCCTGGTCTAACCTACTTGTCACCTCCTCAAAGAATTCTAACAGGTTCGTCAGGCACGACCTCCCCTTACTAAATCCATGTTGACTTGTTCTAATCCGACCCTGCTCTTCCAAGAAATTAGAAATCTCATCCTTAACGATCGATTCTAGAATTTTACCAACAACCGAGGTTAGGCTAATTGGCCTATAATTTTCCATCTTTTGTCTTGATCCTTTCTTGAACAAGGGGGTTACAACAGCGATCTTCCAATCGTCCGGGACTTTCCCTGACTCCAGTGATTTTTGAAAGATCTCAACCGACGCTTCCGCTATTTCTTCAGCCACCTCCCTCAGAACTCTAGGATGTAGCCCATCGGGGCCAGGAGATTTGTCAATTTTAAGACCTTTTAGCTTTTTTAGCACCATCTCTTTTGTAATGGCAACCATACTCAACTCAGCCCACTGACCCTTTATAATTTTTGGGATATTACTAACGTCTTCCACTGTGAAGACAGACGCAAAGTACTTATTAAGTTCTCCAGCCATTTCCTCATCTCCCATCACTAGCCTTCCAGAATCAGTTTGAATTGGCCCAATGTCTACTTTGGCCTGACGTTTGTTTCTTATGTATTGAAAGAAACTTTTACTATCATTTCTTATATTACTGGCTAGCCTGCCTTCATATTTGATCCTCTCCTTCCTTATTTGTCTCTTTGTTAACCTCTGTTTGTTTTTGTAGCCTTCCCAATCTTCTGATTTCCCGGTGCTTTTGGCCACTTTATAGGATCTCTCTTTTTCTTTGATACATTTCCTGACCTCCTTTGTCAGCCATGGCTGTCTAATCCCTCCCTGGATAATCTTTCTTTTCTTGGGGATGAACCTCTGTACAGTGTCCTCAATTATGCATACAAACTCCTGCCATTTTTGCTCTACTGTCTTCCCTGCTAGGGTCTGCTTCCAGTTGATTTTCACCAGTTCCTCTCTCATGCCCTCGTAATTACCTTTATTTAACTGTAACACCATTACATCCGATTTTGCCTTCTCTCTTTCAAACTGCAGACTGAACTCAACCATATTATGATCGCTGCTTCCTAAGTGTTCCCTTACTTTAAGATCTTTAATAAAGTCTGGTTCATTACATAGCACTAGGTCCAGAATAGCCTGCTCCCTTGTGGGCTCCATGACAAGCTGTTCCAAAAAGCCATCTTGTAAGCATTCCATGAATTCCTTTTCTTTGGATCCACTGGCTACATTATTTACCCAATCCACCTGCATATTGAAGTCCCCCATGATCACTGTGACCTTGCCTTTCTGACATGCCTTTTCTATTTCCCGGTACATGTTGCGCCCCTGGTCCTGACCACTGTTAGGCGGTCTGTACATAACTCCCATTATGGTTTTTTTGCCTTTGTGGTTCCTCAATTCTACCCACACAGACTCCACATCATCCGACCCTATGTCGTTTAGTGCCATAGATTTAATTTTGTTCTTAACTAACAAGGCAACCCCACCCCCTCGGCCCACCTCCCTGTCTTTTCGATAGGTTGTATATCCTTGGATGTTTAACTGCCAGTCCTGAACCCCCTGCAGCCATGTCTCTGTGATGCCTACCACATCATAATCATTCACGATGATCTGTGCCATTAGTTCATCTACTTTGTTACAAATGCTACGAGCATTCAGGTAAAGTGCCTTAATGTTAACTTTCTTATCAGTACAGATATTGGAAGTCCTAAGATGTCCAAAGTTATCCTTCCTTTTTGTTGCATTCCTAGTCTGCCTCAAGCTTAAATCCACCTGCCTACATGTTATCCTCCTGCGTATCTTGCCATTTAACTCCCTGCTCCCTGTCGCTTTCACTTTCCCTTCCCCCCAACTCAGAAGTTTAAAGTCCTACTGACCACCCTATTTATCCTCTTCGCTAGAACACTGGTTCCAGATCGGTTCAGGTGGAGACCGTCCCAACGGTACAGATCCCCCCGGTTCCAAAACTGATGCCAATGTCCCATGAAGTGGAATCCCTCTTTCCCACACCAATCCCTTAGCCACGTGTTTACTTCCCTAATTTTCCTATCCCTATGCCAATTGGCACGTGGCTCGGGCAGTAATCCAGAGATTATGACCCTTGAGGACCTGTACTTCAATTTTCTTCCTAGTGCTTGATAGTCCCCGAACAGGTCCTCCACCCTAGCTTTACCTATGTTGTTAGTCCCAACGTGGACCACAACAACTGGATCCTCCCCCTCCCGCTCCAGTATCCTTTCAAGCCGGTCAGAGATGTCCCGCACCCTGGCACCGGGCAGGCAACACACCATGCGAGACTCCCGATCCGGCTTGCATAGGATACTATCTGTCCCCCTAATTATAGAATCCCCTATAACAACTACTTGTCTTTTTACTCCCCCCTCTTGAATGGCCTTCTGCACCATGGTACCGTGGTCAGTTGGCTCATCCTGTCCAGAGCCCCTTTCCTCATCCATACAGGGAGCAAGAGTCTCATACCTGTTGGACAAGGTCAAGGGCTGAGACTCCTGCACTCCTGAAATCAGGTTCCCTCTGCCTGCCTCACTTACAGTCACACTCTGATGTCCCTGATCAGTTACTGAATGTGAATTACTTAATCTCCCAGGTGTGACTGCCTCCTGAAACAAAGTGTCCAGGTAACTCTCCCCCTCCCGGATGTGCCGCAGTGTTTGAAGCTCAGACTCCAGATCATCAATTCTGAGCCGGAGATCTTCCAGCAACCAACACTTGCTGCAGATGTGGTCATTGCCATTCACAAGGGGAACAGCCAGCTCCCACATCATACAGCTACAGCACATCACTTGCCCAGCCATCTCTGATTAGTTAATTAATTTATTACTTTGTATAAATTTCAGTTAAAAAAACTTGGAGACCTCTGATATAGTCTTTTCCAACCTAGTTCTGGTTAACAAATAAGAAAAAGAGAAATAATAATGTAATAAGGCACTCACCTGCTCACCCCAATGGGTCTTATTATTAGGTTAGAGGAGGAGGGCGGGTGGGAGACACTACACGTGTAGTGTCTCGGGTTTCCTCTCCACCAGAATTTATTAACTAGGGAGGGGTAAACCTTCCCAGAAGTCCACGGGACAAACTTCCTGTTCCCTGCAAAGGTAAGTAATTTAAACTTACCACTCACCTCCCGATAGGCTCAGCCCCTGCCGGTATCCAATGGCTGGCTGCTGCAATTTGAAACTGACAAATCTACTCACCAGCTGAAGTATCCCAGCTCCCGCCGAAATCCAACTGACTGCAACCCCTGCAAAGGTAAGTAATTTAAACTTACCACTCACCTCCCGATAGGCTCAGCCCCTGCCGGTATCCAATGGCTGGCTGCTGCAATTTGAAATTGACAAATCTACTCACCAGCTGAAGTATCCCAGCTCCCGCCGAAATCCAACTGACTGCAACCCCTGCAAAGGTAAGTAATTTAAACTTACCACTCACCTCCCGATAGGCTCAGCCCCTGCCGGTATCCAATGGCTGGCTGCTGCAATTTGAAATTGACAAATCTACTCACCAGCTGAAGTATCCCAGCTCCCGCCGAAATCCAACTGACTGCAACCCCTGCAAAGGTAAGTAATTTAAACTTACCACTCACCTCCCGATAGGCTCAGCCCCTGCCGGTATCCAATGGCTGGCTGCTGCAATTTGAAATTGACAAATCTACTCACCAGCTGAAGTATCCCAGCTCCCGCCGAAATCCAACTGACTGCAACCCCTGCAAAGGTAAGTAATTTAAACTTACCACTCACCTCCCGATAGGCTCAGCCCCTGCCGGTATCCAATGGCTGGCTGCTGCAATTTGAAATTGACAAATCTACTCACCAGCTGAAGTATCCCAGCTCCCGCCGAAATCCAACTGACAGCAACCCCTGCAAAGGTAAGTAATTTAAACTTACCACTCACCTCCCGATAGGCTCAGCCCCTGCCGGTATCCAATGGCTGGCTGCTGCAATTTGAAATTGACAAATCTACTCACCAGCTGAAGTATCCCAGCTCCCGCCGAAATCCAACTGACTGCAACCCCTGCAAAGGTAAGTAATTTAAACTTACCACTCACCTCCCTATAGGCTCAGCCCCTGCCGGTATCCAATGGCTGGCTGCTGCAATTTGAAATTGACAAATCTACTCACCAGCTGAAGTATCCCAGCTCCCGCCGAAATCCAACTGACTGCAACCCCTGCAAAGGTAAGTAATTTAAGGTAAGTGAGAGTCTCTTTCCTCGGATGGTGATGACCAACACGAGGGGACATAGATTTAAATTGAGGGGTAGTAGATATAGGACAGATGTCAGAGGCAGTTTCTTTACTCAGAGAGTAGTAGGGGTGTGGAACGCCCTGCCTGCAACAGTAGTAGACTCACCAACTTTAAGGGCATTTAAGTGGTCACTGGATAGACATATGGATGAAAATGGAATAGTGTAGGTCAGATAGGCTTCAGATGGTTTCACAGGTCGGCGCAACATCGAGGGTCGAAGGGCCCGTACTGCGCTGTAATGTTCTATGTTCTAAACTGAGGCCTAATTTTCTTGAGCTGGTGAACACAGGCGGCACAGTAGCACAGTGGTTAGCACTGTTGCTTTACAGTGCCAGGGACCGGGGTTCAATTCCCGGCTTGGGCCACTGTCTGTGCCGAGTCTGCATGTTCTCCCTGTGTCTGTGTGGGTTTCTTCCGGGTGCTCCAGTTTCCTCTCTCAAGTCCCGAATGACGTGCTGTTAGGTGATTTGGACATTCTGAATTCTCCCTCAGTGTGCCTAAACAGGCGCCAGAGTGTGGCCACTAGGGGATTTTCACAATAACTTCATTGCAGTGTTAATGTAATCCTACTTGTGACACAAATAAAGATTATTAAGTTATTTTGAAAGATCCCATGACAATATTTGAAGAAGGCCAACAAATTCTCCTGATATCATGGACAGCAGTTCTTCCTGACACAGCACCACCAAAAATATTGACTGAGCATTAATTTGCTGTTGTTGGGATCTTGTGTGTAATTTGGCTGGGCTGCTATGCTTGTCAGCATAATATCAATGACTACATTTCAGGATGTATATAATTGACTGTGATGTGCTTTAGAACACTGAATATCTGAAAGGCTCTAAACAAGGGCAAGTTCTAAGTTCAATGGTTGATAGCTGCATTATAAAGTGGAGCACTTAATTGTTAAACTTAAGAAACCCTTTAAAGGGAAATGTTTCCTTACACATTTGCCTGATATTTTGTTGTTGTTTACAGAGAGGGCAGTGACCAGTCTTACCAATTACTACGAAATGCTCTTGATTTGTATCTCACCTTGGCTCCTGATGATGTTCAATACCTGATGCTTCAGGCCAGACTTTACTTTCACCTGGGAATCAATCCAGAAAAGGTAATTGGTGAAATTGGAAGCTTCTGTTAGTAGTTAAACTTATGCGGCGGGATTCTCCGTTCCTGAGTCTAAGTGTTGACACCAGAGCAGGATTTGTGGACTTTCACGATAGCAAAACTGGCATCGATCCTGGACTGGTTTAGTGTCTGTGGAGGAGCTAGCACTGGCGCCACGTGAAACACAATCGATTCCAATGAAAAACAGTGCGGGATTTGCCAAGTCCATGATTAACACTTGGGAGGCTGACAAGCTGCAGCCGCATATACACATTACAATCTCCACAGACACTCATCCCAGCCAACAATGTGGCACTAGTTGGATTGGATTGGATTTGTTTATTGTCACGTGTACCGTGGTACAGTGAAAAGTATTTTTTTGCAAGCAGCTCAACAGATCATTCAGTACATGGAAGAAAAGGGAATTAAACAAAATTCAAGAAAAGACAAGAAAATACATGACAATACATAATAGGGCAACACAAGATATACAATGTAACTGCATAAGCATTGGCATCGGTTGAAGCAATGCTGGTTTAGCTCACTGGGCTAAATCGCTGGCTTTTAAAGCAGGCCAGCAGCACGGTTCGATTCCCGTACCAGCCTCCCCGGACAGGCGCCGGAATGTGGCGACTAGGGGCTTTTAACAGTAACTTAATTGAAGCCTACTCGTGACAATAAGCGATTTTCATTTTCATTTCATTTCATACAGTGTGTTGCGCAGATAGTTGCGCTGGAGTGCGCCAATCCCGCTGATTGGTCGGCTGGGACCAGAGGGTACCGAGGGGAGTGCCCTCGTGGGACACCAATACGACCTGTGGCCCTAAGTTCAATAATAATAATATTATTAACAGTATAATAATATTAGTATTATTATTATTATAAGTTCACAGTGGGCTGTCAAAGGTGTGCACAGCTGCATGGCTGCCTTTCCGGCTGCGGCAATGGTGTTCCATGTTTATCCATCCCGACCCCACAGTCCACCTCCTGACCACCCCCCCACTACTCCGCCCGGCCCTGGCAGAAGCCCCCTGGCCAGCGGCACAACTATAAGTACACTATGGCGATGTTGGACACTTTCCGTATACCCTCTCTCCCTCAGCAGTCATGACACCGGTTTCATGATTTTTTTTTAAAAAGCACAAGTGAACCACGCCATCGGGAACTCAGCTCATCAGAGCCAGAGAATCACGGAGGTCCCGGAGATTACCGGGTTGGGCCTGCTAATAATATGCAAATAGTGTTTACTGTACGTGCGTTCCAGACCACATTGATGCCGCTGTCGATGTGACAGAATTGCGATTTGGCGTCAAATCGGCACCCGCCGCGAATTTGCTGTTGGAACCTATTCTCCTCTCAATTGCATTTCCCGATTTCGGCGTCAGCCAACGGAGAATCCCGCCCATGATTTCTTTTGGAATGCTTAGCAATGTGTTAGTCAGTAAATGGCTATGTAGCATATAGCTCAGTTGTCTGGATGGCTTGTTTGTGATGTCGGAATGGTGCCAATAGCACGGGTTCAATTCCTGTACCGGCTGAGGTTATCCATGAAGGTCCCACCTTCTCATCCTGAGGTGTGGTGACGCTCACCAGTTAGCTCTCTCTCAAAGGGGAGAGCCTTTGGCCATCTGGGATTATGGCGACATTCATTTCATTTATGTGACATAATGTGTTTTCTGCCAGTAGCAGTTTGGAAAGCTTGTCACATCTGACAAATGGAAATTGAACTGAATATCCATGGCTCTATCCTCTACATACGGGCGGCACAGTAGCACAAGGGATTAGCACCATGGCTTCACAGTGCCAGGTCCCAGGTATTCCCGGCTGGGTCACTGTGCGGAGTCTGCACGTTCTCCCTGTGTCTGCATGGGTTTCCTCCGGTTGCTCCGGCTTCCGCCCACAGTCCAAAGATGTGCAGGTTAGGTGGATTGGCCATGATCAATTGCCCTTAGTGATCAAAAAAAAGTTAGGAGGGGTTATTGGGTTACTGGGATAGGGTGGAAGTGAGGGCTTAAGTGGGTCGGTGCAGACTCGATGGGCCGAATGGCCTCCTTCTGCCTGTATATTCTATGTCTATGTTATTCTAACTAATTATCCTATTTTATATCACATTCGTTTGTTCAATTCCTCACACTCACTTGATCAGAGTGTAACTTCAGTAATTAACTGTGTTTGACTGACCAGCATTTGGATGATTTTGGATGATTTGGATCATTTGGACAAGAATGGGGGAAATATGATTGTGGGTTGAAGCTTCCAAAGGCAAATCTTAGAACTGATTTGAAAATATTTGGGAAGGAACAAATAGTGGGTCACATGCTGTATCGGAGTGAATCTGCAGTTTTCTGGTTGAGCAATAATTTTAATAGCGCACTGACTAATAGCTTGGACTCTTGGGCGTGTCCATCACTATAGAGCAGCATAGAGACCTGGGACAACCATCCGCATCATTCCTTAAAGCTAAAGCTCATCAAAGAATTGGATCCACCGTCAGGAAGCAAAGGAAAGAATCCAGTCAACAGCAGCTTCTCTCCCAACCATGCCAAAGAATGTGTGCACAGTAAGAAGTCTTACAACACCAGGTTAAAGTCCAACAGGTTTGTTTCAAACACGAGCTTTCGGAGCACGGCTCCTTCTTCAGGTGAATCAGCATTCACCTGAAGAAGGAGCCGTGCTCCGAAAGCTCGTGTTTGAAACAAACCTGTTGGACTTTAACCTGGTGTTGTAAGACTTCTTACTGTGCTCACCCCAGTTCAACGCCGGCATCTCCACATCATGGCTACCAAAGAATGTGTGGACAGAGCACCGGAGCAGGAAAGGATAACACTTTCACATTTAGCTTTGCTTCAGGAGGCTGATGAGGTCAATGCATGCTGGCCATTGTGAAATGGCAATAAGATTTGTGAAGGAAACTGCCTTTGTCGAATTGGGATTTCTTAATCCAACATCCACCAAGGCAGAGAAACTGCTCCATCACACTGAGAGAGCCATGCATTTATTCAGTCCCAGAGAGAGAGAGAGAGAGAGAGAGAGCTGTTCTGTGCCACAATAAATACTGGGTAAAATGCTTTCTAAAGCAGAGAAGCTGTTTCCATCACAGAACCTGCTTTGTGCACAGACCTTATGAAAATGACAAACTTGAGAGAATTTGGGGAAGAAAGGAGGCAAGCTATAATGGAAAGTATCAGAGGCCCCGACTCGGTGGAAGTTCCAGATAGAGCAGGTTAGGAACAGGTTGTGCCCATGTTTTAAGCTGAAGAAGGGCTTCGTGTATTGAAGGTCTCTATTGTTTGAAACTTGCAATTAATTTTCGAGTTCCTCTTTTTTAAAATTTGAATCTCTTGAAGTGTTTGGTGTTTTTTTGTTTTGCGAGTGTCTATACAGATTTCACTGTGGTTGTTTGTGTCCATAAGTCCATTCAATTTTGTTGCTTTATTTTTCATAGGTATTGGATATTCTACAACACATACAAGCTGTGGATCCCTCTCAGCATGGTGTGGTGGGACACTTAGTCCAGCTAACTTTGGAGCAGATTGCACGCAAGAACCAAACAACTGAAGTTGCAGTAAAACGACATACAGATGAGAAGCACCGAAAAATAGAGTTTTCAGTGGGTCTCATTATGAAACACAAAAGGTAATTTTGATTCTCTGCATTCTGTGTGTTACAGATAGATCCAGGTTACCTTAAACCCAATTAGCCTAAGGTTATTTGTGTCACTGCCGGTAAAGCAGAAGAAGCCTTCCAATGATGCCAGTCTTATGGGGGCAAGATTTTCCTTTATCCTTTCATCCCTGTTAAAACAAACATCAGTAATATACGTACTGATATTGGTTGGTTATCTGTCTTGGAAATGCTGACGGTTATTTTTTAACTTTGAGATGATATTGGATTGTTGGTGGGGGGGATGAATTAACTTATTGAATTTTGAATGGTGTGTCCAGTATCAAAACAGAAGTAAAAAATAACGTATTCTTATTAACTATAATGCTGGAGACACTACGGTTAGGCAGCAGTGGAATGAGACAGAGTTTTTGTTGCATCATGGTCACTGCCAGATTTCATGAGCATTTCAAAGAGTCAGAGTTTTACAGCACAAAAAGAGGTCATTCAGCCCATCGAGTCTGTGCCAGCCTATCTATTCTAATCCCATTTTCTAGCACTTGGTCCATAGCCTTGTGTGCTGTGGCATTTCAAGTGCTCACCGAACTGCTTCTTGAATGTTGTAAGGGTTCCCACCTCTGTCACCCCTTCACGCAGAGTTCCAGATTCCCACCAACCTCTGGGCGGCAGGGTTGCGCAGTGGTTAGCACTACTGCCTCACAGCGCCAGGGACCCGTGTTCGATTCCCGGCTTTGGTCACTGTCTGTGTGGTCTGCACGTTCTCCCCGTGTCTGCGTGGGTTTCCTCCGGGTGCTCCAGTTTCCTCCCACAGTCCAAAGAAGTGCAGGTTAGGTTGATTAGCCATGTTAAATTGTCCCTTGGTGTCCAAAGATGGTTTGGTTTGGTTACGGGGATAGGACCGGGGAGTGGGACTAGGTAGGGTGCTCTTTCAGAGGGTTGGTGCAGTCTTGATGGGCTGAATGGCCTCATCAGGGGAGGTGGGACCAGTACAAACCGGACGGTCTGCACTTGGGCAGGACTGGAACCGATGTCCTAGGGGGGGTGTTTTCTAGAGCTGTTGGGGAGGGTTTAAATTAATGTGGCAGGGGGATGGGAACCAATGCTGGAAGTTGGAAGGTAGTAAAACAGGGACAGAAACAAAAGGAAGTAAGGGGAAAAGTGCAAGGCAGAGAAGACATAGTCAGAAATCCATAAGGGCGACAGTACAAGGTACAGTGACTGAGGGGAGCACAGTGAATAGGCCCAGTAATAACAAAAGGAATAAAACTGGAGATGTTAAGATTCAAAACAGAGGTAAAAAAAACCAACATAAGTGTACTTTACCTGAATGCTCGTAGTATTCGGAATAAAGTAAATGAGTTGGTGGCACAAATCATCGTAAATGACTATGATTTAGTGGCCATTACTGAAACATGGTTAAAGGATGGTCACGACTGGGAGTTAAATATCCGAGGGTATCAAACTATTCGGAAGGACAGAGTGGATGGTAAGGGAGGTGGTGTTGCTCTGTTATTTAAGGATGACATCCGGGCAATAGTAAGGGATGACATCGGTGCTATGGAGGATAAGGTTGAATCCATTTGGGTGGAAATCAGGAATAGTAAGGCGAAAAAGTCACTGATAGGAGTAGTCTATCGGCCACCAAATAGTAACGAGATGGTGGGGCAGGCAATAAACAAAGAAATAACTGATGCATATAGAAATGGTACAGCAGTTATCATGGGGGATTTTAATCTACATGTCGATTGGTTTAACCAGGTCGGTCAAGGCAACCGTGAGGAGGAGTTTATAGAATGTATCCGCGATAGTTTCCTAGAACAGTATGTAATGGAACCTACGAGGGAACAAGCGGTCCTAGATCTTGTCCTGTGTAATGAGACAGGATTGAGTCATGATCTCATAGTTAGGGATCCTCTCGGAAGGAGCGATCACAATATGGTGGAATTTAAAATACAGATGGAGGGTGAGAAAGTAAAATCAAATACTAGTGTTTTGTGTTTAAACAAAGGAGATTACAAGGGGATGAGAGAAGAACTAGCTAAGGTAGACTGGGAGCTAAGACTTTATGGTGGAACAGTTGAGGAACAGTGGAGAACCTTCCAAGCGATTTTTCACAGTGCTCAGCAAAGGTTTATACCAACAAAAAGGAAGGACGGAAGAAAGAGGGAAAATCGACCGTGGATATCTAAGGAAATAAGGGAGAGTATCAAATTGAAGGAAAAAGCATATAAAGTGGCAAAGATTGCTGGGAGATTAGAGGACTGGGAAATCTTTAGGGGGCAACAGGAAGCTACTAAAAAAGCTATAAAGAAGAGTAAGATAGAGTATGAGAGTAAACTTGCTCAGAATATAAAAACAGACAGTAAAAGTTTTTACAAATATATAAGACAAAAAAGAGTGGCTAAGGTAAATATTGGTCCTTTAGAGGATGAGAAGGGAGTTTTAATAATGGGAAATGAGGAAATGGCTGAGGAACTGAACAGGTTTTTCGGGTCGGTCTTCACAGTGGAAGACACAAATAACATGCCAGCGACTGATAGAAATGAGGCTATGACAGGTGAGGACCTTGAGAGGATTGTTATCACTAAGGAGGGAGTGATGGGCAAGCTAATGGGGCTAAAGGTAGACAAGTCTCCTGGCCCTGATGGAATGCATCCCAGAGTGCTAAAAGAGATGGCTAGGGAAATTGCAGATGCACTAGTGATAATTACCGAAATTCACTAGACTCTGGGGTGGTCCCGGTGGATTGGAAATTAGCAAACGTGACGCCACTGTTTAAAAAAGGAGGTAGGCAGAAAGCAGGAAATTATAGGCCAGTGAGTTTAACTTTGAGTTTAACTTCGGTAATAGGGAAGATGCTGGAATCTATCATCAAGGAAGAAATTGCGAGGCATCTGGATAGAAATTGTCCCATTGGGCAGACGCAGCATGGGTTCATAAAAGGCAGGTCATGCCTAACTAATTTAGTGGAATTTTTTGAGGACATTACCAGTGCAGTAGATAACGGGGAGCCGATGGATGTGGTATATCTGGATTTCCAGAAAGCCTTTGACAAGGTGCCACACAAAAGGTTGCTGCATAAGATAAAGATGCATGGCATTAAGGGTAAAGTAGTAGCATGGATAGAGGATTGGTTAATTAATAGAAAGCAAAGAGTTGGGATAATGGGTGTTTCTCTGGTTGGCAATCAGTAGCTAGTGGTGTCCCTCAGGGATCCGTGTTGGGCCCACAATTGTTCACAATTTACATTGATGATTTGGAGTTGGGGACCAAGGGCAATGTGTCCAAGTTTGCAGATGACACTAAGATGAGTGGTAAAGCGAAAAGTACAGAGGATACTGGAAGTCTGCAGAGGGATTTGGATAGATTAAGTGAATGGGCTCGGATCTGGCAGATGGAATACAATGTTGACGAATGTGAGGTTATCCATTTTGGTAGGAATAACAGCAAACGGGATTATTATTTAAACGATAAAATATTAAAGCATGCCGCTGTTCAGAGATACTTGGGTGTGCTAGTGCATGAGTTACAGAAGGTTGGTTTACAAGTGCAACAGGTGATTAAGAAGGCAAATGGAATTTTATCCTTCATTGCTAGAGGGATGGAGTTTAAGACTAGGGAGGTTATGTTGCAATTGTATAAGGTGTTAGTGCGGCCACACCTGGAGTATTGTGTTCAGTTTTGGTCTCCTTACTTGAGAAAGGACGTACTGGCGCTGGAGGGTGTGCAGAGGAGATTCACTAGGTTAATCCCAGAGCTGAAGGGGTTGGATTATGAGGAGAGGTTGAGTAGACTGGGACTGTACTCTTTGGAATTTAGAAGGATGAGGGGGGATCTTATAGAAACATTTAAAATTATGAAGGGAATAGATAGGATAGATGCGGGCAGGTTGTTTCCACTGGCGGGTGACAGCAGAACTAGGGGGCATAGCCTCAAAATAAGAGGAAGTAGATTAGGACTGAGTTTAGGAGGAACTTCTTCACCCAAAGGGTTGTGAATCTATGGAATTCCTTGCCCAGTGAAGCAGTTGAGGCTCCTTCATTACATGTTTTTAAGGTAAAGATAGATAGTTTTTTGAAGAATAAAGAGATTAAGGGTTATGGTGTTCGGGCCGGAAAGTGGAGCTGAGGCCACAAAAGATCAGCCATGATCTAATTGAATGGCGGAGCAGGCTCGAGGGGCCAGATGGCCTACTCCTGCTCCTAGTTCTTATGTTCTTATGTTCTTATCTGCACTGTCGGAATTCTTTGGTTCTGAGCGAAAGAGTTTCTGCTCAAGTTCCCTCTAAGTTGCCTGCTCCTTACCCTAAGTCTGTGTCCTCGGGTTATTGACCCCTCCTACAAAGGGGAAAGGTTTCTTCCTATCTACCCTATCAATGTCCCTCATTATTTTGTGCAACTTAATTATGTCCCGTAAGCCTTCTCTGCTCTAAGGAAAATAACCCCAACCTAACCAGCCTCTCTTGATAGCTGAAACGCTCCAGACCAGACAACATCCTGGTGAATCTCCTCTGCATCCCCTCCAGTACAATCATATCCTTTCTAGGATTTCAAGCATTTTCTGTTTACATTTTTGATTTCCAGCATCTGCAATAATTTTGTTTGACATGCATTTTTCATAGTGCCGCATCAGATTCTTAGAGAAATCTCCAAGTATTACTGAACTAACTGGAAATATTGTTACGCAGGTAATCTTGCCACCAAAAAAAATTTAGTTGTGAGAAAGGAAAAGGCCAATAATAGTGAAAGTCACCCGATAAAATAAATTTTGTCAACTAAGTTGTTTGCACTAGCTGTTTCCAGTCAATGTAATTATCTCTCTAATTATAAGTTGTAAACCCAGGATACATTGTTTTTTTTTGGCATAAAGATATTAATGGAAATGAAGTCTGATTTATGCTGATGCTTCTTTCCTTCTTTCGTATTTTGTCAAGTTATACCGGCAGAATCAAGCTATTCACTACTCATTGTACCATATACTTATGAATGAACATCCTAATATTTTTTAATCCTGATCTGAGGTAAATGTCTATATCCCTGAAACCTCTTTCCTAATTTCCTCATACATCCATCACCGACCCTATACAACATTAGTTTGTCCATTAGTCATTTATTATTTGAAGTGATTCTCTGTTCTGAAAGCGATTAATCTCGCCTCCTCCAGATGACCTAAACTTTGGAATGTATTTTCTGACATTAAATTACAGTTAAAGGTAATCACAGTCTGATCTTTCTTGTGAAAATGTTGTCGAATCATAATTATATGCGCTCTCATTATTCCTAAGATTTGTAGAACATTTTGTTATTCTCTAACCTCCAATATTCCTTCCCACATGATCCCAGCTGGAGGGGCTGCTACAGAGATGGGAGAAGAGGCCCAAATCTCTTTTCCCCAATGTCAGTCACAGCCTTCTTCCAGTTCCAAAAGTATTCTTCAAAAGTAAGTATTTTAGCATTGCATTTGACAGCCCATTGCGATCAGTGCTGCAGAGTTTGCTCTGAGAATGCTGAAACTGAATGAATACTACCTTTAGGCCACATCTCTCTTGCGAGAGAATTGATGGGTAGCAACAGACAGCATGTTTTTCACAAAGTGGTTTCTAAGTTGTGTTCGGCCCAGCGGATCAGTTGTGATTGGATGTGTCAGGAGCAATAATCTGATGGATAAGCTTTTCTTCCATTCTTGATCCACCAGCTGATCTGTATGCAAACTGCAGGGTATCTCATTGGAAGAAAACTATTTAAAATATTATAATATTATTTATAGATGTTACAAATTTAATGTAATCCCTGTGCAGTATTTGAGAAATCTAGTTAGTTAAATATTTCACTGAAGACCTTCATTCCGTCATAAGGTCAAAGTGGGAATGTTTTTTAAAAATCACTTATTGTCACAAGTAGAGTTCAGTAAAGTTACTGTGAAAAGCCCCTAGTCGCCACATTCCGACGCCTGTTCGGGGAGGCCGAATGTTTGCTGATGATGGTGCAATGTTCACCATTCACAAGTCTTCAGGCACTGAAGCAGTCAATGCCCACATATAGGAAACCTGGACAACATTCAGACTTGGGGCAAAAGCATTCGTGCCATGCAAGTGCCAGGCAATGGCCATCTCCAACAAGAGAAAATCAACCATCTCTCCATGAAAATCAATAGCATTACCATCACTGAATCCCTATCAATCAAACTCCTGGGGTTATCATTGGTCAGAAATTGAACTGGACTTGTCATATAAATACTGTGGCTACAAGAGCAGGTCAGAGGCTGGGAATCCTGCTGTGAGTAACTTACCACCTGACTCCCCGAAGCCTGTCTACCATGTACAGGCCCAAATTAAGAAGGTGACGGAATGCTGTCCACAAGCCTGGAGCTCAATGCATTCTATGCACGCTTTGAACAAGAGGTCAGCGAGAGCGAGCCCTCCACCCCAGAAGCCGCGGATGAACTTGTATCTGAGATCACCACTGCAGACGTTAGAGCAGCCTTCTCGAAGGTCAACCCACAGAAAGCCACCGGCCCGGATGGGGTACCCGGAGGAGCACTCAGGTCTTGCGCGGATAAGCTGGCGGGGGTATTCGCAGACATCTTCAACCCCTCTTTACAACAATCTGAGGTCCCTATCTGATTTAAGAAGATGACCTTCATCCCTGTCCCAAAAAAAAGTCAAGCAGTGTGCCTTAATGACTATCGTCCAGTGGCTCTGACATCCATCATCATGACGTGCTTTGAAAGGTTAGTCATAGCACGAATCAACTCCAGCCTCCCGCGTTGCCTTGATCCACTACAGTTCGCCTACCGCTGCAACAGGTCCACAGCAGACGCCATCTCCATGGCCCTGCACTCTACCTTGGACCATCTAGATAACAAAGATACCTATGTCAGACTCCTATTTATCGACTACAGCTCAGCCTTCAACACCATCATTCCTACGAAACCCATCTCCAAACTCCGTAGCCTTGGCCTTGGCTCCTCCCTCTGCAACTGGATTCTGAACTTTCTAGCCCACAGGCCACAATCAGTAAAGATAGGCAACAATGCCTCCTCCACGATCATCCACAACACCGGTGCCCCACAAGGTTGTGTCCTTAGCCCCCTACTAAACACCTATGACTGTGTGGCCAAATTCCCCTCCAATTCGATTTTCAAATTTGCTGATGACACCACTGTAGTGGATCGGATTTCAAACAATGACGAGACAGAGTACAGGAATGAGATAGAGAATCTGGTGAACTGGTGCGACGACAATAATCTCTCCCTCAATGTCGACAAAATGAAGGAGATTGTCATCGGCTTCAGGAAGCGTAGTGGAGAACATGCCCCTGTCTACATCAATGGGAACAAAGTAGAAAGGGTCGAGAGCTTCAAGCTTTTAGGTGTACAGATCACCAACAGCCTGTCCTGGTCCCCCCATGCCGACACTATAGTTAAGAGAGCCCACCAACGATTCTACTTTCTCAGAAGACTAAGAAAATTTGGCATGTCAGCTACGACCCTGACCAATTTCTACAGATGCACCATAGAAAGCATTCTTTCTGGTTGTATCACAGCTTGGTATTGAGCCTGTTCTGCCCAACACCGCAGGAAACTACAAAAGGTCATGAATGTAGCCCAGTCCATCACGCAAAACCAGCCTCCATCCATTGACTCCATCTATAATTCCCGCTGCCTCAGAAAGGCAGCCAGCATAATTAAGGACCCACGCCCTCCTGACATAATCTATTCCACCTTCTTCCGTCAGGAAAAAAGATACCAAAGTTTGAGGTCACGTACCAACTGACTCAAGAACAGCTTCTTCCCTACTGCCATCAGATTTTGAATGGACCTACCTTGTATTAAGTTGATCTTTTCTCTACACCTTGCTATAACTGTAACATTATATTCTGCAGTCTTTCCTTCATTCCTTATGTACGGTATGCATTGTTTGTACAGCATGTAAGAAACAATACTTTCACTGTATACTAATACATGTGACAATAATAAATCAAATCAAAACAGCTTGACGCCATCTGGGACCAAGCAGCCTGCTTGATTGGCAGCCCATCCACGATTTAAGTATTCACTCCTTCCACCGTCAACACACACTTGCAGCAGTGTGTACCATCTACCTGATGCACTGCAGCAACTCACCAAGGAAACTTCTACAACCTCAAAACAAGGGCAGCAGATCCATGGGAACACCACCTGCAAGTTCCCCAAAAGCCAAACGCTATTTTGACTTCAAATTATATCACAATTCCGTTGCTGTCACTCGATCAAAATCCTGGAACTGCCTTCCAAACAGTATCGTGAGTGCACCTACACCACATGGACTGCAGAGTTTCAAGAAGTGGCTTATTACCACCTTCTCAATGCCAATTAGGGATGGACATTAAATGCTGGCCTAGCCGTCAATGCCTGCACCCTATGAAGAATTAAAAATTTAAGAGGACTGAGGTGGATGGATAAGAAGAGACTAGCATTCCAAATTCTGAACAACAGTGTATTTTGGGGATTTATACAGAATTGTTTGACTATTCTTATGAAACCCAAACTTACCTCTTAGACATCACGGCGGTTGGGAACTTGTGCGTGCACAGGCTGGCATTTTTATGTTTTTTGTTTTAGGCCTAGTGCACTTGTGCAAGAAGAAAAATGGTTGTGGAAACCTGTGTGAGTTGGCTGTGTTTGGCGAGGCATCAGAAGAAGGTCCCAGGCAGGAGACAGGGAGAGTTCACACAAAAAAAGCATTCCAGAGAGGAAACAGGGACAGGAGAGGCTCCCATTTCAGTAAAAAGGAATGAGCAAGGAAAGAGGCTCAAATAGTAAAAAGGCTGTGAGGCGAGACTTTATGAAAGAAGGCTCAAGAGAAGCCCTAGAGATCCAAGCAGCAGGTGACTCCGTGCTGCGGACCATTGGAGCAAAGTATTTGTATGGAGCAGTAGTGTTCTGCTTGGCATGGTTAAAGATCTGAAGTTGTGCTTGTGAGTTGATACTTGAATGTATACTCAAGAATCCAGGGCAACCGAGCCTTTGGAAATAAGATTGAAACCCTGCGAGGGTGAGCACTTATTGAAGCCATCTGCATTGGTAGCGACTTTTGGAGAGGATTCTAAGGCAAGATTTTCGAAGGTGAAGACTAGAATCCACCGTGAGAAAAATAGAGTTTCACTGAAGATTGGTTGACTCTGTTACTGACATCAAGTTAGGTTGTGAGAAATTCATGGACTCATTTTTGGTTGCATTTGCCATTTCATAGATCATGGAACATAGAATTTACAGTGCCGAAGGAGACCATTCGGCCCATCGAGTCTGCACCAGCCTTTGGAAAGAGCACCCTAATTCAGCCCATACCTCCACCCTATCCCAGTAACCCCACATAACCTTTTTGACATGAAGGGGCAATTTAGCATAGCCAATTCAACTAACCTGCACATCTTTGGACTGCGGGAGGAAACCGGAGTACCCGGAGGAAACCCACACAGACACGGGGAGGAAGTGCAAACTCCACACAGACAGTCCACCCGAGGGCGGAATTGAAGCCGGGTCCCTGGAGCTGTGCGGCAGGCAGTGCTAACCATTGTGCCACCATGGTGTGTTTGACGACATTTCGCTTGTTAATTCACATGTACTTCATATTTGCCTGAATGTAAGCATATAAGATAGATATTGGAACTTATTTTATTCTGGACTTGAATAGTGACATTTATCTTTGTTCAAAACCCGTGGAATCTTGTGGCTTTCTTTACTAAACAAATGACTTAAATATCAGACTTTGTCTAAGCTAGCAATGTTTTGTAGTAAAAGGTTATTGGTCACTAATCGGACCCTGCCAACATCTTGGTTGGCTAAGGATCATAATATAAATGGGGCTCTTGTGGGATTTGGGATCCACAGACAAATACGAGTGCTGGTACTTGCTGAGGTTAAGGTTGTACAAGTTTTACTATACTTATTGAAAAGCAGAATAGCTTTGTTAATCGCTACACAATTTTCTAGAGAGTGAAGATTTATCCCTGAATGATTACAAAAGTTACCCACGGTTAGGTTAATTACATTAGCAGAGGAGTTAAGAGTTTAAATTAAAAGCTGGGGCAAAGAAAGCCAATATAGTTGTGTCCATAGTGCAGTGTCTGGGTTTGGCAGAAGGATAAGTTAACCCAGATAGCAAGTCAGTTGAGTTAGAAAGAATTCAGTTGTAGATGAGATAGAGAAATGAAAGAATATTAAATTAAGGGGAAAAGTTTGAAATGGAAATGTGAAAGCTTCAGCTCTAGTTTCAAAGAGAGAAGAGGAGTACGGTTTCATTAACTCTCTAGGGAACAGCCTTGAGTTACGGGATGAAAGACCAATATTTCTGTTGAGGAATTGAGTTCCATTCAGAGCTTCATTGTAACATCATAACATTGAAGACGAGAGTTGAGAGATATCTTGTATCATTTGGAACGGTGATTGCAAAGCTGAAGCGGCTAAAGAACACATGGACTCTCATTTAGGTTTATGGATGTGTTTCCAGACTTTCAGAAGAACAATATTCAGATTAAATTAGATAAAGCTGTGCTACTTAATTCTCACTAATTTACCCCTGAAGTATATCAGCTGAATCTTTGGACTTTAAAGAAAAGCAAAATGAAGCCTTTCAGGAATTTGATAGGGAGAAAGAAATGTTGTGGGATCGGTGGTTTTGATCCCTGAAGTTCGAACAGAATTTTAAGAATGTGAGGGAGTTAATGGTACTAGAGGTATTTTGAAAGAGCATCCCAATAGCTCTTGGTCACACCTGGAATACCACTGGCTTCTAAGGCACAGGAAGCAGAAATTCTGACGTCGCTATGCTATAATCACATAGGCAACTCAAGGCCAGTGGATCTCCATTTGTAAACCCACAGGGAAGAGAGGAATACAAAAGTCTAGGTTTATGGAGAAGTCAGAAGCTGTTCTAGTCAATAGATGTGACCATGTAGAGAATAAAAGGGATGTAAATAAGTATGTATGCTTTTATTGCCATAAGACGGGGCATCACAAAATCCATTTTTGGAAGTTGAACGGTAAGCCGAGGTAGCATTAACAGGAACATTTAAGCAATTTTTATCGGGGAATGAAATAGGTATTAAAAACATGTTCCCTCAGAACCTACTTTAACTGGTCATATGGATTTGGATAATCCAGGGAATTCTTCCCTGAATACTGCTAAAGTGAGTCTAGCTCTGGACATTTAAAAAGTATTGAGTAATGATTTTTGCCAGCGTAGATGGTAACTAGATGACAACTGTGTTGCAGCAGACACTTGGATCATGTTGATCTTGCTGAACTCTAAAAATTATTGTGGCCAAACAGTAGAAGCTTATTACTGATAGCGAGCAATTAAAGGAAAATCTGATTAGTGTAGAGAACCAACTTTCACCCACAAAAGATGAGTTGCTGATGAAAATCAAGAACTGATTAGAGCATGTGAGTGCCTGTTACAGGAAAACAAATTGCTGAGGAATCACACAGTTGTGTTGAATGCAGAATTAAAAACCAAAACTGATGAACTTTTGAACTTAATCATGGAAAGAGCAATGAGATTCCTGAACTTCAATACAATCTGCAGAACAAGAAGATGTGATCTGCAATAGAAGAGCAGATCCGAACTTTGGAAGCTGACGAGGAGCATTTTAAGCAACAGTTTGAAGATGTAACATGTGAATTGAAAAAGAACAGACAGTAACAATGGAAGAAAACATTCGAAAAGGAACTGAATGCCCCATGAAGTTGTTAAGCTTGGATATGAATTCCACAGGTAACTTTGTAACAAAGGCAACTCAACTCACCAGAGTAGTTGCTGCGTTTTTTTAAAAGTAAAATTTAGAGTACCCAATTTATTTTTCCAATTAAGGGGCAATTTAGCGTGGCCATCCACCTATCTTGCACATCTTTTGGGTTGTGGGGGTGAAATCCACACAGGACACTGGGAGAATGTGCAAACTCCTCATGGACAGTGACCCAGAGCCCGTGATTCGAACCCGGGTCCTTAGCGCCGTAGGCAGCAATGCTAACCACTGTGCCAACGTGCTGCCCCTGAGTAGTTGATGTGTTGAATGAAAAGATAAATAAACTTGAAAAAGAATGGGAAAATAAGAGTAACTAGGTACTTGTATAAAATTGTGAAAGAAATAGAGATGAAGGTTCAATTTATCAAGCAGCAGCAAGAACTTAGCAATTCTCTTGGAGAAACCAGAAAATGACTCGAGTAAAGAGAGAAAATCTCCATCGGTACAAATTTATTAACTGTGTTGGCAAAAACAATGAAAAGAGAAAGTCTGTTATGGAGGAAATGATTAAAGAAGATAATTTTGAAGCGTGTTTGCAAATCAGACATACCTTTGCACACTTAATGGACCTAGTGAAGGCATGTTTCCATTTACAGAGAATATTAAGAGAATCCTCATGTTCTTCTATATTAAAATTGTGAAACCAAAATCATTTGTATCACATACATGAAGACGGGAAGACTACTAGGGTAATTGGTTTACAGTCACATCAGCAAGGTTGAAAACTCTGGTACAAATAGAGAGCAAGCTGGGTCAAGATGTTTCTAAAGAAAACAATGCATTTTCACTACCTTTGGTTGACCACGCAAGGATTATAATAATAATCTTTATTGTCATAAATAGGCCTACATAACACTGCAATGAAGTTACTGTGGAAAGCCCCAGTCGCCGCACTCCGGCGCCTGTTCGGGTACACTGAGGGAGAAGGTCAGAATATCCAAATGACCTAACAGCACGTCTTTTAGGCTTGTGGGAGGAAACCGGAGCACCCGGAGGAAACCCACGCAGTCACAAGGAGAACGTGCAGACTCCGCACAGGCAGTGACCCAAGCCGGGAATCGAACCTGGGACCCTGGAGCTGAGAAGCAGCAGTGATAACCACTGTGCTACTGTGCCGCCCATAAAAATCACGTAATTTTGGTGTTCTATTCAGCGTTTAAAGGCTTTTGAGAGTTCTTTGATGTAAAGCCTGGTTTTTGTTTTTGTTAAATCTTTGTAACTTTACAATACGATACGTGTCATGGTGACACAAAGTAAAAAGGTTATCTGTCGAACACAGTAGAAGTTGACAATAAGTACTTATTGTGAGAATTGTGAAGAAATTATAAAGCCATTGTGTATGATGTGTTTTGAAATCCATCTTGTGTCATTGGAGAGCATGGAAGTCGGGAACGTGATTATAATTGAACAGATTAGCATTGAGAGGTGTTGGTGGTTTTAACGGGCTTAAAGTGGATAAATCTCCAAGCTCCGATGAGATGTAACCTGGGACTGCTGTGGGAGGTAAGGGAGAGATTGCAGGATCCTGATGCTAATTTTCACTTCCTCGCAGCCACAAGGGAGGTGCCAAAGGTCTGGAAGACAGCTAATGTGTTAGTCATATTCAAGAAGGGAGGAAATATTGGAAAAATCTGAGGGATAGAATTATTCTTGGAGAAGCAATGATATTGAGGATAGTCAACATCGCATTGTCAGGGGGAGATACACAACAAATTTGATTGAATTTTTCAAGGAAACTGATGTCGATGAGGGCGGTGCAGTTGATATGGTCTATTTGGATTCAGTAAGGCTTTTCAACCAGTCCTGCAAGACGACTGATCAAGATTGGAATCAAAAAGGCATCCAGGGCAATTTGGCAAATGGATCCAAATTGGCTTGGTGGCAGAGCGTAATGGTTAACAGGTAGTTTTGTGACTGGAAGCCTGTGTCCAGTGGTGTACCAATGGATTGCAGGTCCCTTGCTGTTTGTAGTGTACATTAATGATTTAGATCTCAATAAGGAAGGCATGATTAGTACGTTTACAGGTGGTACGTAGCGATGAGGAAAGCCTTAGATTATAGTACTTCATAAACGGGCTAGTCAGATGGCTGAACTATGGAAAATGGAATTTAACCCTGAAAAGTGTGTGATGCAGCATTGTGGGAGGACAAACAAGACAAGAGAATACACAATGAATAGCAGGACTCTAGGAGGTACAGAGGACCAGAGGGATGAACGGTAGGAGTTACAGAGGACCAGAGGGATCTAGGAATGCATGTTTAAAGATCCCTGAAGGCATCAGGATAAGGTGGTTAAGAAGGCATATGGGATACTTACTTTTATTAGCCGAGGCATAGAATATAAGAGCAGGAAGGTTATGAGCTTGAGCATGTGCATTTCTGGTCACCGCACTATAGGAAAGATACAATTGCACTTGTGGCGTGGAGGAGATTCACCAGGATGTTGCCTGGGCTGGAGCATTTCAGCTATGAAGGGAGGCTGGTTAGGCTGGGTTGTTTTCCTTGGAGCAGAAAAGGCTGAGGGGGGGCCTGATTGAGGTGCACAAAATTATGAGTTACATTGATGGGGGAAGGGTGAATAACCAGGGGACATAGACTTGAGGTAAGGGGTAGGAGATTTAGTGGGGATGGTGGGAGGGTGGTGGGAAGCTGGAACCTGCTGCCTGAAAGGGTGATAGAGGTGGGAACCCACATAGCATTTAAGCAGCATTTAGATGAGCAGTTGAAATGCCATAGCACAGGGACAGGTTAGTTGAGGAGATACTCCAGGTAGACAGGAGATACTCTGAGGCGGGGGCTACTGATGGAGCGGCAGAGGTTACAGGTGGAGTTTGGGCTGTTGACCACAGGGAAAGCAATGGAACAGTTGAGGAAGGTAAGGAATCTATGAGTGCGGGGAAAAGGCAAGCAGAATGTTGGCGCACTAGCTCAGGAAAAGAGAGGCTGGCCAGGGTGATGGGTAAAGCAAAGAGTAGGGACGGTAATACTACCCTGGAACCAGCGGGAGTGAACGAGGTGTTCAAGGACTTTTTTATAGTAAATTATTGAGTCGGAACCCCCGGTTGGGGTGGAAGGGATGAGGTTTCCCGAGGATGGAGGAGGACCTGGTGGAGGGGCTGGGAGCCCCAATTGAGATTGAGGACATAATTAAGTGGCTGGAGGGCATGAGGTCGGGCAAGGCCCCGGGGCTTGATTGCTACCTGGTGCCTGACGGCTACCCGGTGAATTCTATATGAAGTTTTCATAGATATTGAGCCCACTGCTGGTGAGGACATTTAATAAAGCAAGAGAGAAGGGAGTTTTCCCAACAATGGTTGCAGGCCTCGATTTCATTGATCCTGAAACGGGAGAAGGATCCGGGAGCATGTGGGTCATACAGGCCGATTTTTCTACTGAATGTGGATGCCAAACTGCTGGCTAAGATACTGGCCACAAGGATAGAGGACCGGGGATGATAGGGGAAGACCAGACGGGATTTGTTAAGGGCAGGCAACTTCAAGGCCAATGTCCAAAGGCTTCTAAATGTTATTATGATGCCCTCAGAAGGAGAGGAGGCAGAGGTGGTGGTACGATGGATGTGGGGAAGGCTTTTGATCGGGGGTGGAGTGGAATTACCTGTGGGAGGCGGAGGCAAGGTTTGGTTTGGTGAGGGCTTTATTGACTAGGTGTGGTTGCTCTATCAGGCACCAGTAGCGAATGTGCGTACGAACCGGCTGAGGTTGGGGTATTTTAAACTACACCGAGGGACGAGGCAAAGGTGCCCCCTCTCCCTGTTACTGTTTGCTCTGGCCATAGGCCAGTGTGGGCCATGGCGTCAGAGCCTCTAGGAACTGGAAAGAGCTGGTTCGGGGGTGGGTGGAGCACTGGGTCTCGCTCTACACAGATGACCCTTCTCTTGTACATTTCGGGACCCGTTGGAGGGGATGGGGCATGTAATTGCAAATCTTGGGGGAATTGGCAATTTTTTCAGGGTATAAATTGAACATGGGGGAAAAGTGAGATGTTTGTTATCCAGGCAAGAGGACAGGAGAAGGACTGGGAGAGCTGCCGCTTAGAATGGTAGAGAAGAGCTTTCGATATCTGGGAATCTAGGTGGCCTGGGAATGGGAGGTACTGCACAAGTTAAACCTATCCAGTTGGTAGCACAAATGGAAGGGGACTTAGGAGATGGGATATGCTCTGCTATCACAGGCGGGGAGGGTACGGACTGTGAAAATGACGGTCCGGCCCAGATTTCTGTTTCTCTTTCAGTGCCTCCCCATCTTTATCCCGAAGGCCTTTTTCAAGTGGTGTGAATAAGATTATTTTGGGATTTGTGTGGGCGGTAAAACCCCGTGATGTGAAGAAAGTATTGCGCAGTCCGGGGGGAGGATGGGTTGGCGCTGCCCGAATTTCTGCAATTACTACTGGGTGGCTAATAGCGCCATGATTAGGAAGTGGGTAGTGCGGGAGGGGTCGGCATGGGAACGGATGGAGGCAGCGTCATGCAGAGACACCAATTTGGGAGCATTGGTAACGGCACCTCTGCGTTCTCGCTGGTCCGATACTCCACAAGTCTGGTGTAGTGGCAGCTCTGAGGATCAGGAGCAATGGAGGAGATATAAGAGAGTGGAGGGAGCGTCGATTTGGATCCGATTTATAATAACCACAGGTTTGTACCGGATAGGCTAGATGGGGGTTCTGGAGTTGGCAGAGAGCAGGAATTAGAAGGATGGGGGGATCTATTATAGACGGGAGCTTTTCCAGCTTGAAAGCTTTGGAGGATAAATTTAAATTGCCAGCAGGGAATGGTTTTAGGTATTTGCAGGTGCGAGACTTCCTGCGAAAACAGTGCCGGCCTTTCCACTGCTGCCGCCATGGGGGGATCAGGATAGAGTAGTTTCTAGTACCTGGGGGGGTGATGGGAAGGTATCGGATATTTAGCAGAGCTTTCGGAGGCGGAGGAACCCAGTGGCTGAGCTTATCGGGCAAGTGGGTGAGGACGAGCTGAGGAGGAGAGATAGAGGCGGGTCTATGGGCGGATGCCCTAAGCAGCGTTAATACCTCCTGATCGTACCCCAGGCTTAGCCTGATACAATTTAAGGTAATCCACTGGCAACCACACGGACAGCTGGCTAGGATGCGATACTTCTTCGGGTTTGAGGATAGGTGTGCAAGGTGCGCAGGAAGCCCAGCAAATCGTCCACATGTTTTGGGCATGGCCCGAAGCTTAGAGGGTTTTGGCAGGATTTTGCTAAGGCACTGTCCAAGGTGCTAAAACCACGGGTGGTGCCGATGTCCGGAGGTAGCGATCTTGGAGTGTCGGAATAGATCAGGGCGATCAGGGAGCGAAAGAGGCCAACGTCTTGGACCTTTGTCTCCCTGGTATCCGGAGACGGATCTGTTAATGTGGAGGGACTCGAAGCCCGAGTGTAGAGACCTGGGTTAGTGACATGGCTTGGTTCTAGTCTTGAGAAAATAAAATTTGCCTCAAGAGGGTCAATGGTAGGGTTCACCCGAAGGTGGCAGCGTTGTCGACTTTCTCGGAGAAAATTTAAATGTCAGCAGATGCAGTATTCCGAGGGGGCTGGGTGGGTTGCTGTATGGTTGAGGTGCGTGAAGATTGGGCTTGGTGGGGGGGGGGGGGGGGGGGGGGGGGAGGGAATGTCTATTTTACCATGTTGATATCATTGTTTATGTTACTATTATAAGAATTTTCAAATCCCTCAATAAAAATAAAAAAAGAAATGCCATAGCACACAAAGCTATGGACCAAGTGCTGTAAAATGGGATTAGAATAGATAGGTGCTTGATGGCCAGTGCAGACTCGATGGGCTGAAGGACCTCTTAGTGCTGTAAAGCTCCATAATTTGAAATCCTGATGGGCCTCGGGGCATTTGCACATGCACATATCAGCATTGTACAAGAAGGAAAATTATACAAAGCCCACAGTCAAATCACTGGATGTGGAGCACTATATTGAGAAGAAGGGTCCCAGACAGAGGACAGGGACAAAAATAGTCTCTGCTCAGTTAAAAAGTGAGGAGCAGAGAAAAGGCTCCAAATTGGAAAAGGATTTGACTGGCTTTCTTAAAAGAAATTTGATATTTTGCAGTTCACAAAGAAATTTGATGACACATGAGAAGCAGGAGGAATAGAGATATTGACTATGATACAAATTGATAGAAAGGAGATGCTAAATAGGTTGGCATTGCACAAAAGTTAACATATCACCACAGATGACCACAAATTCACTACCCTCTGAGAGAAGTTTTCCTCCTCACCTCTGTCTTAAATGGGCGACCCCTTATTGTGAGATAATGCCCTCTACTCCTAGACTCTCACAAGTGGAAACAACTCCACAACCTCTACACTGTCAAGGCCCTAAGAACCCTACCAGTCTCAATAAGTTTGCCTCATTCTTCTAAACTCCAATGAGTACAGGCCAACTTATTCGACCTCTTCATAAGAAATTCCCTTCAAACCCAGGATCAACCTAGTGAACCTTCCCTGGACTGTCTCTAATGCCTGTATGTCTTTCCTGAGTTGGTGGTTTTGCTCAGTTGGTTGGACAGCTGGTTTGTAATGAGTGAGGCCAACAGTGTGGGTTCAATTGCCGTACTGCTGAGGTTATTCATGAAGGCTCTGCCTTCTCAGCCTTGCCCCTTGCCTGTGGTGTGGTGATCTTCAGGTTAAATCACACCAGTCAGCTCTCCCCTCAAAGAGGAAAGCAGCTTATGGTCATCTGGGACTATGGAAACTTTATCTTTTTATCTTCCCTTAGATACATCTTTTTCCTCTGTCACTTTTTGCTGTTCCAATTTAATGAGGTTCTCATTCGTTAATTCTTCGGAATCATAGATCATGGAATTTACAGTGCAGGAGGCCATTCAGCCCATCGAGTCTGCACCAGCCCTTGGAAAGAGCACCCCACTTAAGCCCACGCCTCCACCCTGTTCCCGTAACCCCACCTAACCTAACCTACCCTTTTTAGACACGAAGGGCAATTTATATGGCCAATCCACCTAACCTGCATATCTTTTGACTGTGGGAGGAAACCGGAGCACCCAGAGGAAACCCACGCAGACACTGGGAGAACGTGCAGACTCCGCACAGACAGTGACCCAAGCCGGGAATCAAACCTGGGACCCTGGAGCTGTGAAGCAACTATGCTAACCACTATGCTACCGTGCTGCCATTGTCAGTAACTCATCTATGTCCTATGGTGCCATGTCTAAGTTGAATTCTTTGCCCATTTCAACAACATTTTTGGTCACCTCTTCAGCAGGTCTGTAAAGCCTTGGAAAACATGAGTACAAACTCAGGATGCAATTTTCTCCAAACACCAAGAAAATTTGATTGTGTGACTTCATTCTATGCCTCATCTATGCCTCCCCTGTTCTTAACTGCTGGTAAATGCTGAAACCCCTCCAAATTCCTTCAGAGTTGGGTCCACCTTTTTTCTCAGGTTGCCGTAATAGCCTGGGCAACTGGTGGCCTATGGTGATAAAAGCACATTACTGCGGTTGCTGGAATCTGAACAAAAAGAAAATGCTGGAAAATTTTCAGCAAGTCTGGCAGCATCTGTAGGGAGAGAACAGAGTTAACGTTTCGAGTACGATGACTCTTGTCAAAGGGTTAGGTCTTGCCTCACAAGTCTTATTGAATTCTTTGAGGAGGTGACCAAGCATGTGGATAAAGGTAAAGTAGTGGATGTAGTGTTACGTGGATTTTAGTAAGGCATTTGATAGAGTTCCCATGGTAGGCTTATGCAGAAAGTAAGGAGGCATGGATAGTGGGGAATTTGGCAGTTGGTTAATGAACTGGCTACACCGATAGAATCAAAGATGGTGGTGGATGGCAAATATTCAGCCTGGAGCCCAGTTACCAGTGGCGTACTGCAGGGATCAGTTCTGGGTCCTCTGCTGTTTGTGATTTTCATTTCTGACTTGAATGAGGGAGTGTGAAGGGTGGGTCAGTAAATTTGCAGACAATACAAAGATTGGTGGAGTTGTGATATTGAGGAGGGCTGTTGTTGGCTGCAAAGAGACATAGGATGCAGAGCTGGGCTGAGAAGTGGCAGAGTGAGTTTAACCCTGAAAGTGTACGGTTGTCCATTTGGGAAGGACAAATATGAATGCGGAATACAGGGTTAACGGTAGGGTTCTTGGCAATGTAGAGGAGCAGAGAGATCTTGGGGTCTATGTTCATAGATCTTTGAAAGTTGCCACTCAAGTGGATAGAGCTGTGCAGAAGGCCTATGGTGTGCTAGCGTTCATTAGCAGAGGAATTGAATTTAAGAGCTGTGAGGTGATGATGCAGCTGTACAAAATCTTGGTAGGGCCACATTTGGAGTACCTGTGTGCAGTTCTGGTCGCCTCATTTTAGGAAGGATGTGGAAACTTTGGAAAAGGTGCAAAGGAGATTTACCAGGATGTTGCCTGGAATGGAGAGTAGGCTGGGGTGTAGATTGATCTGTTCTTAATCTAAGGACAAAAGTTTGGCACAACATTGTGGGGCCGAAGGGGCCTGTTCTGTGCTGTATTTTTCTATGTTCTACGTTCTTTTCTCTCCCTACAGATGCTGCCAGACTTGCTGAGATTTTCCAACATTTTCTCTTTCGTGTCTCTGAGATACATCCTAAGGATGCAATTGTCCCCTGTTCCCTGGCCCTGGGTTGCAACAGTAAGGTGGTGGAGGGGGGGGGGGGGGGGGGGAGGGGAGCAGGAGCCCGCCTCTGCTGATGGCAGGGTGCATGTCATCCAGGATGGTTGGATGCCCACGAGTATTGTCGAGGGTTAACAATGCTTTTAATGCAAGATTGTTTTGCTGCAAATAATCCCTGGCACTTGGCACACAACCGATGGTAAATAATGTTCCTAACTACCATGCTTACAATTTGATTTCCATATCACTGGGACAAATGCCTAGGAATAGCCTTTGAAAGCCCTGGAGCGTGGGATTCTCTGTCCTCCTGCACCTGTTTTCTGGTGCAGTGCGCCCCCACTGGCAGCGCAATCCTCCGTCCCAGCAGCCGGCCAATGGGGTTTCCCATTGTGGACACCCCCATGCCGTCAGGAAATCCATGGGTGACTTAACTATCCAGCTTTGTAATTAGTTTTCATTCCAAATGTGAATTGTTGAAAAGTATCTAAAATAATATTCGTAAAAATCATAGACTGTCAAATTTTGTTTGCTCACACTCATGTGAGGTCACTAGGATGTTTAACTATATGAAAGGTTTCTACAACAGCAACTTACATTTATATGTCTTATGGGGTTGTTGGTAAAGATTTACTTATGGATCCTTAGGCTAAGATGCTTTCTCTGATTGGAAGATTGAAGAGGTTGATTTCTTAACTGATTGTTGTTTTCCTTGACAATACCATGTTTTTCAATGTTTCGAGTACAATTGAACATTTTGCTAATATAAAAGCAAAATATGGTGCACAATGGAAATTGGAATTCGAACAAAGAGCTGGAAATATTCAACAAGTCTCGAGAGCCTCTGTGGGGAGAAAAGCAGATGTTAATATTTTGAGGCAAGCATGACTTCAGAACTGAAGGAAGGTGGAAATATGTGTTTTATGCTGTTGAAAAGGGGAAGAAAATCAAAGGGGAACGTCTGGATTAAGATAGTTTAAGATAGGTGGAAGAGATAAATAATGCGATGGAACAGCAGCAAGGGGTAGTGATAATGGTTGTGATAAACAAAGCTTTTGTCCCAGAAGGAATGCAAATGGCAGAGTTGGGGGAGCACGGTAGCATGGTGGTTAGCAGACATGCTTCACAGCTCCAGGGTCCCAGGTTCGATTCCCGGCTGGGTCACTGTCTGTGTGGAGTCTGCACGTCCTCCCCGGTGTGCGTGGGTTTCCTCCGGGTGCTCGGTTTCCTCCCACAGTCCAAAAGATGTGCGGGTTAGGTGGATTGGCCATGCTAATTGTCCGTAGTGTCCTAAAAGTAGGTTAAGGGGGGGTTGTTGGGTTACGGGTATAGGGTGGATACGGTGGTTTGAGTAGGTGATCATTGCTCGGCACACATCGAGGGCCGAAGGGCCTGTTCTGTGCTGTACTGTTCTATGTTCTATGTTCTAACTCTATCCCACAAGCAAAGAGATGAAAAACAAGGTTCCGACCGGACAATGGCGAAATGAGGGACCAAATGCTCATGGTTCATGGCAAGCAACAGAAAGTTCGGCGTGATGTTTGTGGACTGAGCAGAAGTGTTCTGCAAAGTGGTCAACCCAGTCTTGCATTTGGTCTCCCCAATGTAGAGGGGACTACATGGTGAGCAGTGAGCACAGTATACTAAACTGAAAGAAATGCAAGTAAATCACTACTTCCCTGGTTGGAGTGTTGGTTGCCTGGGACAGTGAGATAAAGGTTTCTCCTGTTGATTGCCTTGGGAAGGTACCATGGGAAGGGACAAGGTGTTCGGATGGTTGAGGGGTGGACAAGGGTGTCACGGAGCGAATTTCTGAATGCTAATGTGGAGAGGAAGAGACAGTATGTTTGGGTGGTGAAATCACGCTGGAGGTGGGGGATATGGCAGATCATTCAATGTGGAGTTTGGTGGGATGGTATTGCGGGCCAGGGTTTAGGGAACCCCAAAGTGTATCATGGAGTTCACCTGACCCACACTTTTAATAGAGTTTGCTTATGGGGAGCACAAGGGCCCACTCTACAGGTGTGATGCAACAAAGAATTAAAGTACTTTTAAAACAAAACAATGTTTATTCTATGAATCCAGTTAACATTTTATAAACACACGATAAACATCTAGCTACTATAATCCCCAAAGAATACAGTACTCTATAAGTAACCGTTAATTCCCAGCAACATCATAAGACAAATACCCTCATTTACAAAGACAGCAGGTTTTAATTCTCTGCTGAGAGCAGTTATCACTTTTAAATTAGCGAGTGATCTAAGACATTCTTTTCATGCAGAGAGAGATCAAAATTACACCTTGTTTGGCTGGATGCAGCTCCAACTCGGAAAACGAAACCAAACACACACTGTAGCTGCCAGCTCAAAACGAAAATGAAAGACAGACAGCCCAGCTCCACCCACACACTGACATCACTGCAGCTATTTTATTTTTCAAAAAGTATTTTTTATTAAGGTTTTGCAGAATTTTTCATAATAAAACAGGAGTAACAATATTAACAAAATAAAACTAGAGTGAACATGAACATAGTGCAAAAAGAGAATATACAATAACAATTAAATAGACATTACCCCACGCGACTCCGTCTTCCCACACCATCTCAATGAAGCACTCACCACGGATTGCTGCTGCTGCTGACATTTTAATTTTCCCCCGAGAAAGTCGACGAACGGCTGCCCCTTCCAAGAGAACCCTAGCGTGTAGACCCTCTTAAGGCAAACTTTATTTTCTAGAGGCTGAGAAACCCAGCCACGTCGTTAACCCAAGTCTCTACACTCTGGGGCCTTCGAGGCCCAGATTAATAAAAATCCGTCTCCGGGTTACTAAGGAGGCAAAGGCCAAGACGTCGCTTCTTTCGCCCCCTGAACACCCGGGTCTTCTGACACTCCAAAGATCGCTATCTCTGGATTTGGCACTACCCGTGTGTTAAGCACCTTGGACATGGCCCTCGTGAACCCTTGCCAGAACTCTCTAAGCTCCGGGCATGCCCAAATCATGTGGACATGGTTTGCAGGGCTGCCCTTGCACCTCATACAACTGTCTTCTACCCCACAAAACTTGCTCAATCGCGCTGCCGTCATGTGTGCCTGGTGGACCACCTTAAATTGAATTAGACTGAGCCTGGCACATGATGAGGAGGAATTAACCCCTGCCCGGACCTCTGCCCACAGACCCGCTTCCACTCCTTACCTAGCTCCTCCTCCCACTTGCCCTTGAGCTCCTCCACCGGGGTTTCCTCTGCCTCCTGTAGATTCTGGTAGATATCTGACACCTTCCCCTCCCCCACCCAGGTGCCGGAGACCACCCTGTCCTGTATCCTCCGTGGTGGCAGGAAAGGCCACTACCTGACTTTTCAGGAAGGCACATACTTGCAGATATTTAAAGGCGTTACCTGGCGGCAGATTAAATTTGTCCTCTAGCGCCTTCAAACTGGAAAGCTTCAGTCTATGATCGGATCTCCCATCCTTCTGATGCCTGCCCTCTGCCAGCTCTGGAAACCCACCAACCATCCTAACCCGGGACAGACCTGTGGGTGTTACATATCGGGGTCCAGACTGACGCTCTCTCCACCTTCTTGTACCTCCTCCACTGTCCCGAGATCCTCGGTGTCGCCACCACCACCAGACTTGTGGAGTAACGGGTGGTGTGAGAATGGCAAAGGAGCCGTTATCAAAGCTCCCAGACTAGTACCTTTACACAACGCCGCCATCCAGCTACTCCCACGCCCCCCCCTCCCCCATCGCCCACTTCCTAATGCTGCGTTATTTTATAAACACCCATTTCGTAAAGGTACACCCACTACAACTATTTGATAAACACTCATTTCTTAAAGGTACTCTCACATGACAATGGAAAGTAAGAACAAGGGAAGCATTATCAAGGTTGTGGATGGAAGGGGTGAGAGCAGAGAGAATCTTTGGCTGAGGGAAAAGGAAGGCATTGTTAAAAGTTGCGCCATCCTAACAGACGAGACGGAGAAACTCGGGAAATGGGACGGGGACCTTATAGGAGTCGGGGTGTGAAGAATTATCATCAAAGTAGCTGTGATGATTACTTGATTGAGTTCGCATATATATGTAGGAGCAGTAATCAAAGTAGATTTGTCCAGAGGCATTCATAATGTTCAATGCTATCTTATTTAGTTTTGGCATGTGACATCAGATGTTGATGTTGTTATTATAGAACTCTCGTGCCAGAAATATTTCTTCCCTCCAATTCCATTGACCAGTTGATAGCCAAATGCTGAGTGACAATTCACTGATGTACTCAGGGCCGATAACAAGTGTGCCATCGTGTAAATTCATTCTCCAATGGGATGTAACTTAATAATTAATTAATAATTGCTTATTGTCACAAGTAGGCTTCAATGAAGTTACTGTGAAAAGCCCTTTGTCGCCACATTCCAGCGCCTGTTCGGGAGGCCAGTACGGGAATTGAACCCGCGCTGCTGGCTTTGTTCTGCATTACAAGCAGTTGTTTAGCCCACTGTGCTAAACCATCCCCATGAGGTCCATGGACTGGCTCCAGGTCACCTCTGCTGCAGAGCACTGCACCTCACGAGTGAAATAAAGCTGATGCATTAATTAGTACTCTGCTGAATTCATGGTTGCAATAACAGTAATGATTTCATCATAACTGGCAGCTGACTAGTTAATAGTATATGTCTTCATCAGTATTTAATTCACTAAATGAATTATTAAATGAAGTGAAAATATGATGTACAACAGTTGCTGCCTCCCAGTTCCCAAATCAAACCTGCCAACATTAACAAAAATTGTAGTAAGCCTAGCTGCTGCTCCATTACAATGCATAATCATCAATCTGTAGCTGCGAATCAACGCACTTAGTAACCAGAGACGCTCGGTGGTGGGAACGGATTGGAAATCTCAAAATCAAAGTCGGTTATAAATTACCGCCTTGAGGTAAGACTTGGATGCATCATACTGGACTACTGCAGCCCACTTACTAACAGTAACAGAAGTATATTAATAAATAAAGGCTTTCTAGCTGAAAGAACCTCCTTTACAGTTACAATTCAAGTACTCTGCAGATTTCACAAATACTGGGCGATACATCCAGAAGGTTTTGTTTAAATCACTCAGCAGTACTGTTAATCCTTTAAAACCTGTGTATAAGTATCTTACATTTTTTGAGAAAAACAGATAATTATCTCGTCTGGTATATGAGCTACAAAATGCAATATTTGCTACATTCTTTCCACACTGTGAAAGTCAAGTTTCCCTCATCACTATTATTTATATTCTATTCTGTGACCTATAATCCTCTGTAGTTGGTTGAACTCCCCTTTACTCTTGCGTCGCAAATATGTGACCTACATTTGAACAGTACATGATTGTGAACCAGTTGACTTCTAGACTTCTATTGGGGCAGCAGGGTAGCATGGTGGTTAGCATAAATGCTTCACAGCTCCAGGGTCCCAGGTTCGATTCCCGGCTGGGTCACTGTCTGGTGGAGTCTGCACGTCCTCCCCCTGTGTGCGTGGGTTTCCTCCGGTGCTCCGGTTTCCTCCCACAGTCCAAAGATGTGCGGGTTAGGTGGATTGGCCATGCTAAATTGCCCATAGTGTCCTAATAAAAAGTAAGGTTAAGGGGGGGGTTGTTGGGTTACGGGTATAGGGTGGATACGTGGGTTTGAGTAGGGTGATCATGGCTCGGCACAACATTGAGGGCCGAAGGGCCTGTTCTGTGCTGTACTGTTCTATATTCTATACATGGATTGGAATTGTTTGGTCTGTGCTCATATGAACCAGGATTTGCAGACGGTAGCAGAGTTCCGATGCGACGGAGACTCTCACTTCAGGGCAACCGTCCCGTTGCGATGCTCCAGTCCCTCGCTAGCGGTGACATTGAGGTTCGCGCCCCATGCTGGCCACCGAATTTTCCACACCTCCATAATGCTCTGGCCCTCTGGCCGAGATTCATGTGAGCGTGGATTGATGCAAGTATTTGCTAGCGTGGCCCTGGCCGGTGGACCTTGCAGTGGACCAAGGGGGTAGGTATTTAACATAGGTGCCCTCAAAGTCCATTGAGGGCCTCTACCCCACAGTGCAAATCCTGCCCTCCCAACTCCCATTAGACCCACCCCCCTACCCCATCTGTGATCTCTCTGGAAGCTAAAGGGCAGTTCAGGCAGAGACAGTGAAAAATCACTGCTTTTTTGCTTAGTTGTCCTTTACACCTGTTGCCTCAGACAGATGTGTAGAAAGCAGCAGCAGCTGTTACTTAATAGGAAGCCAAAATACAGCACAAGGATTTAAACCCCTCAGATCATTTGATGTCTAGATTGTTTATTTTCATTTCCCTTCATGCTTGAATACATCACAGGTGCCCTGCTGTGAAGCCAACCACAATGCATCGAAGAGATAGGCCGAACCTCGGTATCAGGCCTCCTGCATAAAACGGCCCAATAGCGGGATTCGGAACGGAATCCCATGAGCTCCCTGCCACGCATAGATTACCATGATGAGGAGAGTGAATCACTCCTGGGTGTCTCTCCTAACACCAGCGCAAAGCAGGAGCAATTCACTTCTGGCAGGAGAGCATAGTCTCCCAAAGAGAGAATCCTACCCATGGTTTACAGATAAACAATTGGAGCTATGATCTGCCACTGCGAGTAGCCTTCAGTATTTGATCATGTGTGAGGAACCTGTATCCCAGAGATTCAGCAATGTGTAATATGGACCTATTTTACTTATGATACATAAAAGGTCATCTTATAGCTGCACTTGTTTTGCATATTTGTATTCAGATTCACAATAATCTGATTTTTAATTTTAGCTCCTTATGCATGATTCATTAGATTTTAATATATGTGATTGTATAGTTTAATTCACTGCAGTTATTCAGTTTGTAAAGCTAGTTTTCTGGCATTGATTAATTCCAGATAAATGAAATGGGTTACACAAATCTACATTTCTTCTGAGCTAATTAAAATCTCTATCTCCAGTGCCACTGTACTTTATGTATAACTGGTTGGTCTATGGCATTGATCATAAACAAAAAATATAAATATTTTTTGTCTTCTGTTGCCATCTGGTTTTGTAGTCATTTGGTTTTGCTTCTACTGTGTGGATATGACTGTGTGTGCATGGTTGTCTTATACTTCCCTTGCCACCTGTTGTGACTTTAAGTCTTGTCTTTTGCCTTTTCTGTTTACTTTTTAAGCAGCTCACACCTGGTTAATATAAATTTTAAATCCCCAGCATGCAGCAAGACACTAGTTGATACATGCTTGTATTTTAATGGCTCTGAATCAAAGCGTGAGTTTCACAGGTTTATTGATCTATGAATTTATTTTATTTAGGTATGGCTATAACTGTGTGATATATGGATGGGATCCCAAATGTATGATGGGGTTGGATTGGATGAGAACTATGGGAGTTCATAATCTACCACATGGGCCTGACCAGCCATTCTACAATGTTCTTGTCCAGGATGGTTCATGCAGATATGCCGCACAAGGTAAATGTTTAGATGTGCAACGTACCGATATGTTTATTTTGTAGAATAATCTGTTGCTATTAATAACACGGTGCTGATTTTGGATGTGCAGCAAGCAGGTATTTTCAAATGGTCAAAAGCCAACCCATGCTGGTGAATCCTGATGATGAATTCCCAATCCGAGCCATGGCATGGGGAGGGATGTCAAGTGCAGGCAAGTAAGGTAGACTAAATCAAGTGGGGGAGTGGGATCAACTGGATTGCTCTGGAGAGCTGGCATGAACTTGATGGGCTGAATATGAATCCTTCTGAGCTTCTCTAGTGCTTACTGAGTGTAAGGTCAAGTGAACCCCCTCCTTTTTGATAAGGAATTTTTCTGGGTAAATTATTAATTGATCTCCAATTTGTTACATTACAGTATCAGGTTTAATGACACGAGCAAGCTATGATCTTTCAAGCAATCTAGTGTAAAGAAAAACATAATTTTATACATAAAAGGAAGTAGAAAATGTTAAAATAACTCCGTTGCTGTAACGTAAATTTTGAAATGAACTATGAAGTGTTTCTTTATAGGTTAACTAAATCTTACAAACTGTTGTTCCTTATATTCATAACTCTGCTAAACTGTTGTTCCACGCAAAATAATACCTACAGTTTAGTTTGGTACTCATTATTTATTCCTCATTGTTTGGTGATGCTTTGGGTACCGAGCTTGTCAAGCAGATGATACAATCCCAAACCTTTTCCACTGTTGTTCTTATCTACTTGCTGAAAAAGAAATGTCATTGCAGCTGCACTTTACCGGTTCTCTCTCATTGGTGCGCAATCATCATTTACAATCATTTAGTTTTGAGTTCTTGCTCCAATCCTATTCAGTGTACTGTTTTCTGTGGTACTGCTTGAGGGGTTCAAGAGCATTAACAGGAAAATCTATATTCAATACTACACCGGCATCTTCAAACTTTGTTGGCTGCATGGTGTTTTGAATGGTCCCTGGGCTACTTCCTCCAATTTGTTATGATTCCAAAAGGATGCCCCAAACTGTTATGCTGCCGGGTGACTCCCCTTCTTTATTCAACCTCCTTGGTTGGCCGCATCATAGTTAATTTCAAAAGAATCCAATCCCTTCCCTCATGATTACTACTTTCCAGTCCAAATGTAATTATGTTTTAAAAGGAGCCAATTGAACCAGACTTTCTTGAGTTAAAGAGTGAGGTTAGTTACAAGACTCGAGAAGAAAATAATAAAACACAACACACATGAGAAGTGATTCCAAAAATAAAAGTTAAAAAGATATATGAATCAGCCTTTGGCTCGTCCATGAGGAGTATATAGTGAAATGTAATGGCCATTAAGTTGAGTGATTCTGGCAATGCTGACTTTGGCATTTGGTTTGGAGATTCTTGGTTCTCCAAGTTAGCTGGCTTGTGACTTGCTCCAACAATCAAAAAAATGTTTTTTTAACCTGTAAACGTAGGGATGCATAGTGGATGTTCTTTAGCTGTGACACACACACTAGCACAGTAGAACAAGAACACCATGCTAGCACACACAAACCGGGGTTGCACTTAGTTTTTAACCCCTTTTCCTGTGTTTTCCTGGAAGGGGAAAAACAGCAAACATACCTTTCGCCCAGAAACTGCTTTCTTTCAACTCACATGTTGTCCATAGTCTGGGATATTACTCACAGGTAATGATTTCTGCTGAGTGGTAATTAGCCTCCATTATAACCACAGAGACTACAGTTCACCTTTTGCATTGTATCTCTTCCTTTTGAAGCATTTCTGTCTGAAAAAAGGTGCTACGGTCTGTTCTCCCAGGACGAGTTGATCAAGTGTAATCTGCATCAGAATGTTCCAGCAAATGGTTACCTTACACTTACAGCCTCCGCCAGCTTTTTTTCTTCCATGTCCTTTCTTTAAAAGCATGTCTTGTCGGCTCAATATGTTCGTAGTAATTTGGGGATTCAGTATGTTCATAGTAATTCTGGGCTATGATCTGTTGTCATGACAATGGGCATCTAAAAACAATGCAGATAACCACTCACTACGTTTTCTGCACTGATGACTGTGTGTCACTTGCCCGTACTCTTGGGTGCATGCGGTTGCTTTCTGACTGCATTGCTCAGATAGCACAATGTTTTGGCCTTTCCTATCAACTTGGAGACTGAAGTTGTAGTCCAGCCTAATCTGACCAATCGGTCACACCCCTGTGACTCCGATCTGTAATTTAGTATTTAAGGTCAGGGGCCATTCCCTCCCACAGTCTCACATCTAGATTCACAGCAAGATTGGGGAAGTTAGATCCATCCCTGTTTTTGCCTTATCATTTGTTTACATCCGTACCCAACCCCTTAGCTGATATCGGGCTGAAGCTTTTGTTAATATACCCATGCAGAATGCAATAATTCTGGATATTTAGCATATATAGAAATGAAAGTCTTTACATGTTGACGCTTTAAATGCCTATGTCCCGATTGATGTTGCAGAAAATCTGATTTGTAATGCATCACCACTGGAAATAAGCCATGAAGAAGTTGGTCGCTACTTTTCAGAATTTTCTGGCACACACTACATTGCTAATGAGGAACTGCAGATCCAATATCCAGATGACATGGTGTTAACATCACAACTTGTGGAGAAGGTGTATGGCCATTCCTGAGTCGTTTTTCAGAAAAGAGTGAAGCATGGCAATGAGCATGTATTTAATGAACAGAATAGACCAAATGAGTCTCTCAGATACTGATTTGGAAATATGCTGCAAGTATCTTGGGGCACCTTTTGTATCATATATAATTTACATTAAAATTAAATAATTTTTTGCACCTTAGTAGAAGAACTTGTGTAAAAAAAAATAAAAAAAATTACAAGATACAGAAAGTATATTTCATTTGGTCAAGCCCAGTACGGAGGCATTTGATTTCCTGGTGGTAATTAGTTGCAATGTCCCATTGTAAAGACAGCATACAAACTGTGTTCCATTAATAAACGTTCCTGTGTGAAATATTATAAGACAATAAAATTTATTCCCAGAAGATGTTATTTTGTCAGCCTATTTTCATATATCTCTCGCTCAAATTGTGTGCAAAACGTGACAACTAATCTGTTTTTTTTACAGAACAGGACAGTGCAAATTTTCTATTCTAAAAATATTTTGCTAGAAGCCTTTCATGTTTAGCTATCTCAAGCAGATAAACCATCTCAAATCACATCTGACGAGTTTGCCTCTGGGTAGAGTGCTGATTAGAAACTGCTACTCTTGGATATCAATCTATCAACCAAATGCAGATATGAACCTGAGTGGTGGTGATGCTGCAGTTCACCTCGGGCAGTCCGAGATGCTGTGGCAACCTATACACTTCTATATGTATGTTGTGCGCAACAGTGGAAATTTAAGACACAAAAGCTTTGCTTAGTAGTGAATAGCTGCCATTACTGAGCTTAGTTGAGCTAGTGTGCCAGTGTTCTGATGGTGTTATTTTGGATTTTACAATGGCATAATATTGTTTTTCTTTGACAAGCTTTCTATTTAAAAAAAAAAACCCTTGTTGAGGTTCACAAACTGATTAACACCAATTAGCACTCGGCTTGTACTTCTCGACAATGATTTAACGTTAGCATCCTTTGTCCAGAGTGATTCCAAAAGGAAAATAATGCTTTATCTGAAACTGTAAGGCAAGCTGGCGTATGTTCATGGTTAGGTAATTTGAAGGCTATCCTGCGCACGGGCTGAAGTGCAATCTTTCTACCTGTATGTCCAGCGCAATTGTACAAAGTTCAAATGTGAAGTTAGATGCGTTGGGGTTAACTACAGGCCACTAAAGATTCAGCTAAAAATGTAAGAAATAGGAGCAGGAGTAGACCATGTGGGGGGTCTCTTGGATCGGACATTGTGTATCCTGTGGTTCTGCTACTTACTAAATTTCTGAATGTCTTCAATTTGTGAGAAACAACCAAAAGGTTTCATATTTTTAATATTTAAAATCGCCAATTTAAACTGGTTGCAACAGACATTAGTTGCAATTGCAACTAATGTTTAGTGTAATTATTTTACAAAAGTTTAGATTGTTCTGGTATTGAGTATATTCGAGTATGTTTAAGAGGAACCATTTCAAATATTGTGTACTCATTGTGTACTCATACCAATTTGCAACCCAGTTGAAAGATATACATTGTGCCAGGATGTTTGCCCATTTCCACGTAGAGTCTGGAAGCAGAAAGTTTAGCTCAATACTGTATGAATTATTCAAAAGATTCTTTAATAACGTGTGTGTATATATGAACATTTTGTACACCAATACCTAGAACTTTTACATTTTGTATGTTTTGTATTAATTTTAGATACGATTATAAATTACCAAAATAATGAAGTGAAAACAAGCCAATAAGTTTGCAGTCCGTTGCTGACAGTACATTGGGTTCATAATGATGTTTTCCAAACTGATCCCTGGGAGAGTTCCAAAACGGAAGTTGGGCACTTCCCCATACAAAGGAATCAAAAGTCATCGGCTAGTTCCTGCTTGCCTCCCAGCCCTAAGAATCGGTACAGCGTGGAAAGGATGAAGCCTCTGGGGTTTAGTCACCTGTTCTTTGGGCTGGAAAGGAGATAAGTCCATAGAGGAAGTGAAAGATAAATAAAATGGTTTTAAAAAAATAACACATACGACTGAATGAAAGGCACATAATCATTGATTAAAGCAGTGGGGAGAGTATAGTTCAGATTTTAGATAGAGCAGGAACTGAAATTGATGTTATGGGAAGATGGAGCAAAATGGTATAGTTTGTAGCAAAAACAATGAATAGATTTAATATGCATGATCGTAACTTGGCTGGCCCAATCATGGTTGCTTTCAAACAGATTAATTGCAGTCACGTGGAACTGATTTCTCCGTAAAGCTGAGACTTGTATGATTAAAAGGAAGGGCCCTATTTTCAAGTGAGCATAGTTACTAATTCCGCTTATTATTAGGACACGGGAAGGCCCATTGTTGCATTTCAGCAGAAAGTATTTGATATCGTAAATAATGAGATTAGCAGCTGCTAACACGTCATCGGCATGTTTCAACCCCACAGTAAATTGAACAGCCGACCCTAACAATAATATTGGGAAATGGAGCAACTTAGTTGAGAGGATGGGGAGAATCAGTCAATAAGATGTCTGATATGAAAGCACTTTAACGGGGCTAGAAAGGGGAATGGGACAGAGAAGTGAGTCATAAAATAAATAATTAACACTTCAAATTTTAAGCTGGATACATCCAGTTAGACCACAGGAAATACATGAGAGCTGATGTTGTAGCCTGTATAGCATCTAGTGCACCATTTAATGAGGCAGAGGGAAGAAAGCTGTGCTAGAAAAGTGAGAAATTGTAGCACTTAATTCGGGAGGGAACTACAGCAATTCTAGATTCCAACACTTGGTTCTTGCCAAGGATAAAAAAAACACACAAGTAAATAAGTTCTAAAAATGAAGGTGAGCCAAGCTACTTTAAGTGGAATCATGTTCGTACCAATCCATTCAGTACTGTGAAATTGTTTGTTTGCTTCATGGTTTAATATTAAAGATCGTTATGTGGGGTGATGTCTGCTCGGCTTCTTCTCAATTTGGTTTTGCATTTTTTACTATTTACAAATGGCAGAAGTGTCCATGTTCAGAAAACGCACATGCATTTTGGTTTCTATCTTGAGGTCCTGCATTATCTGAAAAATAAAGGAACTACCATTTGACAATTCACTTACAGTACTGTGCAATATTTCCAAATATATATTTATATAATAGCAATAATATCTGACATTCAAAAACATAATTTGATCTAATTTAGATAGGTTTAGTCACGATTAGCTTTTGTTTTTATCGTTGATGAATTGCTAAGGGCTCGAGAAGCATATTGTCTTATCAGAATGCAAAACCTTATAGTCAAATATGGTCATAAAGCTATTTCCAATAATTTTTCTTTTTAATAAATTCAAAGTACCCAATTCATTTTTCCAATTAAGGGGCAAGTAACGTGGCCAATCCACTTATCCTGCGCATCTTCTCGGTTGTGGGGGCGAAACCCACGCAAACACGGAGAAAATGTGCAAACTCCACGTGGACAGTGACCCAGAGCCGGGATCGAACCTGGGACCTCGGTGCCGTGAGGCTGCAGTGCTAACCACTGCACCACCGTGCTGCCCTGCTATTTCCAGTAATAGCAGATTCTTATCAATCACTGGTTACGTCATAAATCATATGTAAATTTTCCTTAAATTGTAAACAAAACACAGTGCATGTAACATTAACTTTGGTGCAGATACTCATCATCAGTAAACAGACCAACAACTCCAGTTGAATCATAAAATAGGAGTCTATTCAGTCCATCATGTGTGTACTGGCTCTCTGAAGGGGCAATTTACCCAATGCCATGGCCCGTCTTCCTCGTAGCCCTGCAAATGTTTTTCTTTCCAAAAAGTCCAATTTCCTTTTGAATACCTTGATTGAATCTACCTCCACCATACTCTCGGGCAGTATGTTTCAGAAACTAACCACACACCATGAAAATGTTTTCACCCAAATTATTGCTTCCACAAGCTTCCTCCACTGAAATTAAACTAAAGCCCAAGACCAATTTCTGGTTAATACAAATGACTGTAGGGAGAGAGTTAAAGTAATCAAAGCAGATAAGTAAATGGAAACCAAGGGGCACATTTCAGTTCTGTTTCGGCAAATGTAAATAATGGAATACTAAAAAGATTTAGTCATGAAACTTTGGTTCAAAATATTTATAAATAATCTTGTTGAAGTTACTGAAAGCTATACTAATGGAATTTCAAAGTACTGTTCTAAATCATGAGAGCAATGGGTTATGTGCTATGTTCAATGTGTAACATAAGAACATAAGAATTAGGAGCAGGAGTAGGCCATCTGGCCCCTCGAGCCTGCTCCGCCATTCAATGAGATCATGGCTGATCTTTTGTGGACTCAGCTCCACTTTCTGACCCGAACACCATAACCCTTAATCCCTTTATTCTTCAAAAAACTATCTATCTTTACCTTAAAAACATGTAATGAAGGAGCCTCAACTGCTTCACTGGGCAAGGAATTCCATAGATTCACAACCCTTTGGGTGAAGAAGTTCCTCCTAAACTCAGTCCTAAATCTGCTTCCCCTTATTTTGAGGCTATGTCCCCTAGTTCTGCTTTCACCCGCCAGTGGAAACAACCTGCCCGCATCTATCCTATCTATACCCTTCATAATTTTTTATGTTTCTATAAGATCCCCCCTCATCATAAATTCCAACGAGTACAGTCCCAGACTACTCAACCTCTCCTCATAATCCAACCCCATCAGTTCTGGGATTAAGCTAGTGAATCTCCTCTGCACACCCTCCAGTGCCAGTATGTCCTTTCTCAAGTAAGGAGACCAAAACTGAACACAATACTCCAGGTGTGGCCTCACTAACACCTCATACAATTGCACCATAACCTCCCTAGTCTTAAACTCCATCCCTCTAGCAATGAAGGACAAAATTCCATTTGCCGCCTTAATCACCTGTAAACCAACCTTCTGTGACTCATGCACTAGCACACCCAGGTGTCTCTGCACAGCGGCATGCTTTAATATTTTATCGTTTAAATAATAATCCCGTTTGCTGTTATTCCTACCAAAATGGATAACGTCACATTTGTCAACATTGTATTCCATCTGCCAGACCCTAGCCCATTCACTTAACCTATCCAAATCCCTCTGCAGTATTGTCTGCACTTCTTGCTTTACCACTCATCTTAGTGTCATCTGCAAACTTGGACACATTGCCCTTGGTCCCCAACTCCAAATCATCTATGTAAATTGTGAACAATTGTGGGCCCAACACGGATCCCTGAGGGACACCACTAGCTACTGATTGCCAACCAGAGAAACACCCATTAATCCCCACTCTTTGCTTTCTATTATTTAACCAATCCTCTATCCATGCTACTACTGTACCCTTAACGCCATGCATCTTTATCTTATGCAGCAACCTTTTGTGTGGCACCTTGTCAAAGGCTTTCTGGTAACACAAAGTTAATGCCTTAAACTCGTATGTAACAGTCTTAATCTTGAGAATGTATGCCAGTTAATGGGATTAAAATTTACAGCATTTGGTTTGTTTGATGTGGAAGTTTTTCCCAGATTTTGTGAAGATTATAGTTATAATTCTTAATGGGAGCTGAAGGATATTGATAATTTTGTAACCGTGAATCTGAAGATTTAAAAAATTTGTTTCATAGGATGTGGGCATTGCTGGCTAGGCTAGCATTTTAAAAAAAAATAATTTTTATTGAAAAATTTTGTATTCATACAACAACAAACAGTAATGAAAATAGAAACGGTCTCTAGCAATAACAGTCATTTTTTTTTATAAATTTAGATTAGCCAATTATTTTTTCTAATTAAGGGGCAATTTTAGCGTGGCCAATCCACCTACTCTGCACATTTTTGGGTTGTGGGGGCGAAACCCACGCAGACACGGGGAGAATGTGCAAACTCCACACGGACAGTGACCCAGAGCTGGGATCAAACCTGGGACCTCAGCGCCGTGAGGCGGTTGTGCTAACCACTAGGCCACCGTGCAGCCCTAACAATAACAGTCATAACACCCCAGAACCATAACAGCTCGTACACCGAACCCTCCCCAACCCCAATGACCAACAAAATAAATTAACAAATTAAATTAACAACATATTATATTGAATAACCGTAGAACAAATAGATAACACCCCCCCGGGTTGCTGCTGCTATTGACCCATTTCCCTATCTCTGAGCCAGAAATTCCAAGAAAGGCCGCCACCGTTTATAGAACCCTTGTACTGATCCTCTCGGCGAATTTGACCCTTTCCAGTTTGATAAACCCCGCCATGCCACTGATCCAGGTCTCCACACTTGGGGGCCTCGCATCCTTCCACTGCAGCAAGATCCGGTGCCAGGCTACTAGGGATGCAAAGGCCAAAACACCGGCCTCTTTCGCCTCCTGCACTCCCGGCTCCGCCGCAACCCCAAAGATCGCGAGTCCCCAGCCCGGTTTGACCCTGGATCCAACCACCCTCGACACCGTCCTCGCTACCCCCTTCCAAAATTTCTCCAGTGCCGGGCATGCCCAGAACATATGGGCATGGTTCGCAGGACTCCCCAAACACCTGACACATCTATCTTCGCCCCCAAAGAACCTACTCATCCGAGTCCCGGACATGTGAGCCCGATACAGCACCTTAAATTGAATGAGACTAAGCCTCGCACATGAAGAGGAAGAGTTAACCCTCTCCAAGGCATCCGCCCAAGTCCCGTCCTCCATCTGCTCCCCTAATTCCCCCTCCCACTTAGCCTTCAGCTCCTCCACTGATGCCTCCTCCCCCTCCTGCATTACCGTATAAATGTCAGACACCTTCCCATCCCCGATCCACACCCCCAAAAGCACCCTGTCCCTTGCCCCCCGCGAGGGCAGCAAAGGAAATCCCTCCACCTGCCGCCTAGCAAACGCCTTTACCTGCAAGTACCTGAACGTGTTCCCTGGGGGGAGCCCAAATTTCTCTTCCAATTCCCCCAGGCTCGCAAACCTCCCGCCCATAAACAGGGCCCCCAACTTCCTAATGCCCCCCATGACGGGTCGGAGAATAGCGGAGGGCCTTCCCGACATTTTTCCCGCCCTCCCGCTATTCCCCCCCCCCCCCCCCCGCCCAACTCCCGACACGAATCGCTGCCGCCGTTTTTTTACGGCCGGCAGCGATTCACAGCTGATAGATGGGCCGAAGTCCCAGCCCTTTACGGCTGTTTTTACGAACGGCAAACACACCTGGTCTGGCCGTTCGTAAAAACGGCGGGAACAACTCGCTTTTTATAACCATGGCACCGATTGGTACGGCAGTACCACGGCCGTGCCAAGGGTGCCATGGGCCCACGATCGGTGGGCACCGATCGCGGGCAGTGGGCCCGCTGCCCGCGCACTATTTCTCCTTCCGCCGCCCCGCAGTATTCATTCGCGGGGCAGCTGAGGGGCATCCCGGCCCGCGCATGCGCGGGTTTTGCGCAAATACGCGATGACGTCATCCGCGCATGCGCGGGTTGGAGTCTTCCAATCCGCGCATGCGCGGCTGACGTCATATGACGCGTCAGCCGGCGCTAACTCCGGCAAGCGGGCTTAACGAAATTCGTTAAGCCCGTGATGCCGGAGCTTACGGCGTCGGGCTGCTAGCCCCGACCGGGGACCAGAATCGGTTCCCGGTCGGGAAGGGGCACGCTGGCGTCAAACCCGCCCGAGTTTGACGCCAGCCTTACGATTTCTCCCGTTTTGGGAGAATCGCGCCCGAGCTTTCGGAGCTCCGGAAAGACCCTCTTCACTCTCGGAGTCCCACGCACCCACACAAAGCTCAAAATGCTACTAGTCACCCTCCTGAAAAAGGCCCTGGGGATGAAGATGGGCAGGCACTGAAACAGGAACAAGAACCTCGGGAGCACCGTCATTTTGACGGACTGCACCCTCCCCGCCAACGACAATGGCAGCATATCCCATCTTTTAAATTCCTTCTCCATCTGCTCCACAAGCCTGGTGGAATTGAGCTTCCAAAGAATCCCCCAGCTCCTGGCCACCTGCACCCCCAGGTACCTGAAACTCTTCCCTGCCCTCTTAAACGGGAGCCTTCCAATTCCCTCCTCTTGGTCCCCCGGGTGCACCACAAACACCTCACTCTTGCCCAGATTCAGTTTATAGCCTGAAAAGGCCCCGAACTCAGCCAACAGCTCCATCACCCTTGGCATCCCTCCCACTGGGTCCGCCACATACAGTAACAGGTCATCTCCATACAACGACACCTGATGTTTCTCCCCACCCCGCATCAAATCCCTCCACCTTCCTGACTCCCTCAACGCCATCGCCAAAGGTTCGATTGCCAGTTCAAACAACAAGGGGGACAGGGGGCACCCCTACCTGGTCCCTCGGTAGAGCCGGAAGTACTCCGACCTCCTCCAATTCGTAGCCACACTCGCCATCGGGGCCTCATACAGTAGCCTCACCCACTTAATAAACTCTTCTCCAAATCCAAACCTCTCCAGCACCTCCCATAGGTACCCCCACTCCACTCTATCGAAGGCCTTCTCCGCATCCAACTCCACCACTATCTCCGCCTCCCCCTCAATCGCAGGCATCATAATGACATTTAGCAACCTCCGTACATTCGTATTCAGCTGCCTTCCCTTAACAAAACTTGTCTGATCCTCGTGGATCACCCCTGGCACACAGTCCTCAATCCTGGTAGCCAGGATCTTTGCCAGCAACTTGGTGTCTACATTAAGGAGAGATATGGGCTTGTACGAACCACACTGCTGGGGGTCCTTATCCCTCTTTAGGATTAAGGAAATCAGCGCCCGCGACATCGTCGGGGGCAAAGCCCCCCCCCTCCCATGCCTCATTAAACGTCCGCTCCAACAGGGGGCCCACCAGGTCCACATACTTTTTATAGAACTCCACCGGGAACCCGTCCGGCCGCGTCGCCTTCCCAGACTGCATCTACCCAATCCCCTTAACCAGCTCCTCCAGCTCAATCGGTGCCCCCAACCCCTCCACCTGCTCCTCCTGCACCTTCGGGAAAGATAGCCTGTCGAGAAAACTCTCCATTCCCCTCCTCTCCACCGTTGGCTCCGACCGGTACAGTTCTCCATAAAAGTCCTTGAAGACCTCATTCACCTCTGCCCCCTTCCGCACCACATTCCCACTCTTATCTCTCACTCCAGCAATTTCCCTAGCCGCATCCCGCTTGCGGAGCTGATGCGCCAGCATCCTACTCGCCTTTTCACCATATTCATACACCGCCCCCTGTGCCTTCCTCCACTGTGCCTCCGCCTTTCTGGTGGTTAAGAAATCAAACCTAGCTTGTAGGCTACGCCTCTCCCCCAGCAATCCCTCCTCTGGTGCCTCCGCATACCTCCTATCCACCACAAGGAGCTCCCCCACCAGTCTCTCCCTCCTCTCCGTCCTATCCCTGTGGGCCCGGATGGATATCAGCTCCCCCCAAATCACTGCCTTCAGGGCTTCCCAGACCATCCTCACCCGACCAATCTCCGACCACGCTCCGCATTGGATGGATTTGGAGATGGGGGAGGTACGGGACCTCCCCCGTATCGTTAACCTCGAGGTACCCCTCAATACTTCCCCAGACCCTCCAACACACCTCCTCCTCCGCCAACAACCCCACATCCAGACGCCACAGCGGGCGCTGGTCCTGTACCTCCCCCCATCTCCAAATCCATCCAATGCGGAGCATGGTCGGAGATTGCAATGGCCGAATACTCTGCCTCCTCCACCCTCGGAATCAATCCCCTGCTCACCACAAAAAAGTCTATTCTGGAATAAACCCTATGGACGTGGGGGGAAAAAGAATACTCCCGCGCCCTCGGCCTCCCAAACCTCCAGGGGTCCACCCCTCCCATCTGGTCCATAAACCCCCTCAGCACCTTGGCCGCCGTCGGCCTCCTACACGTCCTTGAACTGGACCGATCCAGTGAAGGATCCAGCACCGTATTGAAGTCCCCCGCCATGATCAGGCCCCCCGCCTCCAAGTCCAGGATACGTCCCAGCATACGCCTCATAAAGCCCGCATCATCCCAATTTGGGGCATACACATTAACTAATACCACCTTCTCTCCCTATAGCCTACCCCTCACCATAACAAACCTACCCCACTTATCCGCCACCACCTCAGATGCCTCAAATAACACCCTCTTCCCCACCAGAATCACCAACCCCCGGTTCTTCGCATCCAACCCAGAGTGGGAAACCTGCCCTATCCACCCTTTCCTCAGACGGACCTGGTCCGCCACCTTCAGGTGGGTCTCCTGCAGTGGCGTGCAGAGGGGGGGGGCCGACGGTGCATTGGCCCCGGGCATCCATTGGATGGGGGCATCCAATCAGAGAAGGTAAAAAAAAAAAATTTTTTTTTTTTTTTTTTTTAAATTTTTTTTTTAAAATTTAGATTACCCAATTATTTTTTTCAATTAAGGGGCAATTTAGCGTGGCCAATCCACCTACTCTGCACATTTTTTGGGTTGTGGGGGCGAAACTAACGCAGACACGGGGAGAATGTGCAAACTCCACACGGACATTGACCCAGAGCCGGGATCGAACCTGGGACCTCAGTTCCGTGAGGCGGTTGTGCTAACCACTAGGCCACCATGCTGCCCCAGAGAAGGAAATAAGATAGTAATTTTAAAATTTCAGCGGTGATAAATCAATTTTTGGAGGCTCACCACACTGCAGAGGCAGTTGTTAGCCCTTTATTCCTTTAACATGGTGTACCCTTTCTGTCTTCAGAAAATGGTCCTTCTCCCCATCCCCCCCACACGCATGCGCATGATGTACGTGGTGCAACCATCAAAAGCAACAAGCAGACGTGGCTGTTCGTTCCTGCGTTTCCTCGAGTCATAACTCGTCTTTTCTTCAGCTTTTTGTGCATCTAGATTAGTTCTTTTACCTACTCAGGTCAGTGAATAGCTCTAGAACAGGTGCAACTACGGTTTTTATAGGTTTTTTGGCGATATTTAATGAAATATTTACGTGGGATGTAGTAAGAGTGAAGCCTGGATGATCAGAGGACTGCTATGGCATTTAATCTCGGAATAGGAGACATTTATTCCTTAACATGCTAATATTCGAATACAGATACCACTAATTTGCAAGTCTATGATATAAATTGCACAAAATTATCAGTGGAGAATCAGTGTGAAATAATTTGATACGAAGGAACAAAGAAATGAAATATGGTTTATCCGTCTGCAACTGACCGATTGTTTACCATTTTCTTCCCATTTTCTCATGCGTCTTACGGTTTTTGAGATAGAAAATGAAATGTTACGGGTATTTCGTGTACAACCGAGTGGAGCACAGAACAGGAAAAAAAAGAGGGCCAGAGTCGAAGAAGAGTCCCATCAAAGAGGGGCATTAGATGCATGGAGAAAAAGAAGTAAAGAAGAAGTAGGAGAACCTGGAGAAGTAAAAGATGATGTGGGTGCAGAGAAGGATTTTTCTGATACGGATTCAGCTCGGTCAGAACATAATACTCTCTCTCCTCAGTCTCGTTGTCAGGATGATGATCCATGTGAAGAAAATAAAGAAGATATTTGCATATTTTTGCAAAGAAGCGATTTTCGCTGTTTGAAGAAACCGATTCCAGATCATTTGAAGATGACAATATTACAACATGGCCCTGAAAGATATCAGAATAAAAGTGGTCCATTTGCTGAGAAGGATGGGAGATCATTTTCCAAACAGTGGTTTGATAAAGTTTCCACAAACGGAGAAATTGTGGAGAGAAAATGGTTGTTATACTCTCCATATCGGAAAGCATGCTACTGTTTTGTTTGCTTTTTGTTTTCAAAGGAGCATTTGTTGTCTGTGTCAAACTTTGGAAAGGAAGACGGTTTCTCCACTTGGAGAAAATTAAATCCAACAATACCTGACCATGAGAAAAGCCCTTCTCATAGAGCTCACATGAGAGAATACCTGAACCTTGTAGTTCGACTCCATCATTCAACTACAATAGATGCTGAACTTCAACAGCAAATGTCTGCTGAAAAGAAAAGATGGAAAGCTATAACTGAACGGATTGTCGAGGTTATATCCTTTCTGGCAAAACAGAATCTGGCCTATCGTGGATATCGAGGAGAAGGAATATCTGGGTTATCAGAGCCAGGGGAGACAGTCAGTGAAAATACAGGAAACTTTCGAGCAACAATCAGACTTTTGGCCAAATATGATGACATCTTAGCAAAACACTTGCAGAGAGGGAAAGAGAAACCAAAAAGTGTCACCTACTTGTCCAACAGAATTCAAAACGAAATAATCAATCTTCTTGGTGAAACTGTCAAGAAAAATATAATTTACGAAATTAAGGACGCAAAATATTTTAGCATAATGCTGGATTCAACTCCAGATATTGCCCATGAAGATCAGGTTTCTGAAATTCTGCGTTACGTTCATATTGATGAAAACAGAAAAGTAGAAATAAAGGAGACATTTCTGGGATTTTTTCAAGTCAACAAGAAAGATGCAGTCAGCCTGGTAAATAAAATTCAGGAAAAATTGGAAGAAGACAACATTTCCATGAATGACTGTCGTGGTCAAGCATATGATAACGCAGCAGTTATGGCTGGAGTGAGAGAAGGTGTTCAACAAAAAATCCTTGAAGTTAACCCAAAAGCTGTGTTTGTGAACTGCGAGAACCACAGCCTCAATTTGTCCTGTGTCCATGCAAGTGAGGTGCAACCTGTTGTTGTTACATTTTTTGGCATTCTAGAAAAACTCTACTTCTCGTTGGGAAGTGTTAAAATCGTTTGTCACTCGGACTGTGAAAAGACAGTGTGACACAAGATGGAGTTCCAGCCATGATGCTGTGCAAGTAATCCACGAAGAGTGTGACAACGTTATTGCAAGCCTTCAACACCTGCTGGAAGGAGAATTTTCAAGGGAAACTAAATCTGATGCAGGATCGCTACTGAACTCTATTCAACAGTTCCCGTTTATAGCTTTATTAAATTTTTGGTACTCGGTTTTATCATCAGTGAATAAAGTCTCAAAACGTTTGCAGGATCCGAAAATGGGGTTCCATGAAGCTTCTTGTGATCTGAGAGGACTTATTCATATCTTGAATTTGAAGAATGACGAAATTATCCACAATGCAATAGATTTAGCCAATGAATATTGTCAAAATTGGGGAATACCAATTGCACGAACAAGGAGAAGAAGAATAATGCCTGGAGAGTCAGCAAGAGATAGTGGACTGACGGCACAAGAAGAAATGAATAGAGTAATGGTAGAGATTGTGAACAGATTAAAAACTGAAATTGAAGACCGCAGTGTCCGTCTTCAAAGACTCAGTGACCGATTTTCTTTTTTTCTGAACTTGAATTCAGGAGTGATTGAAGATGAACAAGAAAGAGAGAAATTAAAAAAGGAATGTTCAGACTTTGCAAATTATTATGACAATGATGTGGTTGCAATTCAGTTATATGACAAAATTATTGATTTTGTGATGCTCCTTCGAGCTGGAGGGAATAGAGTTCCCCCTGATCCTAAAGATGCTCTGGAGTCTTTACTGCAGTATGGGAGGGATGTCTTTCCGACGCTGTGTGTTTCATACAGATTACTGCTTACAATCGCATTTTCAGTCGCAAGCTGTGAAAGGTCATTTTCAAAACTGAAATTAATAAAAACATATCTGAGGTCTTCTATGTCACATGAGCGACTGACCAACCTGGCTTTAATAAGCATTGAAAAAGAATTTCTCACAGCTGATGTAAAAAGTGTAGTTGTTCAGGTTTTTTGTGACAGGAGGTATCATTTGGGGAAAAGAACTTAATAAATTTGATTGATTTATATTAAAATCGAATAAAGCGTTTATTTCATGTTTCATCTGTGTTTATATATTCAAAATGTTTTCCTTTCTCATAATATTTCTCAGTATAGTAGGCCTTATACTTGAGTCTTTGGGGCATACAATCAAGATTTGCCCCGGGCATCACGAGACCTCTGCACGCCACTGGTCTCCTGGAGCATCGCCACATCCGCCTTCAGCCCCTTCAAATGAGCAAATACCCTAGCCCGCTTAACCGGCCCGTTCAGTCCTCTCACATTCCAGGTGACCAACCGGATCAGAGGGCATCCCACCCTCCTATCCCGCCGACTAGCCATAGCCCGTCGACTGCCCGCCCCAGGCCAGCACACCCCGCCCGACCCAGTCCCCACGGTGACAGCACCTCTCCTCTACCCCCCCGGCCCACACCGGCTCCTTCCTGACCCTACCTGCAGCAACCCGGTATCTCCCCCCCAGGCTAGGACCCCTCCTAGCCGTGACACGCCCTCCATTGTACTTCCTTGGGTCAGCTGACTTCTGCTGACCCCGGCAACTCCCACCAAAACTCGACCCCTCGCGACGTGGGATCATCCCCCCCCTCCTGCCACTCCCCTTGGCACCGCTCCAGTGCGGGAAAAAAAAAAACCAGTAGAGGCCCCGCAACGCGGGAAAACAGAGGAAAGCCTGCGCTTTCGCACTGCCCCCCCATCCTACTGACGCAGCTCCCAAATACCAGCCTCATCCCATCCCCCAACCCCATATAGAATACAACAAACCCCCAACATCCCCCGCAAAATACGAAACTCAGACCATCCCCCCCCCCCCCCCCCCCCCAGAAAACAGAGCAAAACACACAAAGAAACCATGTCAAAATTACAAAAGTACAGAAAACACAGCAACAGCAAAAACCAGCAATATAACAATACAACCAACCCCGCAACCCCCAACCCCTAGTTCGAGTCTAGCTTCTCCTTCTGCACAATGGCCCACGCCTCCTCTGGGGACTTAAAATAGTACAGTAGTGCCAATCCAGATAAGTTACCCACAGGCGCGCAGGCTGCAACATCCCAAACTTTACGTGCTTCTTATGAAGCACTTCCTTCATCCGGTTAAACCCGGCCCGCCGCTTAGCCACCTCTGCACTCCAGTCCTGGTAGATACGTACTACCGAATTCTCCCACTTGCTGCTCCTCACCTTCTTGGCCCAGCGCAGCGCACACTCCCGGTCACTGAACCGATGGAACCGCACCAGCACCGCCCGCGGGGGTTCATTCGCCTTAGGCCTCCTGGCCAGTACTCTGTGTGCCCCCTCCAGCTCCAGGGGCAGATGGAACGACCCTGCCCCCACCATCGAATTCAACATGCTGGCCACGTAGGTCGGCAGATCCGACCCCTCCAGACCCTCCGCAAGGCCCAAGATCCTTAAATTCTTCCGCCTCATGCGGAGATCCAGCTCCTCAAAGCGGTCTTGCCACTTTTTATGGAGTGCCTTGTGCACCTCCACCTTACCCACGAGGACCACGGCCTCCTCCTCTCTTTCAGTGGCCTGCTGCTGCAACTCCTGGATGGCAGCATCCTGGGTCGTCTGGGTCTCCATCAGCTTGCTGGTTGTTTCCTTCAGTGAGCTCAGCAACTCAGCCTTCAGCTCCGCAAATCAGCGCAGGAGAGCAGCTTGCTGCTCCTGCGTCCACAGCCTCCACTCCTCGGGTGCTCTGCCGGCCGCCATCTTGGATTCCTTCCCCCGCTTTTTCTGGGGAGCTGCTGCCGTTTTTCTCTTTGCCCCACTTCGATTTCAAAACATAAATTGCGGAGAATGTTTCTCCCAACACCTTCCCCCACCGGGAAACGTCAAAAAAGCGGCGTTTGGGGCTCTAAAAAGAGCCCAAAAGTCCGTTAAAATCGGGAGCTCCCAAATGTGCGGCTTAGCACGTCATCACCGCAACCGGAAGTGGCTAGGCTAGCATTTATTGCCCATCCCTAATCGTCCTTGAGAAGGTGGTGGTGAGTTGCTTTCTTGACCCATCAAAATCCTGAGAGACGGAATGGCAAAATAGTTCCACGTGGCTTGGAGAGGAACCTACAGCTTTCCTATGCATCATTCTTGGTGGCAAAGATCATGGGTACTGAAGGAGCCGTGAGTTGATGAATGCATCTTGCAGATTGTGCGCTGGTGGTGGAGGGGGTACCAATCAAGTGGACTGCTTTGTCCTGGATAGTGTTGAGTTCCTTGAGTGTTGGAGCTGTGTTCATCCTGGTAAATGGAGAGTATTCCATCACATGCCTGACTTGTGCCTTGTAGATGGTGGACAGGCTTCTGATGGTGAGTCAGGACATGAATTACTCGCAGCAGAATTCTTAGCCTCTGACCTGCTCTTTGTTGCTGCAGTATTTAAATGGCTGATGCAGTTTCGTTTTGGCCAATGGTAACTCTCGGGATGTTGATAAAGGCAGATTTAGCGATGGTAACACCATTGAATATGATGGGGAGATGGTTAGATTCCCTTACCATTGCCTGGCGCTTGTGTGACACAAATAGAACTTGTCGCTTATCAGTGCAAGCCTAAATATTGTCCAGGCCTTTCTGCATTTGGGCACAGACTGCTTAGGTATCTGAGGACTGAATAGTGTGGAGCTTTGCTGAACAAGGTACATTAGTTCATGTGGCAGGACTGTAGAATTAACTTTTTCCACAGTCAATTATAGGAAAATTCACATTCAATTATAGGAAAATTCAAATTCAGGGATTTGCTACAATTGGGTAGATGTCATAATCACATTTGTAGTTTATAAGAAAACTGTGGGACTGAAGGGCCTGTGTATATCACTGGATCTGCAGTGTTACTCATGAATCAGACAAGGCCACTGTCCATTTCCAAAACAAGAGACCATCCCAAAGATAGTGACTGACACAAGTGATGTTTTCTGGCGAGTAACGTCATTAGCATTTTCCTTACCATTGTTAGTTGGACAGGTGAGCATTTTGAAAAAGGGCCCAATTTGTGCCCAAAAGTGGAAACTTTGCCAGTAATTTGCATGCTTTAATCACATAAGGAATCTAATTTTGAGCTCTCTGTATTTGAGTTTGTGAAATCGAGACTTAATTAGTGCAGCTTCTGCCTGTTTTACTAACGGACTATTCTTCGTCACTTCTCATAGTTACAGGATTCTGCTGTGTCACTGATTTTGAAATGTGAATTGTTAACCGATCACAGTCTGTGGTTGTGAGACAGCGTGTGTGCAGATCCACCATTTTAAAAGTAATAATAGATAAATTATTCCAATTATCATATCTGGCATGCATTGCAAACCCAATGCCATATGTGCATCTGGTTCTTCATGTTCATAAAAAAGCAACAGATACAATGGAAAAATTATAAACAAAACAACCACTTTTTTTTTACTGTGATCTGGTGGTCTTAATAATGTTTCCCAAGGGTGGGATTTGGGGCAAGTGGCAAAATAAAGACAAACTTTCCTCAGCAATTAGCATCTGATGACCTCTGGGTGTGCCAGTGATGACAGTTAACATCCAATCTAAAGTATTGGAGAAGTTGAGGCTGCAGGTGCATTTTTTTTTTATTCGTTTATTTGGTGTCACTGGCTGGACCAGTGTTTATTGTCCATCCTTAATTGCCCGTAAACTGAGTGGCTTGCTCGGCCATTTCAGAGGTATTTAAGACTCGACCATAAGTTGATGCCACGATGAGCATGTGCACAAGGAATAAGAGTGGTTCAAGGTTAGAATTGTGGGGGACTTCCAAGATGACCATGCAGGGAGGGCTGAAGATCCTTTAAGCAGTACAATGGCATTGTGCCAGTAGGAGCAAAAACCAAATGAGGGCACATCTGAGGACTGTGGAGGAGAGGATAATGTTCACAGATTGTGACTGAGGCTGTGAAGAGATTAAGGAGGACACAGAGATAGATTGGTATGGAAAGGATGTCAATGTGACCTTGAGGCTGTAACTAAACTGATGGATTCTGACCAGGAGCACATTTTGGTCTTAAAGGGAAAGGCGATCACATCTCCATTTTAGCAACAGACTGCTTCTCTCAAGTCTGCTCTTTCATGCAGATTTGGAAAGGACTGTGAGAATATTAACGCTCCATTAGATTTTGTATTATACATGGCACAATGCTCGAGTTACTATTTATAAAAATTAACCTCCAACCTGCTGTGAGGTACATCATGGATTATCTTGTATACGCATTAAATGTGTCCTCGTTGAATTCCAAGCCATGTTACAGGCTTCTAGTGAGCCACTGCATACAAATATCTGAATTGCTTAACCCGCTGAGTTTGGTGGATAAGGATGTCTGAGTTTTAGTGTCCTTCAATAAGTGTCACAATTTACTTATTTTGTCAAAAAATGATCAGGTTGTGTCTATGATTTGACCATTTCCATAGTTTAGCTTCGAACTGAGTGGCTGGCTGGGCCATTTCAGAGCCAACAGTTCTGCTGTGGCTCTGGACTCACTTGTAGGCCGGGCCAGGTAAGGACGGCAGTTGGGTCTTTACAACAATTGACAATGGTTTTATGGGCATCACTAGACTTTAAATTCTAGATTTTTATTGAATTCCGATTTCACCACGTGACATGGCGGGATTCAAACCTGATTCCCAGAGTCTGGATCTCTAGATTCCTAAGATAAATGATTGGGGCAGAAAGGCAAAGGGAAAAGGTAAATGAAATTGTTTAAATGTAAAGAATAAATGGTTAAAGTAAGTAGGAGAGAAGTTAATAATACAAAAAAAAAAGAACAAAAATGATACCATGTAAACAACAGTATATGTTATATTATTTTGGTAGTTATGGGGTTAATACTAAAATAATGAAACTACCTGATATTCATAGAATTTACAGTGCAGAAGGAGGCCATTCAGCCCATCAAGTCTGCACCGGGCCTTGGCAAGAGCACCCTACTTAGGCCCATGCCACCACTCTATCCCCTTTATCCCTACCTAACCTTTTTGGACAATAAGGGCAATTTACCATGGCCAATCCACCTAACCTGCACATCATTGGACTGTGGGAGGAAACTGGAGCAGCCGGAGGAAACCCACGCTCACACTGGGAGAACGGGCAGACTCCGCACAGACAGTGACCCTAGCCAGGAATCGAACCTGGGACCCTGGAGCTGTGAAGCAACTGTGCTAACCACTATGCTACCGTGCTGCCCGGTACTCAATAGACATTCAAGGACCTATTCAAGAACGGTCTCCTATACTGTAGGGATTCTATGATTAAGAATCTAAATGATCGTCCAGCAGTTACTAGGAATCCGTCAGTGGTCTACTAGAGTGCGATATCACCGCACTACATTGGTGGTATGGTGGTACAGTGGTTAGCACTGCTGCCTCACAACGGTAGCAGTTCAATTCCAGCCTTGAGTGACTGTGTGAAGTTTGCACGTTCTAGCCGTGTCTGTGGGTTCCCTTTGGGTGTTCCAGTTTCCCCTCTCAGTGCAAAGATGTGAAGGTTAGGTAGGTTGGCCACGTTAATAATTGCCCCTTAGTGTCCAAAAGATGTGCAGGTTGGGTGGGGTTACAGGGATAGGGTAGGGGAGAGGGTGCTCTTTCAGAGGGTCAGTGCCGACTCTATGGGCCTAATGGCCTGCACTGTAGGGATTCTATGATTCTACATTATCAGTTTTGAATAAGGCCTAATTTCACTTCAGAAAATTTATACTAATTTAATTTGTTTTCAAGGGAAACAAACCTGAAGAAAGTCATTGAAGGTTATTCCATCGTACTGTTGATCAGGTTCCTGGAAAATTAAAAAAAAAAAATTAATATCAATGATAAAAGTTAGTATATTGTAGTGTAATATAACAGTATTTTATTCGATCAGAGCTAAGACTTCCATCAGAAAGTGTAATTTAATATCTTTTAAAGCCTCGCTTAATACAACTTAAAATTAAGTGACTTGCCTGTTTAATTGTGCCATTTTTAAAATTAGCTCTGGGGCTGTGGATGTTACCTAGAGATTCTTCTGAGTAGGTAGTGGTGAGCTGAACCATTGCTGCCTGTAGTTAAGATGCTTCTATTTAGTTGGGAGTTCCAGGATTTTCACCCAGCGATGGACGATGTATGTCCAAGTTAACATAATGTACAACTTGGAGGGGCTGGTGTTCCCATACACCTGCTTTTGTTGTTCCGGGTGGTGGAGATCTCTTCGCCTTGGGAGGTGCTGCTGCTGAAGTCTTAGTGAGTTGCTGCAGTACACAGTGTAGCAATGCTCATCATGTTGACTGCTTTGTCCTGGATGGTACCAAGTTTTTTGGGTGTTGTTGAAGTTGAGCTCCTCCAGAAGTGGAGGATATTCCATCGCATTACTGAATTGTGCCTTATCAGGGGCTTTAGCAGCCATGAGGTGAACCACTCTGACCTGATCTAGTAGACCTAGAAACCAGAATTTTGTCTCACCAGAGACTACAAAATATTGGATTGGATTTGTTTATTCTCACGTGTACTGAGGTACAGTGAAAAGTATTGTTCTGCATACAGTTCAGACAGATCGTTCCATTCATGAAATTAAAATACAGAGGGCAAACATAAAATACACGATGTAAATACATAGACACAGGCATCGTGTGAAGCATTCAGGAGTGTAGTTCTACTCAGTAAAGATGATGTGTGAAGAGATCAGTTCAGTCCGTAAGAGGGTCATTCAGGAGTCTGGTAACAGCAGGGAAGAAGCTGCTTTTGAATCTGTTCGTACGTGTTCTTCGTGCATGTTCTCAAAATATGTTAACTTGTAAATTGTTTAGCCTATTTTTGTGCGCATATACTTTTATCAGCCTCTAGAATAAGGGTTTTTCAACTTGCTTTGCTGTTCTTTGTTCATACAAGTATTCTTTACTGTCAAATCCCTTTCCTGTACACTGAATTGAATCCAATTCCAGTCGCCCCGTTAAAGGGTTGCAATGGAACATCTTTAGACTTTTACCATGCTGTTTTATTCATGTAACTTCCAACCACGCACAAAGTAATAAACATTGTGTATTTGTAATCTCAAGTTTGTTTCTTGGAAGTAAGTCAGTTTGTTGTAACAATGCTTGCAAACATGCTTCAGGTCATTTTTCTTATTGCCATATTTACAGTGTAAATATCGTCGAATTTGTTTCACTGAACATATCTGACAAACATTTGTCAATTTTTGGTTCCAAGTTGGGGCAGTTTCTGTGACTGCTCAATAAAATATATATGATTTAACTGAATGGCCCAAGGCCTTTGTCAGTTCGAGCCAGTGTCTTCCTTCCCTCCCTGTATGTGTTACAGTATTATCACTATAATTAGTAATTACAGTTTGCAGGGCAATGTGACAACATGCTGTCTCAGGGCTGCGCTCAATTATCTCGTCGGCTTGTTGCTGAGCTGTGGAGGTTTTGCACCTTCCAATTCACTTGTACAATTTCCATCAATGTGTCTCGTAAACAGTACTATGGAAATGAAAAAGGCTTCATTACCCCAGATAGGTAAACATCTTCTTAAAAAAGGCACCGTCATCCAAAAGTTCGGGACTTTGAGAGAACTTTGAAGCCAAAATGAAAATAAGGTGGTAGAGTCTGATGAAAAAGACTACACGACGCGCAGGGTCTGCAACCTCAGTGTGATTGACACCGATACCACACTAAGTGGAGTTCCTGATACAAACAAATCCACTGAACTCAATTTGCCAGAATTCTAAACTATTGGTGGATAATTGTCTTAACTGCAGAGTGGGAGCATAGCAGATTGTATTGGTTCTTCCAAATTGCCCGTGGAGCTGTGGAGAGATTATGGGGAACTTTGATAGAAGTGCAGATAAATAAAATCTTGCATTTCTATGGCACCTTTCATGCCTGCGGCATGTCCCCAAAGTGCTTTACAGCTAATGAAGCACTTGGTAGTTGTTGCAATGTAATGAAGGAGTCCGAAACAGACTGTTTTCAGTGATTGAAGGGGCTATAATGAGGGAAATATAGAGATGGCATCCTAAATCTCTTACATTTAATGTTGAGGGAAAGAACATTTTCTGCAGAGGATTGTGAATTTGTGGAATGCATAACTGGATTAAGCGATTGAAGCACTGACGATATCAAACTTTAATAACAGCACAGACAGGGGACTGAAAGAAAGGGGGACAAAGAGACATGGGATTAGTACGGCCACATGTGACTGTTGCTCATGTACAGGATAAACACCTACTCAGATTTTTAAATTTTCATTTCTGGGATTTGGGCTTTGCTGGTAGACCTAGGGATTATTGTGCGTCCCTATTTGCTCTTTTGAACATGGTGAGCTGTTTTCTTGAACTATTGCAGTACCATCTAGGTACAGCCATGGTTCTATTTGGGAGGGGTTGCAGGATTTTGATCCAGTGGTGTTGAAGGACTGGCACAGTAATTCCAAGTCAGTTTGTTGTGCGATTTGAAAGTGATGCAGCCCTTTTCTACATGGTAGAGATCTTGAAAAGTGCAGTCAAAGGAGCCTCAGCGAGTTGCTGCGAGTTCATATTGTATATGATACACACAACTGCCACTGTGCAACGGTGGTTAATGGACTGAATGTTTAAACTTACAGATGCAGTGCCAATCAAATGGTCTGCTTTGTCTTGGGTCATATCAAAATCCTTGAGTGATGTTGGAGCCGCACTCATCTCGAGAAGCAGGGAGTATTCCAGCAAACTCCTGACTTGTGCCTTGCAGATGGTGGACAGACCTTTGGGAGTCAAAAGGTGAATTACTCGCTGCTAATTCCCAACATATTACCTCTTGTAGCCACAGTATTTATATGCTGGTCCAATTAAGATACTGGTCAATGGTAACCCTCCGGATATTGATGGTGGGGGATTCAGCGATGGTCATGTCACTGAACATCAGAGGAGATGGTCAGATTCTCTTGGTGAAGATGACCATTGCCTGGCACTTTTAAGGCACAAATGTTACTTAGCATTTATCAGCTCAAGCTTGAGCCGTGTCCAGGTCTTGCTGCATGCCGACACAGATTGCTTCAGTATTACCATTTGTGATCCTCAGGTACAGAAGTAGCCCATGTCCAAATGCTGCAAGACCTGGACAATATGCAAGCTTGGGTTGATAAGGGGCATCATGCCACACAAGTGCCAAGCAATGTCTATCTCCGACAAGAGAGAATCTAACCACTGCCCCATGACATTCAATGGCATTACCATTTTTGAATCCCCCATTATCAACATTCCAGGGGGTTACCACTGACCAGAAACTGAACTGGACTAGCCATATAAATACTGTGGCTACCAGAGCAGGTCAAAGGCTAGGAATCCTGTGGCAACTAACTCACTTCCTGACCCCACAAATCCTCTCCACCATCTCCAAGGCACAAGTTAGAGTGGAACTGAATACTACTTGCCTGGATCTGGATGAATGTAGCTCCAATAACACTCAAGGAGTTTGATACCATCCAGGACAAAGCAGCCCTCTTGATTGCTTCCCCCTTCCACAAACATTCAATCCCTCCACCACCAATGAACAGTGGCAGCCGTGTATACCATCGACAAGATGCACTGCAGGAACTCACCAAGGCTCCTTAGGCAGCACCTTCCAAACCCACGAGCACTACCATCGAGAAGGACAAAGGCAACAGATACCTGGGAACACCAGCACTTGGAGGTTCCCCTCCAAGTCACTCATCACCTTGACTTGGAACTACGTCTTTTTTTTGTTAAGGGGCAATTTATTGTGGCCAATCCGCCTACCCTGCACATCTTTGGGTTGTAGGGGTGAGACCCAGGCAGACATGGGAAGAACGTGCAAACTTGACATGGACAGTGACCCGAATCCAGGTCCTCGGTGCTGTGAGGCAGCAGTGCTAACCATTGCGCCACCATGCTGCCCCTGACTTGGAAATATATCGCCGTTCCTTTACTGTCGCTGGGTTAAAAATCCTAGAATTCCCTCCCAACGGCACTGTGGATGACCATCATGTCAGGAACTGGGCCTTTCGGCCCAACCAGTTTATGCTGTACTTTGAGCATCATCCCACCTGACTTGGGCAAAAAATATTCTGCTCTGTAGGGATTCTATGATATATTTAAAGTGCAGTAAGAAGTCTTACAACACCAGGTTAAAGTCCAACGTGTTCGTTTCAAACACTAGCTTTCGGAGCACTGCTCCTTCCTCAGGTGAATGAAGAGGAAGGAGCAGTGCTCTGAAAGCTAGTGTTTGAAACAAACCTGTTGGACTTTAACCTGGTGTTGTAAGACTTCTTACTGTGCTCACCCCAGTCCAACACCGGCATCTCCACATCATATTTAAAGTGGTAATTCGAAGTTGATTGGTTTATCACTAAAGAAGGTTGTAAATGTGTGATTCACCACCCCTGAGTTACCCAATTTATTTTCTGGTTAGATTGGGGTACAGTTGTCAGGTTTCTTATTTGTAAACTTAAAAAAATATCTTAAACCTTTCAATTAGTGTCCTTGCACCTGAAAGATCCAGCACCACCTCCTCGCGTGCAACACACAGTGTAATAAGTGGAAATGGCTAATGCGGATGAATTCATGGCCTGTTTTAGAACATAAAACAGTACAGCACAGTACAGGCCCTTCGGCCCACTTATCCTGTCTAGCACAGATTCAGAGAGAGCTGGGAAAACTCATGTGAACTTCATTGAGCTTCTTGGGGAATATGTAGGTGTGGCACATTCACGCCAGAGTCTGTCGCATTCGGGAAAACCCAAAACCTCAAACTTGCAAACTGAAATAAGGTGTAACCATATAACTCCCCACTTGGAGGAGATCCAGAAAAATGCACATCTCAATTGCTTGTGCTCCATATTCAGAATCTGATTTCACAAGGTACAAGAAAAGCAAGTAAAACAGGGTATGAGTAATCTTCATAACTCACACCATAGAGCGCTGCACAGATTGAACAAATAGCATGTGAGTGGCATGGTAGCACAGCGGTTAGCACTATTGCTTCACAGCGCTAGGGTCCCGGGTTCGATTCCCGGCCTGGGTCACTGTCTGTGCGGAGTCTGCAGGTTCTCCCTGTGTCTGCGGGGTTTCCTCCGGGTGCTCCGGTTTCCTCCCACAAGTCCAGAAAGACGTGCTGTTAGGTGAACTGGACATTCTGAATTCTCCCTCAGTGTACCCGAACAGGCACTGGAATGTGGCGACTAGGGGATTTTCACAGTAACTTCATTGCAATGTTAATGTAAGCCTACTTGTGATACTAATAAAGATTATTATTATTATGTCTTCTTTGTCTCCACTTTCCAAGCAAAACCACTCTAAGAATTTTGAGTAGTCCACAGTATGACACCAGCTTTTGATGCTTGCTTCAAGTAAGTTTATCTTGAGAACATGTATACAATGAAATCAGGAAATACTGGATAAACTCAGCAGGTCTGACAACATTTGTGGAGACAGAAACAGAGTTAAAGTTTCGAATCCATATGACCCTTTTATAAACTGTAAAAGAGTCCTACAGATTCAAAATGTTAACTGTGTTTCTCTCTGCACAGACGCTGCCAGACCGGCCAAATTTAGCCAGCAATTTTCTGCTTTCTATTTTAGATTTGCAGTATCTGTGATATTTTACTTTTATAAAATTAAATCAGCGGTTGAGTGTTAATGCTTTGATCTGACTCTCTCCAGTGTTGTCAGCTTTGACTTAGGCGATCCTTCACTGAGCCAGAGGCTTATTCTTGCTCCACAGACATAGAACATGCAGTGCAGAAGGAGGCCATTCGGCCCATCAAGTCTGCACCGACCCACTTAAGCCCTCACTTCCACCCTATCCCTGTAACCCAATAACCCCTCCTAACCTTTTTTGGACACTTAAGGGCAATTTAGAATGGCCAATCCACCTAACCTGCACGTCTTTGGACGGTGGGAGGAAACCCACACAGACACGGGGAGAACGTGCAGACTCCGCACAGACAGTGGCCCAGCAGGGAATTGAACCTGGGACCCTGGCGCTGTGAAGCCACAGTGCTATCCACTTGTGCTACCCACAGACAAATAGGAAAATTAGACCTTGCACAATTAGGAGTAACTGAGTTTTAAAGGTGTGCTCAGCGATCAATACTGCTGAACAGCCTGTCTTCTCCAGAAAAGTTAACTTTCGAAATTTGGATTCTCTCTCATTCTCTCAAAAGAAAATTAATGTAGATTTAAAAATAATATTTTTATCGTCTTTCTAATTTTCTCATCACTTCCTTCATCCAATGCATGTTCTCCCAACTTTATTTCCTTTTGTACAATGATTTATATTTAATTTATATTTCCTTTTTTTTGCCCGACTCTACAGTCTGCATGTCTCACTAAGGATTCTTCAATCTGGTTGGTTGCAATAGCTCTGCAGATTCACTGTGGAAGGTGCCAAATTTAAACAGATGCCAGATGACTGCAAGTAATTGTTAACCAGCCCACTAAATGTCTGTGGCAACTGTGCTCGAGGTGAATAGCAAAATCTGTCCCATCGCTGCGCACAGCAGGATTCAAACCATTACCTGATCATTTATCTCACACCTTGTGTTGGATCTTATCCTGCCCAGGTTGGTATTTGCATTGGCCTATGTTATTTTAGTGACCACACAACAGAAGTAAGTTACTGGTTGTGAAGAATATTAATGCATTTTCAACACGCGAGAGGCACTATATAAAAATCAAAATTCATTACCTAACTTCAGAAATTTGCCAGAAGGGTTCTGACTTCATTGGCTGCCTGCAGGCCATCCTTCAAACTGGCCTTGAACTGTTTGGATGCAAATAGCTTGTGAGATGTGAAGCAGACTGAGAAATGAAGGTTGGGAATGTTACTCACTGGCACTTAAAGGCCTCCTCCACATACTTACATCCAGCCTGTGCTGCACATTGAAACACTGGAAGGTTGAGACAGGGAACGGAGGAACAATATTAATTACAATTTGTATAATGTAGTCAACAAAGTAATCCAGTCCCCAAAGTTTGGGGAGGAAGGGATTCTCCGTCGGCCGATGCCGGAATGACAAAATGCGATTGGGCAGAGAATCGGTTCCCATGCCAAAATTTCGACGGTGCCGATTTCATGCCAAATCGCAATTCTCTGTCACCTCACCAGAAGCGTCAATGCATTCCAGGACGCACTTACAGTAAACACCGTTTGCATATCATTAATGGGCCCGACCTGGTATTCTCCGGGGCCTCTGCGATTCTCCGCCTCCGATGGGCCAAAATCCCAATGGCAAGGGCCACTTGTGTTTTTAAAAAACGTGAAACCCGCGTTGTGGCTGATGAGGGAGAGAGAGGGGGTATGGAAAGTATCCAACATCACCATAGTTTGCTGACAGTTGTTCCGCTGGCCATGGGGGCTTCTGCCAGGGCCAGGGAGAGTAGCAGGGAGGTGGCCAGGAGGTGGGCAGTGGGGTCGGGGTAGACGGGCATGGAGAACCATTGCCATGGCCAGCAAGGCAGCCATGCAGCTGACTGCCCACTGTGAACTTAGGGCCACAGGTCGAATGTGGGTGTCCCCCAGGGCATGCCCCCTAGGTGCCCTCTGGCCCCAGCCGACCCATCAGCAAGATGGGCACACTCCAGCACAACCAGTGCCACCTTGATGGCTGGGATGAGTGTGTGTGGGGATTGTAATGTGTATATGTGGCTGCAGCTTGTCAGCCTCCTGAGTGTCAATCACGGACCTGACGAATCTGGTATCGTTTCTCATTGGAATCGATTGTGTTCCATGTGGCGCCGGTGCTAGCCCCTCCACAGTTGCTGAATCAATCCAGGTTTGGCACCAGTTTTGCTGTTGTTGACGTTCACGAATCCTGGCCAGAGGGTCAACTCCCCGGAGACTCCCACCCTGGGATAATCTAGCTGAGTTTATGCAATAAGAAACTATTTTGATAGATTATTAATGTCAATCCTCAAACATTGTAAAATGCATATTGTGGATTAAATGGAAGGTCTACGGTTTGTACAATGTTGTTTCATTCTGAAAAGATTTCACTGTAAACCACTCAAACTTGTTTCTCAAGTACTTTTTTTATAAGCACTATTTTGTATCAAAATGAATTAACTTACACTTTTAGCGGAAGCGATTTCCAACTACGTAGCACGGCGACACAGCGGTCAGCACTGCTGCCTCACATCAGAGATGTTGAAGAGAGAAAACAAGATGTCAAAGTAGATACTGAGGAAAATAATTTCAGAAGGTTGGGCATATTTGGCTGAAGGAGTAGCAACCAGTTCTTTAAAGGGAGTGGTAAACTGGAAATAAGCTTGTGTAAGAATGTAAAAAGGTGTGCGCAAGGTGGAGGCGATTGTAAAGATAATTGGGGCGAAGTAGCCTTTGCAAAACAGTGAATGTGCTCATGGTTTTTGAATTATTTTGTAGCACTGTAGCACAGTGGTTAGCACTGCTGTTTCACAGTGCCAGGGTCCCAGGTTTGATTCCTGGCTTGGGTCACTGTCTCTGTAGAGTCTGCACATTCTCCCCGTGTCTCCGTAGGTTTTCTCCGGTGTTTTGTTATGCTCTTGACGTAGCATAAGCTGCTTCCTTGATGTGCACGCTGACAAAGGAAGATTCAGACTTGGAGATAGCTTTAACACGTTTATTAAACTATTAACAATTCTCCTGCTTGGATTCAGCTCTATTGTTAATCCTTCTACAGCTACTCAGACTAACGAACCAGTCTGCTACAATCCATGTGGTGGGTGTGATGTTCAATCAACCCTGTGTCTGTACTCACTGAGTGTCTCCACTGGAAAGAGGAAGATCATGTGTGCTGTGTCCTTTTCATATGGGTTGGTGTGATGCCCTCCTGTGGTGGTGTCACCTCTGTGTGTATTGTGAATGCCCATTGGTTGTGTCCTATCTTACTGACCTATTGGTTGAATGTCTGTGTTTCATGTCTCTGGTGCTCCCTCTAGTGTCTATCTATTCTACGTGTATTTACATTAACCCCTTGAGTATTTACAGTGATGCATATCACCACATCCGGGTGCTCCGGCTTCCTCCCACAAGTCCCGAAAGACTTGCTCGTTAGGTGAATTAGACATTCTGAATTCTCCCTCTGTGTACCCGAACAGGCATCAGAATGTGGTGACTAGGGGATTTTTACAGTAACTTCATTGCAGTGTTAATGTCAACATACTTGTGACAATAAAGATTTTTATTATTATTAGTTTAAGGAGGTTTTAAATGGGCTGGCTGGATTAAAAATTAGTTGGAAGGAGATTTTACGTGAATGATTACATCAGTCTTCCCCAAAGACTAAATATTTAAAATTATACAGTGAAGCCTTGTCGACTACTGCATTGTGCCTTTAAGGAACACAGCTATTGGCCGGGATTCTCCCACAATTGGCGGGACAGCCCGATGCTGGCGCCAAGAGTGGCGTGAACCACTCCGGAATCGGGGCGCCTGGAAGTTGCGGAATCCTCCGCAATTCCTGGGGTTCGGCCAGCGGCGGCGGAGTTGGCACCACGCCAACCGGCGCCGAAGGGCCACCATGGGCCAACATGAGTTGGCGCATGCGCAGAACCGCCGGCGTGTTTCCTGCGCATGCGCAGGGGGTTTCTTCTCCGTGCTGGCCATGGCGGAGCCCTACAGAGGCTGGCGTGGAGGGAAAGAGTGCCCCCACGGCACAGGCCCGCCCGCAAATCGGTGGGCCCCCCCGAGGACTCCGCTAGCCACCCTCCAAGGTAGGTCCCGCTGGGGTGGACCATGTCCATTTCATGCCGGTGGGACTGGCCGTAAACGGGCGGCCGCTCGGCCCATTAGGGCCCAGAGAATTGCCGTGGGGGGGGGGATGGCTGCTGCCAACGGCCCCCGGCCAGCGCGGCGTGATACTGCCCCCGCCCGAAAACCGGCACCGGAGAACTCGGCAGTCGGCATTGGAGCGGCAGGGCGGGATTCACCCCCGGCGACTCTCCAACCCAGCGGTGACGGGGGGGGGGGGGTTGGAGAATCCCGCCCATTGTCTTAAATGTATATTACATATTGAGCATCACCAGAACATAAGTAGGTCGATAATCAATCTGTTAATTCTTCCAATAGATCAATGGTGGACGTTAGAGCAGAAAGGATTCCCGGTCAGCCGTTACCGACAACATGCCTTGCCAACACATACAAACATATGAACGAGGAGCAGGAGTAGGCTACTTGGCCCCTCGAGCCTGCTCCGCCATTCAGTAGACCACGGCTGATCTGATTGTAACCTCACCCCCATATTCTCACCACTATCCCCAAAATCCCTTCGCCCCTTGTTAATCAAGAATCTATTTAGCTCTGCCTTAAAAATATTCAGACTCTGCTTCCACTGCCCTTTGAGGAAGAGAGGTCCAAAGGCTGACAACCCTCTGAGAGAAGAAACTTCTCAGCACATCAGTATGCAGCTGAAATCCCTCTTGGAGAGGCATGAAGAGTGCAACATCCTACACTGAATGAACACAGCCACAGAAGAAGAATTAGCTGCAACCGTTATGTTAAAATGAAGGAGGAAATGGAGGAAGGAGCAGTGCTCCGAAAGCTCATGTTTGAAATAAACCTGTTAGACTTTAACATGGTGTTGTAAGGCTTCTTACTGTGCTCACCCCAGTCCAACGCCGGCATCTCCACATCATGGTTAAAATGAAAGTCAAGGCTAAGCAAAAATAATAAGCCAGATGATCCTGTCTCTGCAGCATCTCTACGTGCAATGATTCATTACAAACTACTTGCCGTCAACCATACATTTATATTTTGTTAAATGACAATTATTTTCAAAATCAGTGTAAGTGGAGGCTACTGAATCCCTAATGCACGGCAACACACACTGTGCTAGCATTTGTGTTCTTCTGCTACCTCTTTGCACACAGCAAGCACTCTCCCACATAGAGACAGAGAAATGCAGAGGAGGAATCCTTATCCTAAGTGCAAGGTAGACCCACAAAACACCTGGTAAAGAAAATGCCTGAAAAATAATGGGTGGTATTTTCTATTTTTATGTTGGCCAGCCTGCAAATAACACCTATTCGTCTATGGCAGGGCTTACATGAGATCACAGGCTACAAAGCAAGGCCAGGCGGAATGTCTGGGGCTGGAGCACCCCTCCCCAATGAACTGAACAAGTTCTGTGCCCGCTTCGAAGAGTCAGCCAACACATCAGTGCCACCCACCCCAACAGCCTTGGGCACACTCATACTCACTATTACAGCCTCGGAGGTAAGAGCTGCCTTCTTGAAAATAAACCCGCGGAAAGCGACGGGGCCCAACGGATCCCTGGGTGAGCGGTCAGAGCCTGCGCAGATCAGCTGGCGAGTGTATTCGCAGATATCTTCACCATCTCACTCCTCCGCTCTGAGAAGACCTGCTTCAAGAAGACCACCATAATACTAGTACCAAGGAAGAAAAAGCTAGCGTGCCTCAATGACTATCGACCGGTGGCTCTGATATTTGTTATGAAATGCTTTGAGCAGCTAGTCATGAGACGGATCAACGCCAGCCTCCCCGATGTTCTCAATCCATTGCAGTTTACCGACTGCGGCAACTGATCCACAGCAGACGCTATCTCTCTGGCCCTACAATCAACTCTCGAACATCTCGACAACAAGGACACCTACGTCAGACTGCTGCTCATAGACTCCAGCTCTGCCTTCAACACCATTATCCCAACAAGACTAATAACCAAACTCTGCAACCTTGTACTTGACCCCTCCCTGTGCAGCTGGATCCTTGACTTTCTCACCAACAGACTCCAATCTGTCAGGATAGGTACACCACCTCCTCCACAATAGCCATCAACACCAGGGCCCCACAAGGATGTGTGCTCAGTCCTCTACTGTACTCCCTATACACACACGACTGTGCAGCAAGATTCAACTCCAATTCAATCTATAAGTTTGTGGATGATACGACTGTGGGCTGTATCTCAAACAGCAATGAATCAGACTACAGGAGGGAGATAAATCACTTGGTTGCACGGTGTACCAAAAACAATCACTCTCTAAATGTTGGAAAGACCAAGGAACTGATCATCGACTTCAGGAAGCGTCGTACGACACACTTTCCCGCTGACATCAATAGCTCCGAAGTGGAGATAGTCGATAGCTTTAAGTTCTTGGGGGTCACCATCACCAACAATCTGTTCTGATCCACTCACGTTGATGCAACATTCAAGAAAGCCCAACAACATCTTTATTTCCTACGGAATCTAAAGAAATTCAGCATGTCTGCATTGACTCTCTCAAACTTCTACAGATGTGCCATAGAGAGCATCATATCTGATTGCATCACAGCCTGCTATGGCAACTGCTCGGTCCAAGATCGCAAGAAACTGCAGAGTGTGGTGAATTCAGCCCAACGCATCACACAAGCAATCCCCACATTGATTCTGTCTACACCTCCCGCTGCCTCAGGAAGGCAGACAGCATTATCAGAGACCCCTCCCACCCAGGCTTTGCCCTCTTCCAAACTCTTCAATCAGGCAGAAGATACAGAAATCTGAAGACCCGCATATCCAGACATAGGAACAGCTTCTTCCCCACAGCTACATGACTCCTCAATGACTCCCCCTTTGGACTGATCTATTCCCTGTAAGAACACTAATTACGACACCCTATCCTGCTCTTGTTTGGCACTGTAATCAATCACTATTTGTTGATGCACCACTGTCAATTGTTGTTTTTGTCTACTATGTACGTACTGTGTACTCTCCTTTGGCCACAGAAAAATATTTTTCACTTTACTTTGGTACATGTGAAAATAAATATCAATCAATCAATCAATCTATTCATTTTAAGAGAGGCGAATTTGCAGGCTAATGAATGTGGATGTGAAATATTATAGTCAGTGAGTCTCGCCATAAAAAACCCACAAACATCAAACATAAAATGCTTTTACCACCATAGGCAGGAGGGGAAAGTGGTTGTGGGCAAGCAACATTTTGCAGTGCCCTTCGATTCCTTTGCACAATGGAGCCATCGGCCATACGTCTGACATAGGATCTGGTCACAGCCTGTCGAACAACAACAGCCAGAGCAGACCACCCACCATCCGGTATCTTGATCCTGTCCATGTCTGCCGGGGATAATACGTTCAGATCGGTGGCATGTGCGTCATAGCCCTGCTTCCGGCTGTCGCGAAGCTGCTGCATCTTCTGCAGCACCAGAAGGTGATCAAGGTTGGGCAGGTGTATGGCTGGAAGTGTCGTCCGCAGGTCCCTATTCATCAGGAGTTGAGCTGGCGACATGCCAGCGGACAAGGGAATCGCCCGGTACACTAGTAGTGCAAGGTATATGTCGAAAGCGGAGTCCGAGGCCTTGCGGATGAGCTGCTTAACGATGTGACCCCTTTTTTGACTTTGCCATTGGACTGCGGATAGTGTGGACAGGAGGTGACATGCCTGGAATTGTAGTTCTTGGCAAACGTGGACCATTCTCGACTGTGGAAGCACGGGCCATTGTCGCTCATGACGGTGTTCGGGGAGGGCAGCATGGTGGCCTAGTGGTTAGCATAACCGCCTCACGGCGCTGAGGTCCCAGGTTCGATCCCGGCTCTGGGTCACTGTCCATGTGGAGTTTGCACATTCTCCCCGTGTCTGCGTGGGTTTCGCCCCCACAACCAAAAAAAAAATGTGCAGAGTAGGTGGATTGGCCATGCTAAATTGCCCCTTAATTGGAAAAAATAATTGGGTAATCTAAATTTATAAAAAAAAAAAAAATGACGGTGTTCGGGATGCCATGCCGTGAGAATGTATTTTTAGACGCTTCGATGATGGTCCGTGAGGTGAGGTCTGGCAGCTTCAGCACCTCAGGATAGTTCGAAAAGTAATCGATGATTAAGATATAGTCACGACCATTCGTGTGGAATAGGTCAATACCAACCTTGGACCACGGAAAGGCTCTAGGTCATGTGATTGGAGCGTCTCCTTGCTGTGCGCTGGTTGGAATCTCTGACAGGTTTCGCAGTTCAGGACCATGTCCGATGTCGTCCTGGTTGATGCCGGGTCAGTAGACAGCTTGCTGGGCCCTGTGTCTGCACATTTCTACGCCGAGGTGTCCCACATGAATCTGCCGCAGCACCATGCTCTGGAGATGTAGCGGGATGACTATCCTGCCCAGCTTGAGCAGGATGCCGTCGATCAATGTCAGGTTGTCCTTGACGTTGTAGAATTGAGGGCATTGCCCTTTCTGCCAGCCCTTTCTGAGGTTGTGGATGACTCGCTGCAACAGGGGGTCTTTGGCTGTCTTTTCGCGGATGAGAACAATCTTCTCATCTGTTGCCGGGAGAGTGCTTTCACACAGTTGTACCTGCTGGATGATCTCCAGTGGTTCACTGGGTGAGTTGACGGAGCAGGACAATGCATCGGCGATGATGAGCTCCTTGCCAGGGGTGTACACCAAATTGAAATCATACCTCCGAAGTTTGAGCAAAATTCTCTGCAAACTAAGCATTATGTCGTTCAGGTCCTTTTGGCTGATGTGGACCAGAGGCCTATGATCCATCTCAACAGTAAATGTTGGCAAGGCCGTAGACATAATCATGAAATTTGAGGATGCAGGTGAGAAGGTCTAAACACTCCTTCTCAATCTGCGCATATCTGGTCTCAGTGAGTGTCATTGCCCGTGACGCGTATGCTACTGGTACCCAGGATAACGTGTCATCTGAAGCAACACCGTCCCAATGCCATCCTGACTCGCATCTGTGGATATCTTGATCTCTCGGTCTGGGTCAAAGAATGCAAGGACGGGTGCAGTGGCAAGCTTGGCTTTCAGCTCCAGCCACCCTGTTCGGTGCTCCACCTTCCACTCAAAGGTGGTTGATTTTTTCACCAGGTTGCGTAGGGCCATGGTGTGTGTGGCCAAATTCAGGATGAACTTGCCAAGGAAATTGACCATTCCCAGGAGGCGCAGTACTGCCTTCATGTCCTCGAGGACTTTCATTGCCTCGATGGCTTTAATTTTGTCTGTGTCTGGGCGCACACCGTGTTGCGAAATCTGATAACCCAGGAACTTCAGCGTGGATGTCCCAAAATAGCACTTGGACCTGTTTAGCTTGAGACCATGTTCATGTATGCGTCGGAATACTTTCTTGAGTCACGATACATGTTCCTGTAGGGTTGTGGACCAGATTATGATATCGTCAATGTAGACACGAACCCCTTCTATTCCCTCCATCATCTGTTCCATGATGCGATGGAAAATCTCTGATGCCGAGATGATGCCAAATGGCATTCGGTTGTAGCAGAACCTGCCAAAAGGCGTGTTGAAGGTCCAGAGCATTCTGCTGGATTCTTCAAGTTGGATTTGCCAAAATCCTTGGGATGCGTCCAATTTTGTGAAGAAGCGCGCTTGTGCCATCTCACTCATGATTTATTCCCACTTCGGGGTGGGGTAATGTTCCCGCATAATGTTTTTGTTTAGATCCTTGGGGTCAATGCAGACGCTTAAGTCCCCCGAAGGCTTCTTTACGCACACCATCGAGCTGACACAGTCAGTGACCTTGGAGATGATGTCTTTTTGTTGTAGACTCGTGAGCTCTGCCTTCAGGCGCTCTCTCAGTGGAGCAGGGACACGTCGTGGTGCATGGACCACTGGCTTGGCATCAGGCCGCAGTAGAATCTTGTACTTGTATGGCAGCGTGCCCATCCCGCTAAATACATCTGGGTACTGGGTTAGGATGTCGTCGATGATGGTCTGAAGATCTGAATGGGATGGCGTTGTGGTGTAGACCCTTTGAATGAGGTTCAGTTGCTTGCAGGTGTGCGCACCTAGCAGGGACGCCCTGTCTGGTTTAACAATCTCTAAGCGTAAGCTTGTGTGTGTCGGCTGGACACCTGCAGATGTTGTCCAGGAGTTTGCAGGCAGCTGGAAGGATTGTGGGGGGCTTCTTGATTCTCTTGAAGTCCACCTGCAAAATCAGGTTGGTGGAGGCACCGTGTCCAGTTTGAATTGGATGGGGCAGTGGTTGACCTTCATCACTGCATGCCATTCGTTCTCGGAATCCACGACAAAGATTGATTGGACTTGCGATGTATCCGGTGTGGCATATTCGCACTTCGTAATAAGGCCCACTCGGTACGTGTTGTCCAGGTATTCATCATCTGGATCCGTCGCACTGCCTGAGTCAGAGTCATGCATTCGGTGTTGCACACTTCTGATGTGTCGCTGTCGGAATTGGGAGCACTGGCTCCTGACTGGTGGTGCAGATCTGCACAGGGCTGCATAGTGGTTTGGTTTCCCACAGTTTAAACAGCTTTTGCCTCTTGCAGGGCAGTTTTTTAAAAAATGGGCGGTGCTGCAGTTCACACACGTCATGACGCTCAGTGCGTTGTTGCGCATGTGTGGTGCGGTTCTCGGACCTCTGCACCTGCGCAGTGCGGTTTTCGGCCGCTTTGTGTTCCCGATCGCATTGCGCATGCGTCGGGCCCCCGGAAGAGCGTGTGAAATGGCCGCTTTCGTCAATGTGGAGGCGCTGCATCCGGGAGATGGCGTGAACACTCTCTACCGCATGGGAGGCTTGTTTTTCACTTTCTGCCATTTTGTACTGTGAATAGCGATTTTTAGAGTGCTCATGCACAGTACACGTTTCATTCACGACTGGTAGGGTCATGTGCTTGATTTTCAACAATTGCTCTCGCAGAGGATCAGAGTGAACTCCAAAAACGATTTGGTCTCTGATCATGGAGTCAGTGATATCACCAAAGTTGCAGGATCGCACTAACAGTCCAAGATTAGTTAGATAGGAGGTGAAGGATTCATCTTTACCTTGCATCCTCTGCTTGAAGATGTAGCGCTCGAAGATTTTGTTGGTGTCCACCTCGCAGTGGCTGTCGAATTTGTCCAGGATGGTTTGGTACTTTGTTTTGTCCTGCCCTTCGGAAAAGTGAAAGGAGTTGAAGATCTCTATCGTATGGTCACCTGCAGTGGTGAGTAGAAGAGCTAACGTCCACGCATCAGTCGCGCCATTGAGGTCGGATGCTTCCACATTTAGTTGAAATTTCTGCTTCAATGATCGTCAGTTGGCACTAAGATTGCCGGTGGTCCTGAGCTGATGAGGAGCCTTAATCTTGTCCATTGTGCCTGTATTCAGTAACTGGTTGTCATGGATCTTGCTGAGTTGAACTAAATAGATTGAATAGTCACTCCTGATATCATGTTGTGTTATGCTACTACGGATAACACAGGCTGCTACTTGATGCAGTCTTAGCTAAAAGATGCTCCAGACTCTGAAATGAGTTCAATGTGTTTATTGAACTATTAACACAGTTCTCAAATGAGTTTGACTCTCTGCTAATCTAACTGTATTAACTCAGTCTAACTGTACCAGCTTGCTCTGAGCCACGTGCTGGGGTGTGATGCTGCTGATCACCCTGTCTAAAAGATGTCTGTCTGTGGAAAGAGGCAGGGTGTGAGTACCTCATCCCTTTTATAGTGTTTATGTTATGCCCCCTTGTGGTGATGCCACCTCTGAGTGTCTTGACTACCCATTGGTTATGTCCTATTCTGAGTGTTCATTGGTTGCATGTTTGCATATCATGACAGTAGCCTCTTTACCAATGGGGAATTTTGCCTTTAGAGGGGCAGATCTCTAACTATTTAAAGCCATGCAATTCTGAATGTGGGAGCCCCCGTTGTTTGAATTGTGTACAGACCTTCTGCACTAAAACATTCAACACTTCTTTAGCATCAGGATAGAAAACGCGCTATCAGAGAAAATATAATTCTGCTGATGTACTTCAATCTAAAAATTCCTTCTGTTGACACCCCAGTTCAAGGAGTCAATGTCAGCTGTTATTAAGCATGTAGTCTTATCAGTTATACATTTCACAAATCTTTGACGATTATTTTCAAAGAGTTTTTGCATTTTAAGCACTAAATTCAAGTTATCTCTCAGCACGTAGAATAGTTCAGTGTATATCTATTCTTCACTCAGAAAGTCCAAGTACCCTCCATAAATAGAATACATTTCTGGAGTGTATAGGTTGATGACCTGGTTTTGACCTGACTGCTAACCATTGTCACAGCCTCACAAGCACGTCACACTAAAGGATCACATTTGTCTCTGTGTGTGATCTGATTGTGAAGAGAGTGGTTTGGATGGAGAATGAATCAAACATTAAAAGAACGTAACTGGATTAATTTGAATCTAAAATGTCACACACCATTTGTCCGCCGCAGATGTTTGCAGCCTCCATCATTGCAGCATCTGCAATTGACGAGGAAGTCTTTTCTGTGTTTGATGTCTTGGATAACAGATCATCTATAATCTGAATAAAAAGCAGACAACACAGATTGAAAATTGTATTACAGCAAATAATGAAAACCTAATGATGAGCTAGAAAGCAGTACATTTATTGAGCTGTTCCAAATCATGGGAACATATCTTCAAAGATATGCTTGAACCCAAAGTCTGATTTGCTGCCTTTAATTTACTAATTCTTATTGCATTTGTTTCTATAGCAGCTAAATGGCTTCCTACTACGCTGTAACAATTATGTGACTCTGTGAAAGGATTATTTTAATTTCCAATAGGACAATTATATACCGAATGGACAGTGTTGAGATATACTATACATTTATGCAGGGTTTCATGTACTTGGACAATCCAAAGTGCTTTAGAGCCAGTCAAATGTTTTTGAAGTATAGATACTGTTGTCATATAGGGAAATAAAACAGGCAATTTCTAATTAGAATATTGCAGCCTCCATCATTGGGTCATCAACCTATACCCTCCAGATATGTATTCAATTTATGGAGAGTACTTGAGTTTTCTTAGTGTTTGTAACCATTAAGCCAGAAGCAATGTCATGACAATATTTTTGTTATTTCTTCTTGAGATGTGATTCATCGCTGGAAAGGCTAGCATTGATTACCCGTCCCTAATTGCCTTTGAGAAGGTGGTGGTGAACTGCCTTCTTGAACCGCTGCAGTCCATGTGGTGTAGGTACAACCGCAGTGCTGTTAGTGAGGAAGTTCCGGGATTTTGACCCAGTGACAGCAAAAGAACAGCGATATATTTACAAGCCGAAATGGTGAGTGTCATAGTTTTACAGCCAATTGTGATATAGGGGCTGAAGTTACACAGCATGAAGCCCGAAGATGAGTGGTATTCCAAAACTGATTTGCAGGAGTTTTTCATGTTTTGTGGTTTATTTGTGGGGTTGTTTGTTTTTTATTTCCAACACTTCTGAATATTCTGTCTCGATCATTGGCTGCACTAACATTTCTCACTGTTTCCTCTCTGCCATCCACCTTGTCTTTCTGGTTGGAACCTCTTTCTTCTGAACAAGACTCTTGTTGTCATTTTTACTTCCTCTTCATAAACACCTTTCACTTATTGTGACTATCCTAGCTTATAGCTTTTAACTCTGCTTATCACCTCACTTCTTCCGAACACGTCCTGATTTGATTCGATTTAGATTTATTGTCACGTGTACCGAGGTACAGTGAAAATGATTGCGTACAGTCCAGGCAGATCGTTCCATACATGAAAAAAACATAGGACATACAATTAATACACAATGTAAATTCATTACATTGGGTGAGGCATACGGAGTGCGGTAGTACTCAGTAGAGAAGATGCGTGGAGAGATCAGTTCAGTCCATAAAAGGGTCATTCAGTAGTCTGGTAACAGTGGGGAAGAAGTGGTTTTTGAATCTGTTAGTGCGTGTTCTCAGACTTTTGTATCTTCTGCCCGATGGAAGAGGTTAGAAGAGAGAATAACCTGGGTGGGAAGAGGTCTTGATTATGCTGCCCTCTTTCCCAAGGCAGAGGGAGATACAGACAGAGTCACCGGATGGGAGGTGGGTTCGTGTAATGGACTGGGCTGTGTTCACGACTCTGTAGTTTCTGTTAGGTCTAGCCTTTCTTCCTTTTGCATAGTCTCTTAGCTTGTCCTGCTCGTCAGCACCCTATTTCCTTCCACGTTGTTTCTATCATTCCCATCATTGGAGCTCGCCTACTAGGTACTTGGATATTCTAATCTTCCCTTCCAGCCTCATTCACTTAAACATCCTCATCTCTCCCTTTTGGCTTTTCTCTCTTGCATTGCCCCCGTCTATTCAACCCTGTCCATTTTGCTCTCTCTAATTTCCCTACAGCCCTTCTTGCTGCTGCCACTATTCCCACTAGCCTGATTCTCTTGCTGTTATCCCTCAGTCTTTTAGCCTCAACATGTTTTGTTGCTATCCCTTCGGATTGGTCCTGCCTGCTCTTTGTTTCGATGTTATCTCATCTTGCTGAACTTTATAAGTTATTTATTGCAGCATGTTGCATTCAATTATTTATCGCACTCGGTGATGAGGTAACCTTTCTCGAAAATGTTAAATTCCTATGACTGATTTCAATTCTTCTTCACATTTAAGTATTCTGAGAGAGAGAGAGCAATCACTTGACATAAAATAATTAGTATCTTCTGCCAGTGTATAACCTTACAATGATGTGTCATATAAATATGTTATAATTCAGGTCTTTGCAGTTTACAGGTAATAAATTATGAGTGCCTTAATAAAGGGCCAGAATCAAAAAGGGCCTCAGGGCAAAATAGTGGGAACAGGACAAATAATGTTAAAGATGAGCCTTAAAGCTTGGTGCCTTAATGTGTGGTGCATTTGCAATGAAGTGGATGAATACGTTGTGCAAATAGATGTAAGTGGATATGATTTGGTCGGAATTATTGAGATGTGGCTGCAGGGTGACCAGAAATGGGAACTGAACATCCATGGATATTCAAAAAGAAAATGCTGGAAAATCTCAGCAGTTCTGGCAGGATGGAAAAGAGCTAATGTTTCGGGTCCAGGTGACCCTTTGTCAAAGCTAAAGACAGAGAAAGTTGGAAATATTTATACTGTGGAGTGAGAATGAAAAATGAGTCATTGCTACAGAAACCAAGAGAAACCTGGGTGATAATGGCCACAGAAACCAAGAGGAAAGAGGGCAGTCCCCAGAGAGAACAAAATGTGTGAAAGGCCAAACTGCAGAGAAACTAACATCAGAGGGTAAGCTGTGACAGATGTAGATGTGGGAGGGGGGGGGGGGGGGGGGGGGAGAAGCAAAGGGGAGAAAGGGTAACGAAAGGTAGATAAGATGGGGGGGGGGGGGTGAATATATATAAAGAAAGACAAGAAAGAAAGAAATGGTAAAAAACAGTCAAAATGAAGTGGGATGAAAACAAATGGGTCGAGGTGGAGTGGAGCTAATCATCTGAAGTTGTTGAATTCGATGTTGAAGCCGGAAGGCTGTGGCGTGCCTAACCGGAAGATGAGATGTTGTTCCTCCAGTTTGCGTTGAGCTTCACTGGAACATTGTAGTAGGCTAAGGACAGACATGTGGGCATGGGAGCAGGGTCTTGTGTTAAAATGGCAAGCAACGGGAAGGCCAGGGTCCTGAATGCGCACAGACCAAAGGTGCCCAGTAAAGCAAACACCCAGTCTGCGTTTGGTCTCTCCGATATAGAGGAGACCACATTGGGAGCAGCAAATGCCAAAGACCAGATTGAAAGTTGTGCAAGTGAAACACTGCGTAACCTGGAATGAGTGTTTTGGGCCTGTGATGTTAAGCATGAGAGAGGTAAAGGGGCAGGTGTTATACCTTCTACAATTGCATGGGAAGGTGCCATGGTTGATGGGAGTGGTGTTGGGTATGGTGGAGGAGTGGACTAAATTATCTCGGAGGGAACAGTCTCTGCGGAATGCTGACAGAGGGAGTGAAGGGAAAGTGTGATTGGTGGTGGCATCACGCTGGAGTTAGTGAAAATGGCGGAGGATTATGCTTTGCATACAGAGGCTGCAAATCTACATGTCACAGTTTACCCTCTGATGTTAGTTTCTCTGCTGTTTGGCCTTTCACACCTTTTGTTCTCTCTGGGGACTGCCATTAGCACCCGGTTTCCCTGGATTTCTGTGGCTATGACTCATCGTTCATTCTCACTCCACAGTATAAATATTTCCCACTTTCTCTGTCTCATAGCTTTGACAAAAGGTCACCTGGACTCGAAACGTTAGCTCTTTTCTCTCCCTACAGATGCTGCCAGACCTGCTGAGATTTTCCAGCATTTTCTCTTTGGCAACTAGAGAATAGGCCATCCTAGGGTATTGTGTAATGAGAAAGGAATAATTGACAATCTAGTTGTGCGAGGACCTTTGGGGGTGAGTGGCCATAATATGATAGAATTCTTCATCAAGATGGAGAGTGATGCAATTGATTCTGAAACTAGGGTCCTGAATCTTCATAAAGTAAACTACGATGGTATAAGGCACAAGTTGGCTTTGTTGTATTAGGAAACGTTACTCAAAGGGATAATGGTAGATAGGCAATGACAAACATTCAAAGAGCGCATGGGTGAACTGCAACCACTGGCCATTCCTGTCTGGCGCAAAAGTAAAATGAAAAGGTGTCCAAACCATGTTTATGAGGGAAATTAGAGATAGTATTAGATCCAAGGAAGAAGCATACAAATTGGTCAGAATAGTCAACAGACCTGATGATTGGGAACAGTTTAGAATTTAACAAAGGAATATCAAGGGATTGAATAAGAATGGGAAAATAAAGGATGAGAATAAGCTTGCGAGGAACATAAAAACAGACAGTAAAATTTTCTATAGATATGTGAAGAGAGAAAGATTGGTGAAGACAAATGTACGTCCCTTACAGTCAGAAGCAGGGGAATTTATAATGGGGAGCATAGAAATTGCTGAGCAGCTAAATACATACTTTGGGACACAAATAACATAACAGAACTGTTGGGGAACACAGAGTTTAGTGAGAGTGAGGAATTGAAAGAAACCAGTATTAGTACTGGTATTAGGGGCTGGTTTAGCTCACCAGGCTAAATCGCTGACTTCTAAAGCAGACCAAGCAGGCCAGCAGCACGGTTCGATTCCCGTACCAGCCTCCCCGGACAGGCGCCGGAATGTGGCGACTAGGGGCTTTTCACAGTAACTTCATTGAAGCCTGCTCGTGACAATAAGCGATTTTCATTTCATTTCATAGTAAGGAGATGGTGTTGCGGAAATTAATGGTAGATAGGCAATGACAAACATTCAAAGAGCGCATGGGTGAACTGCAACAACTGGCCATTCCTGTCTGGCGCAAAAGTAAAATGAAAAGGTGTCCAAACCATGTTTATGAGGGAAATTAGAGATAGTATTAGATCCAAGGAAGAAGCATACAAATTGGTCAGAATAGTCAACAGACCTGATGATTGGGAACAGTTTAGAATTTAACAAAGGAATATCGGAAATTAATGGGATTGAAGGCCGATAATCCCCAGGGACAGATAATTGACATCCCAGAGTACTTAAGAAAGCGACCCTAGAAATATTGAATGCATTGTTGGTCATCTTCCAAGAGTCTATAGACTCTGGAACAGTTCCTGCAGGTGGGAGGGTAGCTAATGTAATCCCACTATTTAAAAAGGGAGGTAGAGAGAAAACGGAATTATAGACTAGTCAGCCTAACACCAGTAGAGGGAAAATTCTAGAATCCTGATTTAATAGCAGAGCACTTGGAAAATAATGGCAGAATCTGACAGAGCAACATGAATTCACAAAATGGAATCATGCTTGACAAATCTACTGGAATTCTTTGAGGATGTAACTAGTAGAGTTGATGAGGGGGAGCCAGTGGATGTGGTATGTTTGGACTTTCAGAAGGCTTTTAACAAAGTCCCACATAAGAGATTAGTGCGTAAAATTAAAGCGCATGGGATAGTGTATTGAGATGGACTGAAAACTGATTGGCAGACAGGAAACAAAGAGTAGGAATTAATGGGTCTTTTTCCAAATTGCAGGCAGTGATGAGTGGGATTGGTCCTGGGACCCCAGCTATTCACAATATATATTAATGATTTAGATGAGGGAACTAAATGTAATGTCTCCGAGCTTACAGATGACACAAAGTTGGGTGGGACGGTGATTTGTGAGGAGGATGCAGAGATGCAGTATAATGTGGATAAATGTGGAGTCATCCACTTTGGTAGAAAAACAGAACAGCAGATTATCTGAATGGCAATAGATTGAGAGAGAGGAATGTGCAGTGAAACTTGGGTGTCCTTGTACACAAGTTGCTGAAGGTAAGCATGCAGCTGCAGCAGGCGGGAAAGAACGCAAATGGTATGTTGACTTTCATTGCGATTGGATTCGAGTACAGGAGCAAGGATGTCTTGCTGCAATTATACAGAGCCTTGGTGAGACCACACCCCTGTGTGCAGTTTTGGTCTCCTTATCTGAGGAAGGATGTTCTTGCTGTAGGGAGAGTGCAGTGAAGTTTTACCTGACTGATTCCTGGATTGGTAGGACTGATCAATGAGGAGAGATTGAGTCTGTTAGGATTATTCTCTGGAGTTCAGAAGATTGAGGGATGTTCTCATAGAAATCTATAAAACGCTAACAGGACTAGACAAGGTAGATACAGGAAGGATCTTTCCGATGATGGAGGAGTCCAGACTAGGGATCACAGTCTGAGGATATGGGTAGACATTGAGGACAGAGGTGAGAAATTTCTTCACCCAGAAATTGGTGAGCTTGTGGAATTTGCTACCACAGAAAGTAGTTGAGGCCAAAACACGGTTTCCAAGAAGGAGTTTGATTTATTTCTTGGGGTGAAAGGGATCAAAGGATACGGGGGGAGGTGGGAACAGGCTATTGAATTTGACAATAAGCCATGGTCATATTGAATGGTAGAGCAGGCTTGAAGGGCCGAATGGCTTTTTCTCCTATTTTCTATGCTTTTATGCTTAATTGACTAGTCTTTTGTGCTTAGCAGTTAGCTGCCTATCTTTTCAGACATCCTGAATTACATACAACTGGTAGAAATTATATGGCATCAAGTGCCATAACATTTAAATGCTTTCAATTTAAGATGCAAGTCTAAGAGATACCTCTCTTAATTCTTCCAAGGTGATTTTTCCATCTCCATTAATATCATACATGCGAAATAAAACTAGAAGAAATAGGAAATACTTTAAATTAGTGCAGAAAACCTTTACATTACCCAACATTGAGAAACCCAATAAATGTGCTCAGAAAACGTGTTAGTTATACAGTGATATTAATTTACACACAACACAATGTCATTAAAAACAAGTAATGGTATTAAATTGGGAACACTTTCAGTGTGCTCTTGGTCTTAGCAGCTGATAAACAGAAAATTTTACGCATAATTCTTTGTTTCTGGAAATAACATCACTGTTCAATGCGATGAAATCAAGACATTGCTCTGTTTTAATCTCTGGTGTGCATTTTAGCAGCTCCAAGAGTGTGAAAGGGTGGAAAGGAGTTGTGATGTTCCCCAACAGATGGCAGTGATGGACAAAAACAAACTTCGACTGAGGGGCTGGACTCTCCGTTTGGGAGAGTAAGTCCCCACGCCGCCGTGAAAACGGTGGTGTTTTATGCCAGGAAAACTGGCTCACAACGGCCACCGTACCCTGCTCCGGGCGGGGGAGAGGCGGCTAGCAGGAAGGCAGCATAGAGCTCCCAGATCTAGCTGCCGATACAGCCGGAACATTGCCGGGTCTGTGGACCCGCATCCGCATGGCGCCAGCCTGCGGCAGCCGCGCCGTGATTCATGGCGGACGCAACCTGCAGCCTGCAAAAATAGTTGCCCCCTTCGGCAGGCTCACTTGCCCCGGACCACCCCCCCCCCCCCCCCCCCCCCCCCGCCTGTGGATTGGCCCTCCCCCAACTGTGGCGGTGCTGGACTGAGTCCGCAGCCACCACGCTGAGTTCACTACGGGTGAGACCATGAGTGTCCACGCCGTTGGGGACTCAGCCGGTCGGGGACGGAGCATCATGGGACAGGCCTCAGGCAATGTCCTGAGGCCGTGGATACGGCATGCGGCATGCTCCTAGAATCCGCCGCTTTTCATGGGATGGAGCATCGCAAAAGTGGCGCCGCCCCCGGTTTGGTTGTCATCAGGGATTCTCCGCCCGGTCGCCGAACGCGATTTCGGTGTCGGGGATCGGAGAATCCAGCCCGAGAACTTGGAAATTCCTCCACACAATATTGAAGCATTTTCACAACAGTGTATTGAAAATGTCCATGTGAACTCGCGCCTGAATGTAATTCATGTCTACTTTCTGACCGAGGGTATTATGGGTGATGTAAGAGGTAATTGATATGTTGGACCAGTATTAACGAGTGTCTGAAATTTCGCTACTTGTGATTTATATTTCATCTATGTCGTGCCACATTGAAAGTCTTGCTGCTGCATGAAATTTCTATACTCGTTACTGATGTGTTATGTGTGTTGGTCTATCATTGACTGCAACTGGAAGCAGTAAAACGAGAAACAGGCTTCCGACACAGGACATGGTCCAACACTGTTTTATTGAACCTGCTGATTGCTGTACATAATCTGCTGAGGGTTGACACTCAATTAATCTAACTGATAACCTCCTACTGGCTTGACCAGACTAGCTCTCTACCACATGGTTATGATGTTCATTGTGCACTGTAACTATCTCCTGAGCCGTGTCCTCTGAGAGAGGGAGAGCCTTAATACCCTGTGGGCTTTATAGTGGTGGTGTCCTGTCTGGTGATTGGTTGTTCTGTGTCGTGTGTGTTCATTGGTTATCCTGTGTGTCAATCACTGCCTGTCTGCATCTCATGATATACATGAGTGAATATTATGACATCTCCCCCTTTTAAAATAAAATTTGGAACATGGCTGTATATGCATGCATAACTATGTACAAGTGGGGAATGAATGAACATATGTACATGGGAAGGTACCTATCGTGCAGATACAGAGTAAACTGAACAAAATTTACAAGATTTAAGTCTATAGATTCAGTCTTTGTGGTGGGCGACGAATTCTTGTTGATCGCCGCAGAGGTGGAGGGGGGGAAGCCGACACCTGGACAGGTGGGATGGCTGCCATCTCGATGGCCTTGTGGACAGGCGGGATAGCTGCCATCTCGGTGGCCTTGTGGACAGGTGGGATCGCTGCCAGATCGGTGGCCTTGAGGTGCAAGACGTCCGGAGGAGGCATGATGACATGCGGTGAAGTGCGGTTGGGTGATGAGCAGGGAACTTTACACAGCGCCCTCCTGTTGCGCTGTAAAATAGAGCCATCAGCCATTTGGACAACGGAAGACCCGGGAGCAGCCTGTCTGATGACAACAGTTGGGGCTGACCAACCTTCCTCAGGCAGCTGAACGCGAACAACATCGTCTGGAGCCAGTGCAGGCAGATCCGTGACATGAGCATCATACGTGATATTTTGCTGGTCCCTGAATCGCTGCACCTTCTGCAGCACCGTGAGGTGGTCAAGGTCTAGAACATGGATGGCTGGAACAGTCGCCTTCAGGTTGCGGTTCATGAGCAACTGCGCCGGAGACAAACCAGTCGACAGAGGGGTTGCCCTGTATGCCAATAACGCCAGGTTGAAATCGGAGGCTGAGTCTGCAGCCTTGCACAGCAACCGCTTGACAATATGGACCCCTTTCTTGGCCTTCCCGTTTGATTTCGGGTAATGGGGACTGGATGTGATATGGCTAATGTGGTAGGATTGTGCAAAGTTGGACCACTCTTGGCTGTAGAAACATGGACCGTTGTCACTCATTACCGTGAGTGGTATCCCATTCCTGGCAAACGTCTCTTTGCAGACTTTGATGACAGACTTGGACGTGAGGTCCGACAGTTTCACCACTTCCGGGTAGCTGGAGAAGTAGTCGACCAGGAGCACGTAATCACGCCCATTGGCGTGAAAGAGGTCTGTTCCCACCTTGGACCACGGAGAGGTCACGATCTTGTGCTGTTGCAGCGTTTCCTTGGGCTGAACTGGTTGAAACTTCTGGCATGTTGTGCAGTTGAGGACTGTGTTGGCAATGTCCTGGCTGATGCCAGGCCAGTAAACTGCCTGCCGAGCTCTGCGTCGACATTTCTCGACCCCCAAGTGACCCTCATGGATCTGTCTGAGCACCATGTTTTGCATACTTTGGGGAATGACGATTCTATCTAGTTTAAGAAAGATCCCCTCAACAACCGTCAGCCCGTCCTTAACGTTGAAGAACTGGGGGCACTGCCCCTTTTGCCAGCCATGGGTTAGGTGCTTCATCACGCGCTGCAGTAGGGGATCTTTGGCAGTTTCTTCGCATATTTGTATAACTCGTTCATCAGCGGCTGGGAGGTTGCTGGCACACAACTGCACCTGTGCTTCAATGTGGCGGATTAAGTCGCCCTGTTCACACGGCGTGGTGATGGATCGGGATAGGGCATCCGCGACGATCAGCTCCTTAACCGGTGTGTAGACAAGTTCGAAGTCATATCGGCGGAGACGAAGAAGAATTCGCTGCAGCCGAGTTGTCATGTCATTTAATTCCTTTTGGATTATGTGGACTAAAGGCCTGTGGTCTGTTTCCACTGTGAACTTTGGTAGGTCGTATACGTAGTCATGAAACTTGACTATTCCTGTCAGGAGACCCAAGCACTCCTTTTTGATCTGGGCATACTGTTGTTCGGTCAGAGTCATGGCCCTGGAGGTGTATGCCACTGGAGCCCAGGACAAGGAGTCGTCTCGCTGGAGGAGCACCACCCCAATGCCGTCCTGGCTTGCATCTGTGGATATCTTGGTATCCTTGGTTGGGTCAAAGAATGTCAGTACTGGGGCTGTGGTGAGCTTCACCTTCAGCTCAAGCCACTCTGCTTGATGTGCGGGAAGCCATTGGAACACTGTCGACTTTTTTACGAGATGCCGGAGGGCTGTGGTATGGGATGCCATGTTGGGAATGAATTTCCCAAGAAAATTCACCATCCCGAGGAAACGGAGGACTGCCTTTTTGTCCTCTGGGGTCTTCATGGCATTGATTGCCAGCACCTTGTCAGCGTCAGGTTGCACACCCTGCTGTGAAATGTGGTCACCCAGAAACTTGATAGTGGACCTACCAAATGAGCATTTGGCCCTGTTGAGCTGGAGGCCGTTTTCATGAATCCTCTGGAAAACTTGTTTGAGGCGAGCGATGTGATCCTCAGTCGTCGTGGACCAGATGTTCACATTGTCCACATAGACTCGCACCCCCTCGATGCCCTCCATCATTTGCTCCGTTATGCGATGAAATACTTCGGAAGCTGATATGATACCAAAAGGCATGCGGTTGTAGCAATACCTGCCGAACGGAGTGTTCAACGTGCACAGCTTCCGACTGGACTCGTCCAACTGTATCTGCCAGAACCCCACGGGAGGCGTCCAGCTTGGTAAAGAATTTGGCATGAGCCATCTCACAGGTTAACTCTTCATGCTTTGGGATCGGGTAGTGCTCGCCCATGATGTTGCGATTCAGGTCTTTGGGATCAATGCAAATGCGGAGTTCACCAGAGGGCTTCTTGACGCAGACCATAGAGCTGACCTAGTCTGCTGGTTCCGTGACCTTTGAGATGATACCCTGGTCATGGATCTCTCGTAGCTACGTTTTCAGACGATCCTTGAGAGGAGCCGGCACCCGGCGTGGTGCATGGATGACTGGGATGGCATTCGGTTTGAGCAATATCTTATAACGATATGGGAGCATGCCCATTCCATCAAACACGTTGTGATATTGCGTGAGAATGTCGTCTATCTCAGCTTGGAGATTTACATTGGGCGAGGCAGTCGCCGGTGTCGAGGACATGGCATGGACGCACTGGGCCAGATTTAGAAGTTTGCATGCGCGAGCACCGAGTAGGGATGCCTTGTCAGCCCAGACGATCTCGAATCGTAACGTCACTTTGATTGCCTTGTGAGATACACCTAGCTGACACGATCCAATGGCAGCTATGGCATTGCCATTGTAGTCCAGGGCCTGCAGGCCGGTGGAAGAATGCTAGGTTGGTCTCGGATTCTGTCGAGGTCCGACTGTGATATGAGGTTTGTAGATGCGCCAGTGTCCAATTTAAATTGGATGCGAGACTGGTTAACCGTGACGACAGCACACCACTCGTTGTCAGGATCCACAGTGAGGATTGAAAGGCGGTTTGCAGGCATGGTGGAAGCCAACTCGTGTGTGGTGATTATGCCCACCCTGTATGGAGACTCGAGGCAGCCAGCAATGGGGTCCGTTGGGCTGTCGGGATCCGAATCCTGCATGCCTTGTTGTAGGCAGCGGACACGTCTGCGCTGTAGCTGGGATCGCTGGCTGTTGGTCGGTGGAGCGGACCTGCATACGGCCGCGTAATGCCCAGGGTTTCCACACTGTAGAGATCGCCTTCCTTTGGCTGGACATTGCCGCTTTAAATGGGCGGAGCCACAATTTGGACACGTCATGATGCTGACGTCAGTGCATTCTGTGCGCCACCACGCGTGCGCAGTGCGGTCGGCCAACGTTCGCACATGCGCTTTGGGGTCTTCGGCCTCGTCGTCCACCTGGTCGTGGCACGCATGCGTAGGGACCCGGGGAAAGCGTGCAAAACGGCCACTCTCCTCGATGCTCAGGCCTTGCATATTTGCGATGGCCTGCACCCTTTCTGCCTCGTGGGAGGCTAGTTTTGCATTTTCTGCCGCCCTGATGCAGGAGTAACGATTCCTGGCATGCTCATGGACAACGCACGTTTCGATGGCGACGGCGCGGGTCCACTGTTTGATTTTGAGGAGCTGTTCTCGCAGGGATTCAGACTGGACCCCGAAAACGATCTGATCCCGGATCATGGAATCAGCCGTCGAGTCATAGTTACATGACTGCACTAGGATGCGGAGATGGGTCAAGAAGGACTGAAAAGGTTCATCCTTACGCTGAAGCCTCTGCTGGAAGATGTACCGTTCAAAGCTCTCATTCACCTCAATGTTGCAGTGGTTGTCGAATTTCAGCAGAACCGTCTTGAACTTTGTCTTGTCTTTGCCATCAGCAAACGTGAGCGAGTTATAGATGTAGATGGCGTGATCCCCCGCAGTTGACAGGAACAGCGCGATCTTTCGGGCATCCGATGCTGCCTCGAGGTCGGAGGCCTCGATATGTAGGAGGAACTTCTGTTTGAAGACTTTCCAGTTGGCGCTGAGGTTTCCGGAGATCCGGAGTTGCGGAGGAGGTTGGATCTTTCCATGGTGCTGGATAGCTGCGTGCTGGTCATTGCAGATTCACTCGAGGTAGGTTTGTTAGAGTTAATATCTACCTGGTACCATGTGTTATCTGTGTTGGTCTAACATCGACTGCAACTAGATGCAGTAAAACGAGAAACAGGCTTCCGACACAGGAGATTGTCCAACACTGTTTTATTGAACCTGCTGGTTGCTGTACATAATCTGTTGTGGGTTGACACTCTATTAACCTAACCGATAACCTCCTACTGGCTTGACCAGACTAGCTCTCTACCACATGGTGATGATGTTCATTGGCCTGTGCACTGTGACTATCTCCCTAGTCGTGTCCTGTGAGAGAGGGAGAGCCTTAATGCCCAGTGGGCTTTATAGTGGTGGTGTCCTGTCTGGTGATTGGTTGTTCTGTGTCGTGTGTGTTCATTGGTTATCCTATGTGTCAATCACTGCCTGTCGGCATCTCATGATATACATGAGTGGATATTATGACAGTTACCAACAATGGAAATAAACTAAGCTCAGGTTTAAAATAAATGTTATTCCATTTTTAAACTTGCAAAGCCAACATGCAGAGTGGACGCCGCAAGCCCTTATTCCAACTCCGTGCTTGCTCCAAAAAAACAATTCAAACTCAAATTCAAATTGAATCCAGTTCATGGTGCCCACAAGAAAGACAGACAAGACCCAAGCTAACAAGAACAGGCATTACACCTGACGTCTGGCCTGATGTTAGATAAAAGGCCGAAGATCAGATATTCAACAGTAAAAGCCAATGATGAAAGAGATTAAATAGATTGAGCAGGGGTATCCACTCAGTTAAGGTTAAACAGAATCCATTCAGGTCATATTAATGAAGACCAGCATTTATAGGATATCTTTCACAACCTAAGCATGTCTCATAGTGTTTTACAGCCAATATCGATGGGCACGATTCAGCGACCTCGTTGCGCCCGGCTCATGGGTCGCTCGAGAGCCTCAAATCGGGCTCAGCGCCGGGCCAATTGCGAGTCAGTGACTCGCTGTGCCCTGTGCGATCTGGATCTCACCCTCGCTGGGAGTCATCCAGATCTGAATATTCAAATGAGCCTAACGCTGGTTTCACCCGGCGCGAGGACTCAACTGGGCAGTGTTTAGTACTGGTCTACACAGGGCAGCACGGTGGCCTAGTGGTTAGCACAACCGCCTCATGGTGCTGAGGTCCCAGGTTCGATCCCGGCTCTGGGTCACTGTCCGTGTGGAGTTTGCACATTCTCCCCGTGTCTGCGTGGGTTTCGCCCCCACAACCCAAAAATGTGCAGAGTAGGTGGATTGGCCACACTAAATCGCCCCTTAATTGGAAAAAATAATTGGCTAATCTAAATTAAAAAAATATATATTTTTTTTAAAAAGTACTGGTCTACACAAAGGTGGACTAGGCTATTGGCACCTGGGGGGGGGGGGGGGGGGGGGGGAGAGGGAGTCGGGGGGGGAGTCGTCGGGGGGGGGGGAGTGTCCTGGGCCTCTGGAGGCCATTGGGTGGTCGGGGACAGGGCAAGGTGGTGCCCTGGCACTCCTCCTGGCACCTGAACACTCTGACACTGTCAGTCTGGCACCCTGGCACATCATCCTGGCACTGCCAGGGTGCCCAGGTGGCAGGTTGGCACTGCCAGGGTTTGGGCCCGGGGTGCCTTTCCAAATAAAGGGTGTGTGGGGGGGGTTCCTGGGGGCCTCCCCCAGGTTGGGGGGGGGGGTGTTCCTTGGGGCCTCCCTCACGTTGGGGGGTGTGTGGGGGGGGGGGTGTTCCTTGGGGCCTCCCCAGGTTGAGGGGGGGGGTTCCTTGGGGCCTCCCTCAGGTTGGGGGGGGGGGTTCCTTGGGGCCTCCCTCAGGTTGGGGGGGGGGTTCCTTGGGGCCTCCCTCAGGTTGGGGGGGGGGGGGGTTCCTTGGGGCCTTCCTCAGGTTGGGGGGGGGGGGTCATTGGCTTTTACTAAAGCTAGCAAGGTGGTGGAAAAATAAACTGCCCCCTACTCATTAACTTTGGACATGGACTGTGTCTCTAGCTATATAAAACTGCAGCTGTTGTGCACTTTGTCTTTGGTACTCAAGCTATGCAAACACTTTTAAAATGCAACCCCCATTTTGCTTTCTGTGCTATGACATGTTTAATGAAGAATTGTGGCACCATTGTCCATTTCTGGAAGGGAACAGAGAAATTGGGGGTCAAAGGAAGGAGGTGTAGAGTTAGTGGATGTTCTTCCGAGAATCCTTAAATTCAGAAAAGGCCCAGAGGATTGGAAAATTGATAATGTAACACCATTATTCAGAAAGGGAGGGAGACAACAAACAGTAACTATGGGCCAGTTAGTTTAACATCTGTCATTGGGAAAATGTTGAGTCCATTTTAAAGGATGTAATAGCAGAGCATTTAGAACTCCATCATATAGTCAAGCAGAGTCAGCATGGCTTAATGAAGGGGAAATCATGCCTGACAAAAATCTGTGAGATGGTAATGAACGGACAGATAATGGGGAACCAATAGATGTAATGTACTTGGATTTCCAAAAACATTCAGTAAGGTACCGCACAAAAGGCTACTCGATAAGATAAGAGTTCATGGTGTTAGGATTAGTACATTAGCATGGATAGAGGATTGGCTAACTAATAGAAGACAGAGAGTTGATAAGAGATGCATTTTCAGGTTGGCAACCTGTAACTAACAGTGCCACAGGAATCATATTAATGATTTGGACAAGGGAAGTGAATATACTATTGCCAAGTTTACGCTTGACACAAAGATAGGTGGGAAGGCAAGTGGTGAGGATGACACAAAAATAATTTCCATGGGTATATAGGCAGGTTAAGTGAGTGGACAAAATCTTGGCAGACAGGTTCATAAGATATAGGAGCATAATTGGACCATTTGGCCCATTGAGTCTGCTCTGCCATTCAATCATAGCTGATCTCATTCTGGCCTTAACTCCACCGGCCTGACCATTCTCCATAACCCTTCAACCCCATACCGATTAAAACTCTGTCTAACTCGTCCTTAAATTTACTCACTGTCCCAGCATCCACCGCCCTAGAGGGTAATGAATTCCACAGATTCGCAAACCTTTGGGAGAAGTAACTTCTCCTCAACTCTGTTTTAATTTGTTACCTCTTATCCTAAGACAATGACATCTCGTTCTAGAATGCCCCACACGAGGAAGCATCGGCTCCACGTAGCTTTATCCATACCTTTTATCATCTTGTATACCTCTATTTGATCTCCCCTCAGATCAGAGAACAAAGTAAAGTGCAGCACAGGAACAGGCCCTTCAGTCCTCCAAGCCTGTTCCCGTCAAACCTAAAACCTTCTACACTTCCAAGATCTGTATCCCTCTATTCCCATCCTATTTGTGTATGTGTGAAGACATCCCTTAAGCATCGATATCGTACCTGTTTCCACCACCTCCTCCGACAGCCACCACTACCCTCTGTGAAAAAATATTCCCTTGCACATCTCCTCGAAACCTTGCTCCTCACACCTTAAGCCTATAATGTAGGAAAATGTTAAGTTATGCACTTTGGTAGGAAGAATAAAAGAGCTGAATATTATTTAAATAGAGAAATGCTGCAGAAAGCTGCAGCACAGAGGGATTTGGGGGTCCTCATGCATAAAACCCAAAAAGCTAGCATGCAAGTTCAGCAGGCAAATCAGAGGGCAAATGGAATGTTGGCCTTTATTTCAAAGGGAATGGAGTATTAAAATAGTAAAGTCCTGCTAAAACTATACAAGGCACAAGTTCGACCATACCTGGAATGCTGTGAACCGTTTCACTTCCCATATCAAAGGAAAGATATGCTGGCTTTGGAGGTTGTCTAGAAAAGGTTCACAAGGTTGTTCCTGGGTATGGAAGGATTTTCTTATGAGGAGAGGTTGAGTAGATTGGGCCTGTACTCATTGGTGTTTGGAAAATGAGAGCTGACCCTATTGAGGCATATAGGATTCTCAGGGGGGCTTGGCAGGGTCGATGCTGATCGGATGTTTTTCCCTGCTAGAAGATTCTAGGACCAGAGGACATAATCTCAGGCATTCATGAAGGGGAAATCATGCCTGACAAAAATCTGGACACCCATTTAAGACAGAGATGAGTAGATTTTTTTTTCTCTCTGGAGGGTAGTGAATCTGTGGAATTCTTTACTGCAGAGGATTGTAGAGGCTGGGTTGTAAGGTATGTTCAGGGCTGAGTGGACAGATTTTTAATCAGTAAAAGAATCAAGGGTTATTGGGATAAGGTGGAAAGTGGAGTTGACGATTAGATCAGCGGTGATCTAATTGAATAGCGTAGCAGATTCGATGGGTCGATTGGCCTACTTCTGCTCCTACATCTTCTGGTCCTATTATAGCGGGGAGGAGACTGTGGGGGGGAGGGGAGAAGGGGGGCAGAGGGGAGACTGGGGTGGGGCGGAGGGGAGACCGGGGGGGGGGCAGAGGGGAGAAGGGGGGGCAGAGGGGAAAAGGGGGGCAGAGGGGAGACTGGGGTGGGGTGGAGGGGAGACCGGGGTGGGGCGGAGGGGAGACTGGGGGAGTGAAACGGTAGGAGTGGCAGAGGGGAGTCTGGGAGGGGTGGAGGGGAGTCTGGGGGGTGGAGGGGAGACTTGGGGGCGGAGGGGAGACTGGGGGGGGGGGTGGAGGGGAGACTGGAGGAGTGGGGGGGGTGAAACGGTAGGAGTGGCAGAGGGGAGTCTGGGAGGGGTGGAGGGGAGACTGAGGGGCGGAGGGAGAGACTGTGGGGGGCGGAGAAGAGACTGGAGAGCGGAAGGAGACTGGGGGGTCGGAGGGGAGACTGGGGGTTGGAGGGGAGACTGGGGGTTGGAGGGGAGACTGGGGGTTGGAGGGGAGACTGGGGGGTCGGAGGGGAGACTGGGGGTAGGAGGGGAGACTGGGGGTTGGAGGGGAGACTGGGGGGTCGGAGGGGAGACTGGGGGGTCGGAGGGGAGACTGGGGGGTCGGAGGGGAGACTGGGGGGTCGGAGGGGAGACTGGGGGGTCGGAGGGAGACTGGGGGGTCGGAGGGGAGACTGGGGGGTCGGAGGGGAGACTGGGGGGTCGGAGGGGAGACTGGGAGGTGGAGGGGAGGCTGGGGGGTGGAGGGGAGGCTGGGGGTTGGAGGGGAGGCTGGGGGTTGGAGGGGAGGCTGGGGGTTGGAGGGGAGACTGGGGGTTGGAGGGGAGACTGGGGGTGGGAGGGGAGACTGGGGGGTCGGAGGGGAGACTGGGGGGTCGGAGGGGAGACTGGGGGGTCGGAGGGGAGACTGGGGGGTCGGAGGGGAGACTGGGGGGGTGGAGGGGAGACTGGGGGGTGGAGGGGAGACTGGGGGGTGGAGGGGAGACTGGGGGTGGAGGGGAGACTTGGGGGTGGAGGGGAGACTGGGGGGGTGGAGGGGAGACTGGGGGGTGGAGGGGAGACTGGGGGGTGGAGGGGAGACTGGGGGGTGGAGGGGAGACTGGGGGGTGGAGGGGAGACTGGGGGGTGGAGGGGAGACTGGGGGGTGGAGGGGAGACTGGGGGGTGGAGGGGAGACTGGGGGGTGGAGGGGAGACTGGGGGGTCGGAGGGGAGACTGGGGGTTGGAGGGGAGACTGGGGGTTGGAGGGGAGACTGGGTGTTGGAGGGGAGACTTGGGGGGTGGAGGGGAGACTGGGGGTTGGAGGGGAGGCTGTGGGGTGAAGGGTAGACTGTGGGGTGGAGGGTAGACTGTGGGCAGAGAGGAGACTGGGAGGCAGAGGGGAGACTGAGGGCAGAGGGGAGCAGAGAGACGGAGGGGTAGTGTAGTCAGAGAAATTGGGGGGGTCAGAGTCAGAGAGACTGGGGGGGGGGTCAGAAACGGGACACTGGGGGGATCAGAGAGACTGGGGGGGGGTCAGAAACGGGGACACTGGGGGGGGTCAGAAACGGGGACACTGGGGGGATCAGAAAGACTGGGGGGGTCAGAAAAAGGGACACTGGGGGGGTCAGAGAGACTGGGGGGGATCAGAGAGACTGGGGGGGATTAGAGAGATTGGGGGGATCAGAGAGACTGGGGGGGGGTCAGAAACGGGGACACTGGGGGGATCAGAGAGACTGGGGGGGGGGGTCAGAAACGGGGACACTGGGGGGATCAGAGTCAGAGAGACTGGGGGGTCAGAACGGGGACACTGGGGGGGGGTCAGAGAGACTGGGGGGGGTCAGAAACGGGGACACTGGGGGGGGTCAGAGAGACTGGGGGGGTCAGAAACGGGGACACTGGGGGGGGGGGGGGTCAGAAACGGGGACACTGGGGGGGGTCAGAAACGGGGACACTGGGGGGGGTCAGAAACGGGGACACTGGGGGGATCAGAGTCAGAGAGACTGGGGGGGGTCAGAAACGGGGACACTGGGGGGGAGTCAGAAACGGGGACACTGGGGGGGGTCAGAAACAGGGACACTGGGGGGGGTCAGAAACGGGGACACTGGGGGGGTCAGAAACGGGGACACTGGGGGGGGTCAGAAACGGGGACACTGGGGGGGATCAGAGAGACTGGGGGGGTCAGAAACGGGGACACTGGGGGATCAGAGAGACTGGGGGGGATCAGAAACGGGGACACTGGGGGGGGTCAGAGAGACTGGGGGGGTCAGAAACGGGGACACTGGGGGGATCAGAGTCAGAGAGACTGGGGGGGGGTCAGAAACAGGGACACTGGGGGGGGTCAGAAACGGGGACTCTGGGGGGGGGTCAGAGAGACTGGGGGGGTCAGAAACGGGGACACTGGGGGATCAGAGTCAGAGAGACTGGGGGGGGTCAGAAACAGGGACACTGGGGGGGGGTCAGAAACGGGGACACTGGGGGGGGGTCAGAAACGGGGACACTGGGGGGATCAGAGTCAGAGAGACTGGGGGGGGTCAGAGAGACTGGGGGGGGTCAGAAACGGGGACACTGGGGGGGGGTCAGAAACGGGGACACTGGGGGGATCAGAGAGACTGGGGGGGGTCAGAAACGGGGACACTGGGGGGATCAGAGAGACTGGGGGGGGGGGGTCAGAAACGGGGACACGAGGGGGATCAGAGAGACTGGGGGGGGTCAGAGTCAGAGAGACGGGGGTGTCAGAGTCAGAGAGACTGGGGGGGTCAGAAACGGGGACACTGGGGGGATCAGAGTCAGAGAGACTGAAGAGAGGCTGGATAGGCTTGGGTTGTTTTGACTGGAGCAGGGAAGACAGGGGCGACCATATCAAGGTGTACAAGATTATGAGGGGCATGGACAGGGTGGATAGGGAGCAGCTGTTCCCCATAGTTTCAGGGTCAGTCACGAATGGACACAAGTTCAAGGTGAGGGCGCAGGAGGTTGAGAGAGGATTTGAGGAAAAGTCTTTTAACTCAGAGGGTGTTGAGGGTCTGGAATGCATTGCTTTGGAGGGTGGTTGAGGCAGGTTGCCTCACCTCCTTTAAAAAGTACCTGGATTAGCACTTGGCACGTCTTAACATGCAAGGCTATGAGCCAAGTGCTGGCAAATGGGATTAGGTAGGCAGGTTGGGTGTTTTTCATGTGACGGTGCAGACTCGATGGGTTGAATGGCCTCTTCTGCACTGTGATTTTGTGAAATGGAGGCTGGCTGTTTCCAATGGGTCCATAGATAATAGGTTCAATGCTAATAATTTGAAAGAGAGGGCAGGAAAAGCTTCTTGACTCAGAATGGAATTCACTTCAACATTTAGTGATTGAGGCAGAAATCAGGCCAACATTCAAGATAATGCTGAATGGCATCCTCCCGCTCTTATTTTCCATTGATGAGGAAAATGGTTTGTAGGGATGTGAAACAGGGTGGGTAAATGTGGTCAGAATTAATTGTTTGCTTCGAGAGTAAACATTGATGTTAAGTGGAATGTTTTCATGTTTTAACTTCTGTACATTTCCTGTACTTTCCCCACCCCCAAGGTCCACTTCTTTGTGTCTTTTCTCTTTGAAGCTCCATTTTGCTGGCCCCACTCCCAGCTATAAAAAAAACCTGCAGTTCATTACTGCCTTAGCTATGGCTCTGCTGTCAGCTATCAAATCTATGTGCACTTTCTGTCGACAGAAATATCTCCTTATGTCATGCTTGCCACCTTTCACCTACATCCACATTTATGATGGAATAATTGCCAGTATTTCATAGAGTGAGGGAACACACAGGAAATATGAAGAGAGCAGAAAGTTATCAAAGTTTTAGCGAAGTAGACCTGGCAACATTCAGGCTCGGCAGATGGGTGTCCCAAGTTACATTTGTGCCACACAAGTACTAGGCAATGACCTTCTGCAACAACTCAGACATTCAACAGCATTGCCATCACTGAAACCCCCACCATCAACATCATGTGGGTTATCATTGGTCAGAAAATGAACTGGACTGGTCCCATAAATGCGACAGCTATTAGAGCCGGTCAGAGGCTTGGAATTCTGGAGCGAGTAACACTCCCTGACTTCCAAAGCCAATCCACCATCTAGAAGGCACAAGTCATGAGGGCAATGGAACACTTGGAAGGGTGGCTCTCCAACAACACTCAAGCAGCTCATGCAATCTAGGACAAAGCAGCCTACTTGTTCAGCAGCTTAGGCATTTACCCCCTCTGCCACTGAGGCAGAAATGTGTTCCATTATACACATGCACTGCAAGAACCCCCAAGCTTTTTCAATAGTACCTTCCAAAGCCATTACCTCCATCTCCTGCATGGGAACACCACTCCCTGCAAATTCCGTTCCAAGTTACTCACCATCCTTACTTAGAACTATTTTGCTGTTTCTTCACTGTCACTGGATCAAAATCCCGGAACTCCCTTCTCAACAGCAATAATATAATCATAATCGCTAATTGTCACGAGTAGGCTTCAATGAAGTTACTGTGAAAAGCCCCTAGTCGCCACATTCCGGCGCATGTTTGGGGAGGCCGGTACGGGAATGGAACCATGCTGCTGGCCTCATTCTGCATTGCAAGCCAGCTGTTTAGCCCACTGTGCTAAACCAGTCCCTGGTTTAGTGGGTGTACTTACAATAGTGGGTGTACTTACAACACATAGACTGCAGTTTCAAGCAGGCGGCTCACCACTGCCTTCTCAAAATTAATTAAGGGTTGAGCAACAATCGGCGGCCTTGCTAATAACGCCCACATTCTGTGAAAGAATTTTTAAAAGTCTTATCTTTTCCTCCCAAATCACTCAATGTGAACGAATGACCGATCTGAAACATTGGTCTGGATTGCCCCGCACCACCCGCCGCAAGAAGGCCACGGGCGAGCCGCGTACAACGGAGAAGTCCATTGACCTCGGGGGGGGGGGGGGGGGGGGGATTCTCTGGTCGCCAGAAGGACACGTCCCGAGAATCCCACCCATCAACTCTGCTTCTTTTTCACAGAAATTATCAGATCTGCTCAGTAGTTCTGCCATCTTGTTTTTTTTTAAATTTCAGATTTCCAGCATTCACAGTACTTTGACAAAGGGTCACCTGGACCCGAAACGTTAGCTCTTTTCTCTCCCTACAGATGCTGCCAGACTTGCTGAGGTTTCCCAACATCTTCTCTTTGGGCTCACAGTACTTTGCTCTCAAAATTAACAGTTGTTTGGTTTCAGAGAGGACAAGATGAAGCAAATTCACTTGATTGATGCCAAATTAACAGGATTAAGAGAGGACACCAACTGTTTAAAAAAAGAACAACTGGAGAATTGTTATCTACATTCAAGTTCAGAGGTTTCAATGTGTTGACAAAATGGGTTCCACAAGATGCAAATAGATACAGTATTTTTCATTTTTAAACAGCTGAAAGATTAAAGAAACCGCCGTTTCATTTGTGCTGCATTTTTCGGCTCACACTGACCACAATTGACATTATAAATGCAAAGGTCTCCGGTGGGATTCTCCATTTGTGAGATTAAGTGTTGGCATCAAGGCAGAATTTGTGGACTTTCATGACAGAAAAACTGGTGGCGCACCCGGACCGATTCTTCTACTGTTGAGGGGCAAGTGCCGGCGCCACGTGGAACACAATCGATTCCAATGAAAAATGGTGGCGGATTCGCCGGTTACGTGATTAACACTCAGGAGGCTGACAAGCTGCAGCCGCATATACACACTGCACTTCCCACACACACCATCTCAGCCAACAAGATGGGAGCGAGGAGGGCAGCCTGGTTTATCGATGCTGAGCTGGAGACCTTCTTGGACGTGGTGGAGGAAACGGAGTAGGCAACACTGTGCCCTTGATACTAATTCTGTCCCACACACCCATAAATCTACCCCTACAACCCGGAGGGGGGGGGGGGGGGGGGGGGGGGCAAACACCCCCCTGCACCACATGCTGGCACCCACTCGGCCGCCTTGGCCCAGTGCCCTGGCCACTGAGGCCACCAGCTACCCACCCCCTGGGCTGCATGAGTTGTACTGTCTAACACAGTTGTTATAAGGGGCTAGTTTAGCTCACTGGGCTAAATCACTGGCTTTTAAAGCAGACCAAGCAGGCCAGCAGCACGGTTCGATTCCCGTACCAGCCTCCGTGGACAGGCACCGGAATGTGGCAACTAGGGGCTTTTCACAGTAACTTCATTGAAACCTACTCGTGACAAAAGCGATTTTCATTTCATTTTTCATTTCATTTTCAACACTGTTATTTTCTGTGCGCGGAGAAGGCTGCGCACAACTGCTGGTGGTGTGAGAAGACAGGAGGGAAATCGCTGGACCTGCGGGCCTTCATGGTGGCCAAGCAGAGAGCCCTGGACAGTCAGAGGGCAGGTTGACCTGAGGAACCAGCTGCCATCTACTGTGGAGATGCAATCACAGAGCCAGGGACTACATGAGGGGTTGTCGGCGAGCATCCAGTATCTGCAGGTGCAGTTGGAGGAGTCCAACCACGTGCAGGAGCAGGAGGTGGTGCCGACAAAGTGTGCCACCCAGGCCAATCCCGCACGGGTGGCGTCCGTGGTGGAGGCACTGGGGGTGACAGCCTTGGCTATGGATTAGCATGTCCAAGGCCTTGGGGATTCTGTTCAGGTGCTGGACAAGGCCCAGGACAGGGTTATCGCCTCACAGGCGACCATGCCCCAGAGCCACCTAGAAATCGCAGCATCGCTCCTGAGCTTGGCCCAGTCACAGGCCATGGCTGGGAATATCGGTGGCATTGCCCAGGCGCTGGCTGACAGGGCGCAGACACTGGATGATGTGACAGAAACCCAGAGGATGGAGGCACAGTCTCCGAGGCACAGACTGCGGAGCAGTCACAGACGGAGGTGGTCCACTCCCTGTGCTCCATGGCGATAGAGCGTGCTGACCCTGGCCGAGGCCAGGGCAGGACTCCAGGACTCCAGGACTGGCAGGCCCAGGTGGTGGAAGGGCCTCAGGGTTGCCTGATGGACCCCGGGCTATTCCATGGGATGGGGGTGTAAGGGGAGCTATTCCCCTTACACCCCCATCCCATGGAATAGCCCGGGGTCCATCAGGCAACCCGCAGGAGGAGGAGGTGATGGGGCCCTTGCCAGTGACTCCCGCAGGGGAGGTGCTAGAACACTGCAGCACCTCGGACGTCCTCCCCCTCCTGTCCCTGGCGCATCTGGTGGGCAGCGGGCAGAACGGGGTGGCACCACATCACCCAGGACATCCGAGCAGTCGCCCCAGAAGACGCCCGCCAATGAGTTCTAGGCCGCAGGGCAGGAATCACAGCAGACTGCCTCCACTCCTGCGGCACCATCTGGGGAACCACCTAGTCATAGCGTAAGGACCCGTAAGGCCAGGAAGTTAGACACTAGTTAAGTTGGCACAGGTGTAGTTTAGCTATAGGGACTGGGGCACAAATCTGTATATTTTCGTTCACATTTAAAACCTGTTGTCACCGTTACAACCTGTCTCGGTGCTCTGTCAGATGGGTGTGAAGGGTGGGCTGGTCTGGGCTGGCCGGGTGGGGGGAGAAATGGGGGGACGTTGGAGGTGGTGAATAGGCGGGCCCTGTGGATGGTCCATGCTCCCCGCCCTCCCACCTCCTCCCGCCCACCTCCCCTGCCCCACCCCGACCATCCCCACCACCGTCACCCCAGGGATTAGATGGGACCATGTGATGGAATATCCAGCTCGCATGCAGGGATGACCCAGGTGGACGGTGGAAAGTGCTACCGTGAGCAGGAGTCAGACGTTGTCATTACGATGTGAAGCACAGGAGATCATCGCAGAGCAGATTGTCATCATCCTCCATCCCATAGGCCAGACCCGCTGTTACTGCCAACCCACAGCCCGTAATGTGACAGGTATGTATCACAGAGCGAGTTTCAGGCCGGGGGAGTGACTGGGGGGAGTGAGGAGGGAGGGGTTGGGATGCGGTATCCGTGCCCCTGGCCAGTGGCCCCCTCCAGCCCCCCCTCCCCAGTCGATGAACCTGGAGGCAATCAGAGCGTCCCGTGCGCGTTGGCCCTGGCAATCACGTTGTGCGGCCTCCCGTGCCTGCCTGGGCCCCATGTCCTGCCCACGCTCACCCTCCCCCACATCCTCCTCATCGGCAAAGCCTGCCGTTCCTCCTCCTCCAGCACATTGCCCCTCTGCTGTGCGATATTGTGGAGGACGTAGCAGACCTCTGCAATGCAGGCGGCCCTCTCGTACTGGAGGGCCTTTCCAGAGTGGTCCAGGCACCTGAACTGCATCTTCAGGAGGCCAAAGCACCTCTCGATCACACCCCTGGTTTCGGCATGGGCTTCGTTATAGGGGATCTCTGCTACGGTCTGTGGCCTCCGGATAGGCGTCATCAGCTACGACCGCAGCGGATAACCCCTGTCACTCAGAAGCCAACCCCCAACCGGGCAGGGGGGTGGGCTTCTCAAACATGTCAGGGACCGCTGAGTGTGCAGGATGAAGGCACGTGTGCACTGCCCTGGCTATTGGGGACAGAAGTTCATGATGTGCAACTGATATCAACTTCACATTCATCGAGTGTACCCCTTTTGGTTTGTGTAGAGTGGCCTGTCAACTGCAGGGCTCCGAGGGGGCATGCATCCCGTCAATCACCCTCTGGACCCTGGGCATCCCGGTGATGGTGGCGAACACCGCTGCCTGGGCATCCTGGTGGGCTCGGTCCATATTGAAGTGGATATATTGAACCACCTGGGCATATAGGGCCTCCGTGGTGGCATGGATGCACGTGTGCACCGAGGTCTGTAAAACCCTGGACAGGTCTTCACTTGACACCTGGAAGGACCCTGTGGCATAAAGTTTCAGGGCAATCGTCACCTTGATGGCCTTCGGGAGCGGTTGTGCTTCCCCATATGCCCACAGTGCCAGGTGTGCCATCATCTGGCAGATATGTCGCACTGTCTCTCTGTTCATCCAGAGTCTTCGACGGCATGCCTGGTCCGGCAGGTCCTCGAATGACAGGCAGAGTTGGTACACACGAGGCCTCATGCAGCACCTCCTTGGCACCTCCTTCTTCTCGGTCTGTTGGGCAGCGGGCTCTCCATCCTCCTCGAGCAGCACCCTGCTCATTCATCCACAGGGCATCCCCCAGGCCTGTGGTGACTAACAGGAAGGCACCATTGCTGGTTGAATTCCAAAATCCTTTGTCTGCAGTGGTGAAAGGCCGACATGTTAACATGGTGCGCAAGCTCCGTGCCCAGCCAAGTTCACCGGGCTGCATGGTGGCCCTGGTTGGCACTGCGAACTCTACCCCTGGCCCCGTCGGTGGCCAGCACCATGGGGGTCTCTGGCCCTGGCAGCTGTCCCTGATGCCAGGAATACCATTGGTTTATAAGATTGTTATGCTTTGGGACTGTATCTTTAATTTAAAGTAAAATTAAGGGAGTCATGTGTTTTTGTTTGAAGCCTGCTCGGCAGAAAGCATGGGTGGTTTGAGTGATAGAGATTAAAGGGGGCCCAAATTTTTTTACTGGGAAGAAAGTGTCTAGATTTTTACACCATTAACCATGAATAGACGATGACCGGGACTTTCCGGCAGCCTACGTTTTCCAGCAATCGAGGTGCCTCGCTATTAGCTGCCGGTGGGATGTTCTGGTCTTGCTGAGGTGGGGAGGGTGCCTTTGGCAGGACTGGAAGATCCTGCTGGCAAGAAGGGCCGGAAAATCCCACCCTGTGCATCTCCAAAGTGCCATGAAATGTTGATACTGTTTGCTTATAGGGCGGCACAGTGGCGCATTAAGCACTGCTGCCTCACGGCGCTGAGGACCCGGGTTCGATCAAGGCCCCGGGTCATTGTCCGTGTGAAGTTTGCACATTTTCCCCAGTGTCTGCGTGGGTCTCACCCCCACAACCCAAAGATGTGTCACACTAAATTGCCCCTTGCTCAACACCATCCAAGACAAAGCAAGTCTGCTTGATAAGTAGCCCACTCAGCAACTTAACTATCTGCTCTCTTCACTGGCACTCTGTGGCTGCACTATGCATCATTTACAGGGTGACCTGCAGTAACCTGGCAAAAGCTTCATTGACAGCTCTTTGCCAAGTAGCAGCTTCCAACGCCGAGATGGATATGGGCACCAGGTATAGCAGAATATCATCACTGCCAAGTTCTCCTCCAAGTCCCCAGCATTCCAACTTGGACATATATGTGGCCATTACTTCATTGTTGTTGGGTCAAAATCCTGGAACATCACTACTGAACAGCACCTTGGGAGCACCTTCACTAAACGGGCTGCAGTGGTTCGAAAGACAAAATCAACATCGTCTTCCCAAGGGAAACTACAGATAAGCAATCAATGTCAGCAAGAACTCCAGAATTTAAAAGTATAAAATTGACACAAGCTATTGTGCAGAATAGGGAATCTGCCTGTCATGGGTTAAGTTCTAAGCTGGGCGTGACTCTATAAAATGAGGATATTAGAAAAGGGAGGAGTTCAAACTATTTTCAAACATTTTTTAAATAATGTTTTACGTTTGCTGGTGTTTGTTTCTGCCTTTCTGAATTGAGAGTGCAGCAGCAGTGACACACCTGGTTTGCATGATTTGCTATATAACAATTGAAATCAGTTCCATGAAGAGGAATATTGCATTGAGGCTCTCACTCTCCTCCTGAAAACACATCTGTTCCAGAATGTATTTTCTCTTTCTCATGTCCCATTGCAGTTAGGTGAGTAATATTTGCTGCCATCCCTAAGGGGTACAAGAAAGAGAAAAGAAAATATTGTACTCCAGTGAAAGCAATAAGCTTGTGAAATCCCCATGGTTGTCAGAAGTTATGTAACTCACTTTGGTTTTTTCACTATCAGAATTGGATATCTCCCAACAATGAATGGAACTTCTATACAGGTTTGGCTTCTTGAGTAGGAATTTGCTACTTGTTTGAATGTGCTGATGACCAAGTTTTCAAGTCATGAGAGAAATCAATGGGTAGGAATGAATCAAACAAAGAAAACTAACAAACACGACTATAAGATATGGAAAGCTGACAAAGTAAATCTTTCCCACTTATGGCTGTTAATTTAAAGAATGCACTGCCGGCAATAGACAGAACATTCCAAAAAAAATCTGAATGTCCTATTAGGTGTTCGGTCAAGAATATTCTTGAATGTTTCAGATGTTGGTGGCAGCTTTTTCTTTTTATTCAGGTGGGCGTCCTTCCATGGTCTAGTGTCGAACATCTCCTCGTAGACAGTTCTGTGTGGAGTTGGGAGCAGCGAGCTAAGAGCCTGCTAACACAGAGGTGAAGGAAAGAAGGCACAAAACAAGAGACCTTCCCTCACTTAAAATAAATCAATTGGAAATGAACATTCCAGAGAAATGCAGCTTTTTTGTCACGCCAATAAAATTTTTACTGAAAAGTACGATCTTAAATTTAGAGTAAGCAAGAATGGGGTGCGGGATTCTCCGTTCCCGCGCGGCATCGGGAAGGCCGTCGTGAACTCGGCCGAGTTTCACGACAGCCTCGGAGGCCGCTCCTCGCACCCTATTCACCCCCCCCCCCCCCCCCCCCCCCCCCCCCCCCCCCCCCCAGGGGGCTAGGAGCGGTGCTCCGTAATTCTCGGCCGCCGGGCCTTGACGCCTGCGTTAAGGCGGCGCGCCGAGAATGACGCGACGGCGGCGCCTAAGTGACGTCAGCCGCGCATGCGCAGGTTGTCCGGCTCCAACCCGCGCATGCCCGGCTGACGTCACGACGGCTGCCGGCTCCAACCCGCGCATGCGCGGTTGCCGTCTTCCCCTCCGCTGCCCCGCAAGACGTGGCAGCTTGATCTTGCGGGGCGGCGGAGGGTAAAGAGTGCATCGCTTGGAGACGCCGGCCCGACAATCGGTGGGCACCAATCGCGGGCCACTCCCCTCCCGAGCACGGCCGTGGTGCTCACTCCCCTCTCCGCCACCCACAAACCACAAACGAAGATTTGGCACCATGTTCACGACGGCAGCGACCAGGTGTGGTTGCCACCGTCGTGAACCGGTCAGGAACGTCAGGCCGCTCGGCCCATCCGGGCCGGAGAATCGCCGGTCGCCGTGAAAAACGGCGAGCGGCGATTCAACCGGGCGGGGGTGGGAGAATCGCGGGGGGTGCCAGGGCGGCGTGTCGTGAGTTGCCCGGCCCTCCTGCGATTCTCCCACCCGGCGTGGGGAGCGGAGAATCGTGCCTGTGATGTCGTCATCACAGGAATAGAGGATTTATTAGCAGTTGGAAGTTGCATTTGACCCAGCATCCCCATTCCTTTTTTGACAACTCACTTCCAGGGGGCTGGTTTAGTTCAGTTTTCGTTTTCTTTTTTAAAATAAATTTAGAGGACCCAATTATTTTTTTCCAATTAAGGGGCAGTTTAGCGCACCTACTCTGCACATCTTTGGGTTGTGGGGTGAAGCCCACGCAGACACGAGGAGAATGTGCAAACTCCACACGGACAGTGACCTGGGGCCGATATCGAACCCGGGTCCTCAGCACCATGTAGCAGCAGTGCTAACCAATGTGCCAACGTGCCACCTGGTTTAGCACAGTTGGCTCGACAGCTGGTTAGTGATGCAAAATGAGGCCAACAGCGTGGGTTCAATTCCCATACCGGCCTACGTTATTCATGAAGGCCCTGCCTTCTTAACCTTGTCCCTCACCTGACGTGTGGTGATCCTCATGTTAAATGACCACCAGCCAGCTCTCCCCCTCAAAGGACAGCCTATGGTCGCCTGGGACTATGGTGACTTTATTTTACTTTCCTTCCAACCATACCCATCAGAGCTCTTCAGAAATGCATCTAATTGAGGAACTTCCACCTTGAACACTTTTTAAAAATCCACTGACACTTAAAAGGAAATGTATTTACAAGAATAATGAGATAAGATACGGTAGGCAAATAACTTAATAGTTTGAAACTAGGTCAAGCGGGAGAAAGGTCAGAAACACTGAACTGTGGAAAGAAGAAAAATTAAAAATTAACTTTGTAGGAATGGATGACTGAATTTTCACTTGCCCTCTCCACATTTTACATTTTGGACGCGAGACATGTTACATTGGCACAAGTTATCATTATCTCAATGTTGACAGCTATGCACCATTGAGCTGAAATATCACTGATTATCACAGGCAACAAGCAGCTCAACAAGACTGCAGATTTCCAAATCATTTCAATGAGACAACATTAGTTTTTAGTTACTATTTTTACATATTTATTTCATTACTTAACTTATGATTTTCTAGTGCAGAATTAAGATCATTATTACCAGTGGCTTACATTGCAGTTTCTCAGTTTTGTAGTATTCCAAGTCCTCTTTTGTGTGGTTCTCACCCATATGTTGGAAAAACGATAAAGTAGTCAGGAAATTTTCAAAAGTGATTTCATCAATCGTTCCAACTGATTGTAGCCCCAGGTTTCTAGGACAATACACATGGAGATTAGGATGTTTTTTTTCACATCAGAAGAATTGAAGTAATTGTAATACTGTACTTTGATTTTATTCTACCGGACCTGCTGGGTGATCTTTATTCTAGGAAATCTCCTTTTAAGCACCCATTATTCCCAGACCAGGTACGGCACAGATTACAAGCCTCCTTTTCCCAGGCTGGCCTAACCTATCAATATAATTCAATCACAACAAAAAAATCACATTGTGTTATTTCCATTTTGTGCACCAGCTGTCTTTGCAGTCTGTAAGATGTTTAGTTCCGGGGCCAGTTTTTTTTTTCTCTCTGTGCCTGTATTTTCTCTGAAGTGGCTAGAATTGCTCAAGGACACCTACCTGAACATAGAACAGTACAGCACAGAACAGGCCCTTCGGCCCTCAATGTTGTGCCGAGCCATGATCACCCTACTCAAACCCACGTATCCACCCTATACCCGTAACCCAACAACCTTACTTTTATTAGGACACTACGGGCAATTTAGCATGGCCAATCCACCTAACCCGCACATCTTTGGACTGTGGGAGGAAACCGGAGCACCCGGAGGAAACCCACGCACACAGGGGGAGGACGTGCAGACTCCACACAGACAGTGACCCAGCCGGGAATCGAACCTGGGACCCTGGAGCTGTGAAGCATTGATGCTAACCACCATGCTACCCTGCTGCCCCTGAGTGAGGAAGCTTCCAGTCCAATGGTCTGAGTTGGACTTGCCGTCAGATTTCATAGATCTCAAAGTCCAAAGATGTGCAGGTTAGCTGGTTGGCTATGCTAAAATTGCCCCTTAGTGTCCAAAGGTTAGCTGTGGTAAAGGGGTTGTGGGGATAGGGTGGGGGATTGGGCCTAGTTAGGGTGCACTTTCAGAGAGTCGGTCCAGACTCGTTGGGCCGAATGGCCTCCTTCTGCACTCTTGGGATTCTAAGATTTTTTTTTTTAAATGTTTAAAATAAATTTAGAATATCCAATTCATTTTTTCCAATTAAGAGGCAATTTACTGTGGCCAATTCACCTACCCTGCACATTTTTGGGTTGTGGGGACGAAACCCACGCAAACACGGGGAGAATGTGCAAACTCCGCACAGACAGTGACCCAGAACTGGGATCGAACCTGAGACCTCGGTGCCGAGAGGCAGCAGGGCTAACCCACTGCGCCACTGTGCTGCCCTAGGGACTTCAAAGATGTGGGTTCCCAAACCAACAGCCTGATTTTTGTTTAGTATAAAATGACAGGCGAAATTTCCAAATAGATTAACTGAAGACTTACCTCTGATCAAAAAATGCATTGACAATTCTTGACTTAATTGGATTACTCTCCAGGTCAGGAATGTTATCGAAGCAATCTTTGCTGTAAAATAAAACAGACGAGCATTTTATGTAGGTGAGCATGGGGATAGTTTTGGTCTTCTAAATGTTGTTATGAAATCTCAATATTCAGAACAATAATAATACCTCATGGTAGCCTTTCCATCAGTTAGGTGCAAGAATCTTCTGTGAAGGATTTCAATTTGCTCTGAAGTGACTGGGAGGAAAGAAATTCCAAATTTTGACATTATACACAAAAGGAGAACAACCTTTCCTAAACTGTCCATATTATTTCTTACGCTGCGTTGGAATTTAGAAGAATATGGGGGGATCTTAGAGAAACATATAAAACTATGAAGAGAATAAATAAGTGTTATCACCCTACATGGGACTCATACAGCTGGGGATGATTGTTCCCTAGTGCTAATTGGGTTATGAGTTAACCAGCATTAGTATAACAGGTCAGCTGCTGTAGTACCTGACAAGAAGGAGTTAGGATCCTGAGATGTGTGACTGCTTCCTGTGTAAATACTGCTGTTATGCTGAATAACTGTCTTTCTTAGGAACTCCTTGGACTCCCCTTTGCCGTTTACTTCAATAAGATAGAAGCAGGGAGGTTGTTTCCACTGTCGGGAGAAACTAGAACTAGGGGGCAGAGCCTCAAAATAAGGGGGAGCACATTTAGGGCTGAGTTGAGGAGGAACTTCTTCACCTGAGGGGTTGGGAATCTGTGGAATTCCCTGCCCAGCGAAGCAGTTGTGGTTACCTCATTGAATGTTTTTAAGGCCAAGGTAGATTGATTTTTGAACAGTAAAGGAATTGAAAAAATGAAATGAAAATCGCTTATTGTCACGAGTAGGCTTCAATGAAGTTACTGTGAAAAGCCCCTAGTCGCCACATTCCGGTGCCTGTCCGGGGAGGCTGGTACGGGAATCGAACCGTGCTGCTGGCCAGCTTGGTCTGCTTTAAAAGCCAGCGATTTAGCCCAGTGTGCTAAGCCAGCCCCTTGAGGGTTATGGTGAGTGGGCGGGTAAGTGGAGCTGAGTCCACAAAAAGATCAGCCGTGATCTTATTGAATGGCGGAGCAGGCTTGAGGGGCCAGATAGTCTACTCCTGCTCCTAGTTCTTATGTTCTTATGTGAAATGTTCTGTATTAGTGTTTATTGCACCTACTGGGGAGCACAGATCAAATAACAGTATGCCCACAGTATCTATTAATGTTAGTCTATTATTTTAAATAGATTATTGATATCTCTGTTAAAATAACTAAATAAATAAATTAAACCTCATACAATGATATTCCATTGGCCTTAGTGCAAGCTAAAATCAAAGGAAAACTGGATGAGCCTTTTACTCCTGCATTTCTTACAAAATATACCTTATAAATTAACTATTATAACCTGCTATCAGACAGAAACCTAACAGTTTTAATGACACCTTCATATTTCACCCTGAGTTCTGAAGGTAGAGCAAAGGTAACCTGTTATCCATTCCCCAAGCTTGTTAATTACAGGGAAGATTTTTTAAAAATCTTTTTGAAGTGATGGTTGCTTGTTGGGAGGGGTATTTAAATGAAAGGTGAAATTAAATAACTCTCCGGCAAATTTGATGTGCCATCAATTGGAATAAATAATGTAACCTAAATGTGGCTGGATTCTATGGAGAATTTTTAGGAAGTGTAAATTACAATTTAGTATTCCCTTAAAAATGACCAAGCAAAGTTAAGTCAGCAAACGTTAAACCACTAGTAGGCAGTTCCTTATTTGAGAAGGGACTGTGTCGTAGATTCATCATATTGGTTAGTGTCTAGAATTTACAGTGCAGAAGGAGACCATTTGGCCCATCAAGTCTGCATCGGCCCCTGGAAAGAGCACCTCACTCAAGCCCATGCCTCCACCCTATCCCTGTAACCCAGTAACCCCACCTAACCCTTTTGGACACTTAGGGCAATTTAGTGTGGCCAATCCACCAAACCTGCACATCTTTGGACTTTGGTGCTGGGGAAGAGGGAGAAAATAGCACAATGGGTGGACCTACACCTCAGGGACTTCCAACAGTTCAAGAAGGCAACTCACCACCACCTTCTGAAGGGCAACTAGGGATGGGCAATACATGGTGGCCCAACCAGTGTTGCCCACATCCTGTAAATTAACTTTTTTTTTAAATGGTATATGCTCTGCTCAGCTAGTTCCAGGATAGGTAAGGTTGTCCCGTAGGCTTAGACTGAGTTCCAACTGTTTAGACCAGGAGGCCATTTGGTCCATTGAGTCCATGCTCACTCTTTATGGTGCAATCCAATCGTAAGTGCCCACCCAATTTCCTTTTGAAATCATTCATTTTCCTGCTTACAATCTGCTTATTAAAATGCAGGAAAACTAGATGCATTGTTGACAGCAATACCATCAGGAATTGATTGAATGCAGCAAACAGGTATATTTTGTAACACGTTCGACAAACAAATAATATGGTAGAGACAAGTTGAATGGAAAGCAGCTAAGGACCAGGATTTTCCCTGGCTGTATTTGGTTGGAGGGGCTGAATGACTCATACAGAGGGTTTGGGGTTTGATCCCTAGTTTGTGCCCAGACTCAGCTGGAGTCACCCAGACAGTAGCTGGGGACAGACTAGTCTCAGCGTCCCTCAGTACGGGAGCAGAAAACACAGAGTGTGTGTGTGTGTGTGTGTCAGTTGTGCAGCCCCCCGCGGTCGGTCAGCCGGTCGCGTGTCAAATAACGGCCAATTGGCTGACGTACCGGAGAGGCAAGCTTGCATGTTGGAAAGGGTTGTCCAGAAACAATGGAGGAAAGAGGAAGACTGTCAAACACACATCAGTCCAACAAATATCAACTCAACCCCTGAGGTTCGACCGTGCGATTAAAGGGAACTGAAAAGTTACTCGATGTTAATCATCCTTCCCGTATTAGGAAATACTTTTCGAACCAGCCTCTTGCTGGCTGCGACCTTCACCAACCCTCCTGCTTTATTCGACATTTTCACTTTTTAAAAAAATTCAAATTGAACCAAATAACAAATGGATGGTCAGCTAGCGCCTGTACTCACAGCCAGTTGTGTGGGCAAGGTTACGGATTTCCCAAGCGGGCAGCGATGGTGTAGATCCCATCACTTCCTTGCCTAAAGCAAAATGTGCAACTTTCAAAACCCTCAAAGTTCTTGGGAAGAACCTGACCGGTACTGGGGAACCCGGCTTCGCGGGGTTTTTCTTTTACATTCGGTTGAAGCTTCTGGTGTTGGAAGGTGTTTATGATGCTCTGATCTCTTGTACAATGGCAATTCTAGTCACTGGAGAGACAAGTGCCCTTTCCGACACTTCCCTATAGTTCCCGCGGAGGATTCCTCTGGGTCCTACCGCTCAAGATCAGTTACAGCCAACACTCATACCCTGTTTCACAGAATACAATTTACAGTGCAGAAGGAGGCCATTCGGCCCATCGAGTCTGCACCGGCCCTTGGAAAGAGTACCCCACCTAAGCCCACAACCCCACCCTATCCCAGTAACCCCACCCACCCTTTTGGGAAAGTAAGGACAATGTAGAGGGCAGCACGGTTGCTCAGTGGTTAGCCTGTTGCCTCACGGCGCCGAGGTCCCAGGTTCGATCTCGGCTATGGATCACTGTCCGTGTGGAATTTGCACATTCTCCCCGTGTTTCTGTGGGTTTCGCCCCCACAACCCAAAGACGGGCAGGGTAGTTGGAATGGTCATGCTAAATTGCCCCTTAATTGGAAAAAAATGAATTTTTTTTTAAACTAAGGGCAATTTAGCATGGCCAATCCACCTAACCTGCACATCTTTGGACTGTGGGAGGAAACCGGAGCACCCGGAGGAAACCCACGCAGACATGGGGATAACGTGAAACGCCACACAGGACTCAAACCGGGAATCAAACCTGGAACCCTGGAGCTGTGAAGGAACTGTGCTAACCACTGTATTACCATGCCCCACGTTCTACCCCTGCCCCGGGACTTCTGTCTGTGCGGAGGTTTCACATTTTCCCCGTGTCTGAATGGGTCTCACCCCCACAACCCAAAGATGTGCAGAGTAGGTGGATTGGCCACACTAAATTGTCCCTTAATTGGAAAAAAATAATGGGGTACTCGAAATTTAAAAAAAACCCCACTGGGCAGCACAGTAGCATTGTGGATAGCATAATTGCTTCACAGCTCCAGGGTCCCAGGTTCGATTCCGGCTTGGGTCACTGTCTGCATATCCTCTCCGTGTGTGCGTGGGTTTCCTCCGGGTGCTCCGGTTTCCTTCCACAGTCCAAAGATGTGCAGGATTAGGTGGATTGGCCATGGTAAATTGCCCTTAGTGTCCAAAATTGTCCTTAGTGTTGGGTGGGGTTACGAGGTTATGGGGATAGGGTGAAGGTGTTGACCTTGGGTAGGGTGCTCTTTCCAAGAGCCGATGCAGACCTGATGGGCCGAATGGCCTCCTTCTGCACTGTAAATTCTATGATATCTATGATATAACTTAACTTGCATCAGTCACCCATTTCCCCCAAAACTCCAGTTACCGACCACCCCCTCCACTCGCCCAGTCACTAATCCTCCCCATCACCCATCTGCTCAGTGATCCAGTCACTTATCTCCCCCCCTCTTCCTAATCATCCATCCCAATGCACAATCATTCATCACCACTCCTCCTAATCACCCACCTCCAGTCACCCATCCTCCCCAGTCCCCAATCCCCCCTCAATCACCATCACCCCAATCCTCACACCTCCCAGTCACCCATCCCCCGAACTCCTAGTCACCCAATCATCTGATCTCCCAGTCACCCATCCCCGGCCTCCCAGTCGCCCAATCATCCGATCTCCCATTCACTCAACCCCCACCTCCCAGTCACCCATCGCCCCCCCCATTCCTAATCACCCATTCCACCACCTCCCAGTCACCCATCCCCCACCTCCCAGTCACCCATCGCCCCCCCCATTCCTATCCACCCAATCCTCCGATCTCCAAGTCACCCATTATCCCCAATTCCCAATCACCCACCCCATCTCACAGTCACCCACTCCCCATCTCTCAATCACCCACCCCACTTCCCAGTCACCCACTCCCCACCTCTCAATCACCCATCCTCCCAATTACCCATCTCCCCATCTCTCAATCACCCATCCTCCCCACCTCCCAGTTACCCATCTCCCCATCTCTCAATCACCCATCCCCCCCATCTCTCAATCACCCATCCCCCCATCTCTCAATCACCCACCCCACTTCCCAGTCACCCACTCCCCACCTCTCAATCACCCATCCTCCCAATTACCCATCTCCCCATCTCTCAATCACCCATCCTCCCTACCTCCCAGTTACCCATCTCCCCATCTCTCAATCACCCATCCTCCCCACCTCCCAGTTACCCATCTCCCCATCTCTCAATCACCCATCCCCCCCACCTCCCAGTCACCCATCCCCCTACCTCCAAGTCAATCGTCCCCCTAACTTCCAGTCACCCGTCCCTCTACCTCCCAGTCACTCATCACCCACCTCCCAGTCACCCATCCTGCTAGCTCCCAGTCACCCGTCCTGCCACCTCCCAGTCACCCATCCCCCTACTTCCCAGTCACCCATCCCCCTACTTCCCAGTCACCCGTCCTGCTACCTCCCAGTCACCCGTCCTGCTACCTCCCAGTCACCCGTCCTGCTACCTCCCAGTCACCCATCCCCCACCTCCCAGTCACCCGTCCTCCTACCTTCCAGTCACCCGTCCTGCTACCTTCCAGTCACCCATCCCCCTACCTTCCAGTCACCCATCCCCCTACCTCCCAGTCACCCATCCTACCTTCCAGTCACCCGTCCTGCTACCTCCCAGTCACCCATCCCCCATCTCCCAGTCACTCATCCCGCTACCTCCCAGTCACCCATCCCCCTACCTCCCAGTCACCCATCCCCCTACCTCCCAGTCACTCATCCCCCTACCTCCCAGTCACCCGCCCCCTACCTTCCAGTCACCCATCCCGCTACCTCCCAGTCACCCGTCCTGCTACCTCCCAGTCACCCGTCCCCCTACCTTCCAGTCACCCATCCCGCTACCTCCCAGTCACCCGTCCCCCTACCTTCCAGTCACCCATCCCGCTACCTCCCAGTCACCCATCCCCCTACCTCCGTCACCCGTCCCCCTACCTCCCAGTCACCCATCCCGCTACCTCCCAGTCACCCATCCCCCTACCTCCCAGTCACCCATTCCCCTACCTCCCAGTCACTCATCCCCCTACCTCCCAGTCACCCATCCCCCTACCTCCCAGTCACCCGTCCCCCTACCTCCCAGTCACCCATCCTGCTACCTCCCAGTCATGCATCGCCCCATCTCTCAGTGACCCATCCCCCCACCTCCTAGTCTCCCGATCTACCCAGGCTGATCGCACATATCTCTAATTGTCTCTTCACAGTATCAGTTGGTCTTCCGAAGAAAGGATATACTTGCCCTAAAGGGAATTGCTAGTCGATTCCTGGGACTAGGGGATTGTCCAAAGAAGAGAAATTGACCATATGGAGTTTGGAAGACTTAAATGAAACAAAACATGCTTAAGGTGCTTGACAGGGTAGGTGCTCAGAAAATGTTTTTACTGACTGGAGAATCTATAACCCAGGGTCACAGACTTGATATAAAGAGGCTGCCATCTAGGGCTGGGATGACAAGAAAGGATTGTGAATCTTTGTCAATACCCCAGAGGACTATTGTTGTTCAGCTCTTGAATATATTAACAACACAGGTCAATAGATTTGTGCTTATTAAGGGAATTAAGGGATATGGGAATAGGGTGGGAAGGTGAAAGATCAGCCATGATCTTGTTGAATGATGAAGCAGACTCAAAGAGCCATCTGGCCTACTCCAGCTCCTATTGGTTATGTTCTTACAATTTTATGTATTATTATCTCGAGGGAGATCATCAACTTTTAAAAAGAAATTTTAAGCTCCCAGCTATTATATGAAAAAATGTGCTGCAAGGATTTCTGTACGAAGTTAAAAAATATTTTAACAAAGTAAGTGCCACTAATTTAACACTATATTTTGTAAACCCTAATTTTTAAACCCAGAAACCTGAACAAAACATGTCCTGTTTTGCTTTTAATTATGTATAGGAATTCCCCTGTATTCTCCAGGATCTTGAGGATTCTTTCACTTTTTCTGGGACCAAACTAAGGTGTGCCACAGCTCTCAGCAATTTACTTTGATTCTCCTCAGTTCCCCAGTCTGGCACTTAAGACTTCCAGAGCGCTCTCTCTGTCTGTAGATATTCCACTGCTGATCTCTTCCTCTAGCTTTCCCAACTTTAAAATGTTTATTTCCTCATGAATTTGGACTTTTCATTCTGAACATGGGCCCCACTCACGATTTCTGCTGAGTGATGCTAACTCAGGAAAACTCCTGGTTCCCAATGGCCTCAACGCTCCTTATTCTGGCTGCTGACAGACAGCTGATCAACTGTTCATGTGAGAAAAAGCTGCATAAACCCAAAACGAAAGACTGACTCCCTCTATTTATCCTCTCAGCAACATGACATGCCGATGACATCTGGGATGTTCCAGATAAAGATTTCAACCAATTATTTACAATTTCCAAACATATCCCTTGACCTTGATCTGAAAATGATATGGATAATTTAAAAACTTGTCTTGTTTAGCCTTTGCTTCCAAATCTTTATTTGATCTGGGTTCAACGTGAATAATTTAAACCCCTTGAGAAGACAACTGTGGACATCTTGGGTGCGATCTACCCAATGGGAACAGAGTCCCATAACGCGTGATTAGCCCAGTGTTCCTTGACGCTCTGAACACTGAGAAACACCACGCTATTGAGCAGCCATTTGGATAGATTGGGGGCCTCAGTGGGGAATGCATAGCCGAGGCCGCACTTAGTCCCATTTCCTGCACTGAGGAGCTCCACTTGCTGGAACTCTTCAGTACAGGATGAGATCGGGATGCCATTTTTAAATGATGTCCCGATCTCTCAAACCAACCCCTGAACCCCCAACTCACAAATAAGAGGGTTCTCAGCCCCCCCCCCCCCCCCCCCCCCCCCACACACACACCTTTCTGCCCCCGTGCAGGTACCCTGGGGCCCAATCGCCATCACTGGAAAAATGGCAGTCTGGCACCTAGGCACTGCCATTGGTAGCCTGGCAGTTCTCCTGGCAACTTACCCAGGTCGCACTGACAGGGTGCCCAGCTGGCAGTACCAGGGTGACAGGCTGGCAGTGCCAAGGTTCCCAGGGTGCCAGCCTGCCCAGCGGGCAAGCACCTATGGGCCTCCGATCCCCAGCACAGAATGGCACTCACTCGAGATCTCCAAGGGAGATAGATCCGAGGGAGTTAGATCCCAACACCTTGGGTAGATCACGAGAGAGCATATTAGAGTGCGACTCGATGTCCCACTCTAATAAGCAGATTTTCTAAAAGGTGAACCTACTCACACTGGATTCACACCGCGATACCTCGCGAGATTGTGCTACATCTTGTGAGGCGTGGTAAGCTGAGTAGATCCCCGAAGAGGGATCATCCGACATCTACCGGCCATGCCACGTTTTGCCACACTGCCTTTCGGACGTAACGTGGCGGATCGATCTCGCGCCTTTTCTTTACCAAGGCTCAGATTGTTTACTCTATTCATACCTCTATTTAGTTCCTTTTAGAAAACATAGACTATCCTTTAAATTGTAGTTACCATCGGGGTGTTTATCAGTTTCTCAACCCCAGGTTTTTTCCACTTATCCCACACTTCAAAAATCAATTTTCCCCAAACTAGAAGTTATATTCCTACAACATCTGAATCTTGAAGTTAGACATTTGTACATAACAGGGGGAAAGCAATTATAGGCTACAAATTGGGGTAAACGATGCCCTCAAAATGAAGACAGAAACTTTTTCACTGCATTCAGTATTTCTCAGCAGGACTGCAGTTAGGCCTATTTATCACCCATCCCTCATTTAAACTGTTTCCCATGCAGCCAGGATCATCTTTCCTATGTCTCTCCGTGTTGTTACATTTCTCTCAATTTTATAAACTTCCTCAATACATTCCTCTTCACCCTACTTTCCTTTACATGGCAGAGATTTTCTGCTGCTCAGTGCCCATTCCAGCCTACTCCTGGAATCCCTTGCCGTGGTATGCTTTTATATGAAAGACATTATTCAGGTGAAAGATGCTGTAACTGCTGAGGTTGTAGAAGAATGAGGTCAGACCTTTAGTTAACACAGAACAAAGCCAATGACCAGATGTACCAATATATTTTTGCATGCTTTACATGTACGCAAATTGGGCTGACATTAGTCCACACATATGCTAATATAATTCAAATACAAATACATTATGCATGAGATGATAATAGAAGCAACAATCATAATTTTCAATAAAATGTCTGTGAAATTCAGAATCAAATATGTAATGTATCCAATTTGTCGCACTTTGAGTATCATTGTAAGCAAAAACGTTTATTCATATTGAGTCTGTGAGGTCAAACAAAACTCAGAACAGATGATGGACTGTGGCAATTTTGTCCTTCCCCAATAGGTGTGTGTCTGTGCTCCCATGGATTTTCTTTTTTGTAGCGGCCCTATATTTGTGACTCAACTTCTCTGTGCGAAATCTATCCCATGGCAATAATTTATAGTCACCACATTTTTAGCAGCAAACAGAATTCCTGTACCCTCAGCAAATGTAACGGTCAATGCAAAACTCTTTGTTTAGAAAATGACCTTGTGATCAGGTGACAACTCAACTGCAGGAGGAGGATACAGTGTTCAGAAGTTTTACCTCAAGGTAATAAGGAAGGCAAAAAACATTTGGCCTTTATAGTTAAGGTATAAAAGTAGTGTTGCTACAACTGTGCAAGACATTGATGAGACTGCACCTGGAGTACTGTGTACACTTTTGATCCCCTTATTTGGAGAGGGACGTAGTTGCATGAGAGGCAGTTCAGAGGAGGCTCACTGGATTGATTGCAAATATAAGGGGCGGGATGCTCTGTGCCAGTGTTGCCGCCAAGTCTGATCGGAGGTGTTCTACCACAGCACATTTGGCACCGTTCCCAGATCAATCCACTGACCATGAAGGGGCTAGCACCGGCACCATGTGGAGCACAATCGATTCAAATGGAAATGGTGTTTGATTCGCCGGAGTCAGGATCGACAATCGAGAGGCTGGCAAGCTGCAGCCACAGATACACACTCCACTCACCACACACATTCATCCCAACCAGCAAGCTGGCAGCAAGAAGAGTGGCTACCCGGTTCACTGATGCTGAACTGACAACACCGCTGGATGCCATGGAGGCGAGGTGGGCCATCCTGTATCCTGAGGTGGGAAGGAGGTTGTCACCTGCCACCGTGCACAGGGCTTGGGTTTGGTGGGAGGCCATGACTCCGTGGGTAACACAGCAAGGATCGGCCAGCAGTGCCGTAAGAAACTGCACAACCTCCTCAGGGCGATCAGATGAGTAGGCAGCACTGTGGCTCTGGCACTAAGTCCTGACCCACTCACCTGTAGCCCCACCCCTCCCCCCACCCTACATCACATGCCAGCACCCATACCAGTCGCCATGGCCGGGTGCCCTGGCCATGAAGGCTGCCAGCTACCCACCCTCTGTGCTGCATGCGTCCGACTGTCTAACATTGTGCATTTCCTTTCTCCCTTCCGCCAAGGAAAAGGTGACCCACAACCACCTGGAGAGGGAAAAGACCAGAGGTCAACTGCTGGCCCTGTGGCCCCTCACCACAGCAGAGCAGTGGGCACTGGACGTGAGCGGTGGGCAGTGATGCACGATCAATTATACAAAGACGAGAGTTGGATGCAATCGAGGCTTTATTACACTAAGATGTGTGGCCTCCTACAGCAGCTGGCGAAGAGGCTGTTGTACTGGGAGCACACATATTTATACTCTGCCTACTGGGCGGAGCCAGCAGGCAGGGAACTACCCCCGTACCAGTAGTACAGGGCCTTACCACAAAATACCTACACCGACATCTATATACAATATATACAGCAGTGGTGACTACCACAGGCAGTCACTGAGGTGAAGACCCGGCTGAGTTGCAGTTCCTTATGACTACTGTGTCACCACCCTCACATTGTCTCTCTACCCCCACCACCCCTACAACCCTTCCCTCCAGCACCATCTCCACACTGCCACACTCCACCAGTACACCCCACCACCACCAGCATCCCCATAACCCCCTCCACCCACACCACTCCCACATCCATAACCCCCCTCCCCCATGCCTACATCCCCATCTCCATCACCATCCTCACACCGCCCCCTGTCCCACCACCACCCAAGCACCCCCACTCCAACACCACCACTCACCACGAGCACGTTAGCGGAAACTCCTGGGACACTATCTGCTGCGCACCACACACACATGCAGCGGTGTAACAGGTGGAGGTAGGAACCCCTGAGGGGATGGATGGTTGGAGGGCGGCCCAGCCCCGGGGAGTAGCTGCCATCCGGATGGGTTTCAGGCTTCTGGAAAGGGTGGTCCATCTATAGTGGAGTTGCAGACACAGAGCCAAGGACTACATGAGGGGATGTTGGCGACCATCCAGCATCTGCAGGTGCAGTTGGAGGAATCCAACCACCTGCAGGAGCATCGGGTGGTGCCGAACATACGTGCCACCCAAGCCAACACCGCGATGGAGGCTTTGGGGGCGAAGGTGTCAGTCATGAGTCATGGTGCACAAGGCCTGGGGCACCCTGTGCGGGCGGTGACCGAGGCCTTATCACAGGCAGCCAGGTACCAGGGTCACCTGGCTTTGCAGCATGCTCCAGAGTCTCAGCGTGCTATGGCCGAGGGCATCGACAGCATTGCATGGGCCCTGGCCAATGTGGCACTGACCCAGAAGGTGGTGGCACAGTGTGAGGTGGTACAGTCCCAAAGGGAGGTATTCCACTCCCTGTGTTGAAACCCTGGTTAGGATGGGAGCGAGCCTCCAGGGCTGGCATCCCCAGGTGGCAGGGGAGCCTCAGGCATTAGCTCCACTTTCACCGTCGTTCCATGAAGCATCCCAGGAGCAATCGGACACTCTGAGGGAGGAGGGAGTGATGGGGCCCATCTCGGTGACTCCCCCAGTCAGAACACCGCAGTCATGGACTCTCCCGCTCCTGTCCCCGGCACATCTAATGGGCAGCGGGCAGAACAGGGCAGTACCGCGCCACCTGTGTCACCCAAGTACCAGTTGGGCCCATCTAGGTCTGGTCGCAGCAGGAGACGGCCTCTCCACCCCAGTTCACACCTCCGCAAGGGTTCAATGGGATCGTATGGTGGAATGGCCAGATGGCATGCAGGGATCACCCAGGTGGACAGTGGAAAATGCTCCCGTGGGCAGGAGTCAGACATTGGCAACCGGTGCCGAGCACCAGAGCTCATCACAGAGTGGGTCATCATCACTCTCCATCCCACTGACCAGACCTGCTGTTATTGCCAACCCAGGGCTCGTGCTCTGCGGTGTGACAGTTAGGAATCATGGAGGGGGTTGCAAGGGGTGGGGGCCGAGAGGATTTTCATGGTAGGGTGAATGTGGGGGTGGGATGGGATGGGATATCTGTCCTCCTGGCCAGTCTCCTACTTGGTAGACATTGAGGTGATTAGAGCATTATGCGCGGTGGCTCAGGCGCACAAGTTTTGCAGCCTCCTGTGCCTGTCCAGGCCCAATTTCCTGACCATCATTGCCCTCGCCCGTATCCTCCTTGTTGGATGAGGCCTGGCGTTGAACCTCTTCCTCAGGTACATTGTCCCTCTGCTGCACGATTTTGTCGAAGATGCAGCAAGATACCATGATGTGGGACAGTCTCCTCATGCTGTCTGTTGGACCCCAAGCACTCTGTATGACCCCTCCTGAGCAGTTCAGGCACCTGAACTGCATCTTCAGGATGCAAAAACAGCACTCGATCACGCCTCTGCATGGGCATCATTATAGCGGGACTCCGCGTTGACCGCAGTAAATAACCCCTGTCGCCCAGGAGCCAACTGATCACCCAGGGGTGTGCCTCGAAAGTTCAGGAACCAGTTAAGTGTGCCAGGATGAAGGCATCGTGCACACTTCCCGGCTAGCGGCGCAGACAGACATGGGGCAAGGATTCTCTGTTGTCCGACGCCGATATCGTAATTGCCGATCGGGCAGAGAATGAGCTCCGATGCCCAAATCGGAGCCGGCGGTGTTTGACGCCGGTCAGCCATGCTCCGGCCCATGGAAGTGGTGTAATTGTGTTGCGTGCCGCACGCCGTTGCAATGGCAATGGTGCATCATCGGAAGGCCCTCCTGTGATGTTCCGCCCACGATGGACTGTGTCCCCAACCGAGCAGTTGACATATGGTGTCAGCGGTTGGGAAGCCGGTGTGGGGGCTGTGGACTGTGTCCAACGCTGCCACACTCGGCCGGGATCTGTGCCGCTGGCCGGGGGGGCTTCCGCCAGGACTGGGGAATGGTAGGGGGTGGCCAGTGAGTGGCCTGTGGGGTTGTGGATAGCGGGTCGGGTCCGTGCATGGCCTGTGCCATGTTGAACGGTGTGACCGCTGCAGGTCGTCCCCGTGCACATGCGTGGCTGGGACTCGGCCAACTCCGGAGGTTTTCGGCATGGGAGCTGGGAGTTTCCCCAGTGCCGTTGCTAGCCCCTTACCGGTCCCGGAGTCGGTGAGGGTTCAGCGCTGATTTTGGCGTCGTAAACGCTGCGAATTCTCCGTTTGAGATGGCACTTAGCTGCTGAAACGGAATGTCCAGCCCATGATGTGCAGCTGATAGTCACACACCAGGTGCACATTCAGCGAGTGGAACCCCTTTTGGTTTGTGATGACCAGCTTGTTATGGGTCGGTGCTCGCAGGGTGACATGCACCTGTAATTGAAAATACAGAAAAATGTGTCATTTGAAACATGGAAGTCTGGCAATATCTGGTCTGAGAGGATACAGGGAAAGATCCCACAAAAGGTTAATAGCTGCAAAGAGCAGGATTATAAAATGCAGATTCTTTCTCACAAGCAGGCTTATCAAACACACAGGTTTCATGTGGTAAGCTAAAACAATGGCTCACACCTTCATGGAATGTAACTATCTCAGGAAGCATCTGGAAAGGCATGGATGAGAGTTTCAATTGACGAATGTTTAAAACAGGCAGGTCTTTCAAGTCATAACCAAGTTAAATTTTAGCATACAGCTAAAAGCAAAGTCTCACACCTTAATTGAAATAAACTCTTAGTAAACAGCTGGAAAGGGTGGAAGATGCTCAGTCGAATTTGGTGTCAATTCTAAAGTGTAAAATTCTACGAACATCAAGTCAATTAAAAGAGAATTGGAGTACGACCTGTCTACGAGAGACAGAATTTAAAGTCAAAATCAAAGGCAAAGTTATGAGCTGGGGACAATTGGAAAATTAATCGATTCGAAATCACAGAATTAAAAGTAACACCTATTGAAACCAAAGGAACTTTGAAGATCACAAAGGACAATGTAATCAGATCTGAGGTGACGTTATGCCCAAAATGAATAATTAGTTGTATTCAAATGTTTACATCAAAGATACTTTTTAACAATCAAAGGGAAATAAGTTAATTTACAATAAGGCTCTAAAAACTTAATAACTCTTCAAGAGAATATAAACTCAGGGAGCAGCAACAACAACAGAGCAGAGAAAAAGGAAACCAGCAACAGGAGAGAAGGGGTGGAAAACTCAGAGAGAGAGAGAGAGAGAGAGAGAGCTCGGTCATGGGAAAGACAAGGCAAGCAGCCGAGTTTAAACAGTTATACATCTAAGGAAGACTAGAATTTAAACAGGAGTCAGAGTCAGCTTAGAGATAGCTAGCAGAGCTAGATCTTATAGCTTAGTACATGGATCGACAAGACAGCAACAGAGCTAACCAGCGAATACATCCCAAAATGACCAGACTTTAAAGAAGATTGATTGTCAAGGTGGGCCTGAAGGTCCCTTCAACCATCCAGCAGGATCCAGAAGCAAGATCTTTTTACCTTTCTGTAAAGAAAGTGTTTGCAGCTTTTAAAAGAAAAAATATAATAATAAAATAACTTAACTTAACCTGAAAAAGTGGTTTATTCCTGAAAGTCTATGTTACTTACTTAGCAATGCAGGACCCAGGACATCAATGCTACTAAGTGGTAAGTAGATAAAATCTTCGGTGAAGGTATGGGTTATACTGGGGATAACTTGAAAATATAGTTTGACCTGAATGGCACCCACTGAAGCCTGCATCGGAGTCAGGGAGTGAGAATCCCTGTTCACCATTTAGAATATCGGCCCTTTTTTGGTATAGGGGGAATTCTAAGAATAGTGGTGAGTTTTCAAAAACACACCTCATTGCTCACCCCGTGGACCATGAGGATCTCAGCGATGATCACGAACCTTGCTACCCAGGCATCCTGGTGGGCTCGGTCCACATTGAAACGGATGTATTGTGCCGACTGGGCAGTTACGGCCTCCGTGACGTCGCTCATGCATCTGTGCACTGAGCTCTGAGATCCCGGACAGCCAAGAAGGACTCCGTGATGTAAACGTTCAGGGCGACCATCACCTTGATGGCCACCGGGAGCAGGTGTCCTCCTCCATTCCCCCGCGGTGCCATGTGCATCATGATCTGGCAGCTATGTCACACTGTTCCCCTGCTCGGCCTGACTCTTCGGCAACCTGCCCGGTCCAGCAGGTCCTCGAATGACAGGTGATGCTGGTACACACGAGCCCTCACGCAGCGCCTCCTTCCCACCGCCTCCTCCTTGGCCTGTTGGGCAGCCGGATCTCCACCCTTACCGGCTGGCTCTTGTTCCTCTGGGACAGGATCCTCCTCAAACAGCTCCTGATCGTACAGCCTCAGTGCATCCCTCAGGGCTGCAGCAACCAGGATGAAGGCCGCCATTCCTGGTTGAATTCTAAAGTCTATTGTCTGCAGGGGTTGAAAGGCGACATGTTACCGACGGCAAGGTTCACTTGTGGTTTCAAAAATTGGGAAACAGGCGCCTTGGCCAATGAGGGAGAGGGAGGAGGTAGGACATGCAGAGGCGTGACCATGGGCTGCCAGTCCTGACACATGTTATCATGGTGTGTACCCTCGTGTCCAATCAGGTTCAACGGTTTACATGGTGGCCCCAGTCTGCACCGCAGACCTTGCCCACGCATGCCACCCCCCTCCATCTCCTCCCCTTTCTCCATCCCAACCCCCAGCCTTTCCCACTGAAATTCTGCCCTCCGCAACCCTGGCTCATCCCCTGGTCACCCCCAACCCCACTAGCTCCCGGCCTAGCAGACGTCCCCCACCACCAGCCAGCCCTGCCTGCCCAGCCATCCCTGCCAGTGTCAGGCAGCCCATGCATGTTCTACCTCCTCTCTCTCCCTCATTGGCCAAGGCGCCTATTTCCCTGATTTTTGAAACCGCACGTGAACCTTGCCTTCGGTACTTTCCCCTGGCAGAGGCGGAGCATCATGGAGGCCCCGGAGAATACAGAGTCAGGTGGGCTAATGATGTGCCAACGGCATTTACTGTACTTGTGGAGTAGAACCCATTAACGCTGCTGTCGAGGCACCGGAGCATGGCATTCTGCCCTGGGCCCGGTGCCCGCCACGCTTTAGGGCTTCACAACCGATTCTTTATCCATTCCGGTGTCGGCTAACAAAGAATCCCACCCATAGTGTTTTGAGTTTAAAAGAAAGGGGAGATCTGATTGACATATATAAAATGATAAACGTAGACATAGAGCGGATGCTTCCTCTTATGGGGCAATCTAGAATCAGAGGTCATCAGTTGGATTCTGAGATTCTGAGACTACTTGTAGACTCTGGGGCAAGATTGGACTTCCACGACAGCAAAACTGGTGCCGAACCTGGATTGATTCGCCAACTGTCAAGGAGCTATCACCGGCTCCACGTGGAACATAATTGATTCCAAAGAGAAACGGTACCGGATTCGCCAGGTTTGCGATTGACACTCAGGAGGCTGACAAGCTACAGCCACATATACACACTTCACTCCCCACACACACCATCTCAGCCAACAAGATGGCAGCGAGGAGAGCAGCACCCTTTCACCGACGTCAAGCTTGAGACCCTCTTGGACGCTGTGGAGGAGAGGCAGGCCATCCTTTACCCGAGCCCGGGAAGGAGGCTGCCAGCCGCCGCCTTTCCGGGGCAAAGATGGCAGAGGCGGTCAGCGCCACGAGCAACACCGTCCGGACCAGCCTGCAGTGCCATTAAAAGCTGCACAGCTGCCTCAGGGCGGCCAGGGTGAGTAGGCAGCATTGTGCCCCTGGCACCAATCCGCAACCCACACACCCTGTGGACCCCTGCCCCCGCATCATGAGGATGGTCGAACCTCCACCCTGCACCATATGCACCCATGCCAGCTGCCATGGCCAGGTGCCCTGGCCATTGAGGCCACCAGCATGCATCAGTGTCTAACATTGTTTTCCCCTCAGGACTGAGGATTAGCCATCATTTGGTACTTCAGGACCAGATAATATGCATTGTAAGTTTGAGTGACGAAGAGCCATCACCTGGGGCTCAAACACAGTGTGTAGGGATAGCACTCAACGTTGGAGATGTGGATCCAACCCAGACACCAGAGTGCGAGGCTCTGAAGCCACCCATTGACTCGACCATGACCGCACAGTCCCTCGGAACCATGCCAACACAAGGCGCCTCCCCAGACAATCCACACACTACTGCTTCCATGGCACAGGCCAATGGCAAGATGGCCCCTTCCCCTTAGCTGTCCTGGAAGAAATCAATAAACGGTTTCCATCTCCGGGCAAACCTTTCCACGGACCCACTCAAGGCGAACTTAATTTTCTCCAGCCTAAGGAAATCTGCGAGGTCGCTTACCCACACCCCCGGTTTCGGCGGCTCCGAGTCCCTCCATCCCAATAGGATTCATCTCCGGCCTACCAGAGAGGCAAAGGCCAGAACGATGGCCTCTCACACCCACTGGACTCCCGGGTCTTCCCACACTCCAAACACTGCCAATTTTGGACTCGAAACCACCTTCACCCCCAGTACCTCCGACATCATGGTAGCGAACCCCCGGCAAAATCCCTCTAGCTTCGGACAGACCCAAAACATGTGGACATGGTTCACGGCTCCCCCCCCGCAGACCGCCCACACCTATTCGCCACCCCTTAAAGAATCTACTTGTTCTAGCCATGGTGGACTACTTTAAATTCAATGAGACACAAAGAGGATGCATTCACCCTCCTCAGAGCCTCCTCCCATAACCCAGCCTCCAATTCCAACCCCCCCCCAAGCTCCTCCTTCCATTTCTGCTTAACTACTCCTTTCGAGGCGCCCTCCCAATCCATTAATTCTTTATAAATCTCTGACACGCTGCCCTCACCAACCTCTGTTTTCGACAGCACCTTGTCCTGCAACTCTGATCAGGGAAGGATTGCATTTGTTTTCTCACATAGTTTCGCACCTGTAAGTATTGGAACCCGTTTCCGCTGGGCTACTCATACTCCTCTACCAGTTCCTCCAAGCTCGGGAAGCTGCCCCCCCCACGAATAGATCCACAAACCGCATGATCCCTGCCCGATGCCAACCCCGGAACCCCACGTCCAACCCCCCCCCCCCCCCCCCCAGCCCTCCCAGAACAAACCTGTGATTCCCACAGATCGGAGCCCAAACTGAGGCCCCCCTCCAGCCTCAGGTGTTGCCGTTACTGTCCCCACACCCTCAGGGTCACCACCACCACCGGACTCGTGGAGTACCTGGCCAGCGAGAACGGCAGAGGCGCCATCAACTGTGCCCCCAGCCCTTACACGAGGCTGCCTCCATCCGCTCCCAGATCAACTCCTCCCCCACAACCCACTTCCTTACCATGGCTGTGTCTGCCGCCCAATAATAATTCAATGAATATGGCAAGGCCAGCCTGCCCCCTCCCCTCGCCCCCGCTCCAACAACGCCATCTTTACTCGTGGGTCTTTCCCCACCCACATAAATTCCGATATCAATGTGTTAACCTTCCTAAGGAAGGACTTTGAGATAAAAATCGGGAGGTTCTGGAATACGAACAAAAACCTCGGGAGCACAGTCACCTTCACGGACTGCACCTGCCCCACCAGTGAAAGCGGAAGCATGTCCCACCTCTTAAAATTCCCCCTTCATTTGCTCCACCAGCCAGGCCGGATTCAATTTGTGTAATTGCTCCCACCTCCACGCCACCTGGATGCCCAGACACCAGAAACTCACCCCCGCTATCCTTAACGGCGGCTCACCCAGCCTCCTCTCCTGCCCCTTCGCCTACATCGGAGAGGCCTCACTCTTCCCCATGTTTCACTTATACCCAGAAAACCGGATGAATTCCACCAAAATATCCATGATACCTCCAATACTTTCCAGTGGATCTGATATATACCGCAATAGGTCATCCACGCCTCCCACGCACGATCCCTTTCCAACCTCTTGACGCTCTAAGCACCATCGCCAGTGGGTCTATCATCATGGCAGAAAATAATGGGGAGAATGGGGCATCCCTGTCTCATCCTTTGATACAGCCTAAAATACCCCAAACTCACCCGATTCGTTCTTACACTCACCACCGGCGCCTGGTACAACAATTGAATCCAATCCACAAACTCCTGCCCAAATCCAAACCACCCCAATATCTCCCACAAATCCTCCTACTCCACTCAATCAAAGGCCTTCTCCGAATCCACTGCGACTGCCACCCCCAAATTCCGTCCCTCCGAGGGCATGATTATGACTTTTAACAGACGCCTGATGTTAGCCGACACATGCCTCCCCTTCACAAACCCTGTCTGGTCCCCGCCAATCACCCCAGCACACAGTCCTCAATTTGCGAGGCCAAAGTCTTAGCCAACAACTTGGCACCCACATTTAATAGTGATACTGGGCGGTAGAACCCACATTGCTCCGTGTCCTTCAGAATCAGAGATATTGAGGCCTGTGATAACGTGGTGGGGGAGCTCACCCTTCTCCCTCGCCTTATTAAATGCCCTTACCAGCAGGGCCCCCCGGTCTCCTGAAAGTGTTTTATAAAATCCTACTGGGAAGCCATCTGGGCCCGGGGCCTTCCCGGCTTGCATTGCCATCATACCCTCCGTTACATCCGCCAGTCCAATGGGTCCTCCCAGCCCCTCACCCAGGACCTGCTCCACCCTGGGGTATTCCAGCCCATCCAGAAAATACTGGAGGTCCCCCCCCCCCCCCCCCCCCCCCCACCCCTCCCCGGAGACGGGTGCACCGATTCATGAAACCTCCTGCTGAACTCCTCAAATACCCCATTCAACTCCCCACACGGCCCAATACCACTATGAAAACCCGTTCGCTCTCTGTCGCCCAAACCTCCATGGAACCACTCCCCCCATGTGCTCCATAAACCCCTTCAGATCCTTCACCACCGGCGATACTCTCCTGACCTCAGCCTTGATCGGTCCATCCGCAGATCAAGGACCGTGTTGTCCCAACCCATAATCAGCCGATGTGAGTCCTTCCCAAATACTCGCCGCATGAACTCCACATCATCCCAGTTTGGGGTATGAACATTTACCAGAGTCACTGGCATCCTCTCCAACTTCCCACTTACCGTCACAAACCTCTACCCCGAATCCGCTACTATATACCCCACCTCAAACGCAACACACTTATTGACCGCCACCCCACACGTCTTCATATCTAACTCCCAAATGGAAAACCTGCCCTACCCACCGTTCCCTTAGCCTTCTCTGGACCCCGATCTTCAAATGTGGTTCTTGTAAAAAGGCCACATCCACCTTCTTGTAAAAAGACCCACCCCAGATGTCCACCATCACCACTCCCTCCCATATAATGCCACATCAACAACACCTTTGTCAGCAACCAACCCCTCCCCATTTCTGAAACAAAACGACAACACCATCCCCCTCTTCATCACTGACCGCTTGCTCACCCCCACTGCGCTCCCATTAACTCGCTGCCCAGCTAGCCTGGCAGCCCCCGCCCAAGGCACCTAAACCACCAACCACCCACCGATCCTCCCCACCCCCTAGCACCCCCCACCACCCCACTCACACACCTCACAACTAACAGTGCAACAAGAAAAAACAAAAGAAAAAGAAAACACAAAAAACAAAAGGTGCACTCACCTACCACCCCCCCCCCCCCCACCCGCGCCGCCCATCGCATTGAAACAATTCTGAGGAGAAAAGTTACCCAACCACCAACAGAACTAAAGATACAGGGATTTTCCCAAGGGATCTGGGACATTTGAATTTGATATACCAGATTCAAGAATATCTTGCTGTCTGATTCATAAAAGCTCTCTCAATTTCATCTTCATATTTTACCCTCGAGCTCATTATAACCTTTCTTGTTTCGACCTATCTTTTTTCAATACTACAATGATCACTACTCCACTGAACGGGCGGGATTCTCCCATAATCCCCATATTCCCCCCTCCCCCCCTCCCCCATATCCCCCGATCACCGCCCGAGTGTCTAACCACCGGGACCCGGCGACAAAAACGTCGCGGATCACTCCGGCCTCGGGCCCCCCCCCCAAACGACGCAAATTCCCCGGCCAGGATTGGGCAAGTAGCGGCGTGACGCCATTCACGACGGCGTCACCCTCCACGGAAGCGCAGCATCACAACACAAAAGACGCCCACCCCCCATCCCGGAGACCCGATTAGATGGCCGCCCGCCGCGCAGCTCCGAGGCTCCAGGAGCAGGACATTGAGGCGCTCCTGGACGCAGTAGAGCAGGGGAGGAAGGCCCTGTACCCCGGACACGGTCACAGGGTTGCCCCACGCCACAGCCGGCACCTGTGGAGGGAGGTGGCAGAGGCCGTCAGCACTGTGGCTGTAACACCAAGGACAGGAATCCAGTGCCACAAGAAGGTGAATGACCTTGTCAGGGCAGCCAGAGTGAGTACCCACCCCCCCTCCAATGTGCGGCACACCCCCAGGTGCAAGTAACCCTAACCTAACCCTAACCCTAATGTGCTGCGCACCACTGCCAATATACGCACAACCGCTGGCCTGCATGTATATGCCTGCCTAAATCTGTTGCCCTTTATCCCGTCCCCTAATATCCCCCCAACCCCCTCCCCATATCACCCCTCCCCATATCCCCCATATCCCCCCTCCCCTATATCTGACATATCCCCCATATCCCCCCTCCCCATATGCCCCCCTCCCCATATTCCCCATATTCCCCCCTCCCCCCCCTCCCCCATATCCCCAGATCACCGCCCGAGTGTCTAACCATGCTGCTGTATTGTGTATTCCAGGACCAAACGTCGAGGCACCTGTCCCCGTGGATGCCGACCGCCCCCAGGATGCCCCAGGGATGCCACGAGACAGGGAGAGATCCGGCCCCTCTGGCATGCGACACCCCCAGGACACCCCAGGGTGGCCACGAGACAGGGACAGGCGCGGCGCAACAGAGAGACGACGCCCCCGTCTCGTGCGAGTGCGACAACGCAGGTGTACAACAGCCAGTGACGAGGGGGGCAGCCACATGTCCCCGTCGCAGCCGAGCCAGGACATCCCTACCCAGGACACCCCTACCCAGGTCACCCCTACCCAGGACAGCCCTACCCAGGTCACCCCTACCCAGGACAGCCCTACCCAGGTCACCCCTACCCCAGGACAGCCCTACCCAGGACACCCCTACCCAGGACAGCCCTACCCAGGTCACCATTACCCAGGTCACCCCTACCCAGGACAGCCCTACCCAGGACAGCCCTACCCAGGACACCCCTACCCAGGACACCCCTACCCAGGTCACCACTACCCAGGACACCCCTACCCAGGACAGCCCTACCCAGGTCACCACTACCCAGGACACCCCTACCCAGGGCAGCCCTACCCAGGACCCCCCTACCCAGGACAGCCCTACCCAGGACAGTCCTACCCAGGACACCCCTACCCAGGACACCCCTACCCAGGACACCCCTACCCAGGACAGCCCTACCCAGGACACCCCTACCCAGGACAGCCCTACCCAGGACAGCCCTACCCAGGACACCCCTACCCAGGACAGCACTACCCAGGACACCCCTACCCAGGACACCCCTACCCAGGACAGCCCTACCCAGGGCACCCCTACCCAGGACAGCCCTACCCAGGGCACCCCTACCCAGGGCACCACTACCCAGGACAGCCCTACCCAGGACACCCCTACCCAGGACACCCCTACCCAGGACAGCCCTACCCAGGGCACCCCTACCCAGGACAGCCCTACCCAGGACACCACTACCCAGGACACTCCTACCCAGTACACCACTACCCAGGACAGCCCTACCCAGGACAGCCCTACTCAGTACACCCCTGCCCAGGACACCGACACACATGACACCGACACACAGGACACTGACACACAGGGGACGGGTGGACAGGAACCTCCACCCCAGGGGACCATGGATTCTGGGTCGGACGATGATCACGACACAACGCCACTGCTTTCTCCAACACCCTCCACCATCGCAGAGACACTCACCTCGATTGGGCACTTTAGCGATGAGGCTTCTGGTACACTCACTGGTGCGTACAACACAGCCGTACTAGTTGTGGTAGTCTGGTTAGAGGTATTACGGTACCTAGCAATGCTGGAACACCATTGGTGGATAATGCATGTTGTCTATTGGTCGAGACTGTATGGTAGCTCCGCCCTGCAAGGCGGGGTATAAGAGCCCGTGCAGCCCCAGCAGCTTCCTTTCTGTACCTGAGCTGCTGGGGGAAACATCTAGTTTATTAAAGCCTTCAGTTGTACTACAACCTCGCTTAGTAGTCATTGATTGTGCATCACCGGTACAGCAGGTGGAGGTAGGAGCAGCCGAGGGGCCAGGCGGGCGGAGGGCAGGCCGGCCCCATCAACCATCTGCTGCCCAGATGGGTTCCAGAAGTTACCACACCCACCCATAAACCTGATGCTGTCACGGAACCAGGGACGATTGAAGGGGGTGATGGCCGGCTTGCGGCGGCTGCAGACGCAGGTGGAGGAGTCTACCCGCGTGCAGCAGCAGGGAGTGGTGCCAGTCATGCGTACCACCCAGGCCGAAACCGCAAGGGTGGTGTCCGCGGTGGAGGCAATGGGTACGACGGTGTCAGACATGGGGAGCAGTATGCAAGGCCTGGGGCTTTCCGTGCAGGCGGCGTCTGTGGCTCAGGACATGGCTGCTCTCTCACAGGAAGCCATGAGCCAGAGCCAGTGGCAGATGGCAGAGGCACTCAACGTCCAGTCTCAGCAGGCCATGGCCCAGTCTCTGCAGGCCATCGCTGAGGGCATCGGCGCCATTGCCCAGGTGCTGGCCGGCGTCACCCAGACACAGACAGGGATGGGCAACTCCCTGAGCTCCATGGCTGCAAACTTGCAGACCATTGTCGATACCAAGGGGGGCCTCCAGGACTGGCAGCGCCAGGTGTCGGCGGGGGTGGGGGGGGGGGGGGGGGGGGGCGTCGGATGGCCGGTCCGTTCGCATCCCCGACCCATGCGGAGGCCCGGGGGGCATTGGGCACCACGAGGGAGGAGGAGGTGCTGGGGCCTGTCCCGGATCCCCCTGTAGGGCTCCCCCCCTTCCATCCCAGGTGCATCTGGTGGGCAGCGGGCAGGACAGGCTGGCAGCTCGCCATCCCAGTCGCCTGAGCCGCAGCCTGGCCCATCTAGGCCGGCTGCCCCAGGAAACGGCCGCCAAAGGGATTACGAGTCACAGAGCAGGAATCACAGGAGTCCACCTGCAGTTCTGCTGTGCCATCTGGAGAACCACCTAGATGAAGTCATAGAGCCCGTAAGGCCAAAACATTAGACACTGAGTAAGTTGGCATGGGTGCAGGGTACAGACGAGTTATAGGGGATAGGGCACGTGTATGGACAGTTTGTTATTAAAATCACTTTCACACCTACAGAAGCTGCCTTTGTTCTCTGTCCAAAGCGTGTGGGGGTGTCGTGTGCATTGAGCACCAGTGTGTGTGTGTGTGAGGGGTGCTATTACGTCGCCCCAGGTGAGTGTGCTCCCCGCCCCCCCCCCGGGTCTCCCTGGCCATCCCCCCGGGCAGAGGACGGGACCGTGCGCTGCAGTGTCACGGCCGCATGCAGGGATGATCCGGGTAAAAGGTGGCACTGTGGCCATGGGTCAGACATTGTCCAACGATGTAGAGCCCAGAGCTCATCGCAGAGCGGGTTGTCATCATCCTCCATGGCCTGCTATAGACACGCTTCCATCGGCGACCGTGTGAGCCCAGCCCGTTGTGCCACAGGTGGATGTACAATGGAGGGGTGGTGTGCATGTGGGTGGGGTGAGGGTGGTGGTGGTAGGTGGTTGGGGGGGGTGAGGGTTTGGTGGTGGGTGGGTGGGGGGTGAGGGTGTTGGTGGTGGGTGGGTGGGGGGGTGAGGGTGGTCGGCTAGTGTTGCGGTATGCGGTTTGTGTCCATACTCGGCGATTCCCATGCCCCCCCCCAGTTAGTGAACCGGGCGGCTATCAGCCTGTCCCGTGCCCGCTGGCCAAGCCGGTAATGGTGGGCAGCCTCCTGTCCAGTCCAGCCCATCTGTCCTGACCATTGCCCCCATCCTCCTCATCTGGGGAGGACTGCGCCTTGTCCTGCTGCTCCTCCATTCCCCCCTCCTCTGCCTGTGGCACATCGCCCCTCTGCTGGGCTATGTTGTACAGGACGCAGCACACCACAATGATGCGGCCGACCCCATCTGGCGGGTACTGGAGGGCCCCTGCAGAGCGGTCCAGGCACCTGAAACGCATTTTTAGCATTCAAAACACCTCTCTATCACACCCCTGGTTGCTGCCTGGGCATCGTTGTAGCCCTTCTCCGCGTCACTCTGTGGCCTCCGTATAGGCGTCATCAGCCACAACTGCAACGGGTATCCCCTGCCGCCCAGCAACCGGCCCCTCAGCCGGGGGGGGGGGGTCCCTCAAACATGCCGGGGATGTAAGACCGTGACAGCACGTATGGGTCATGTACACGGCCTGGGTACCGGGCGCAGACGTGCAGGATCATCATGCGGTGGTCGCAGACCACCTGAATGTTCATGGAATAGGTCCCCTTCCTATTGGTGAACACGGCCCTGTTATCTGCAGGTGGCCGCACGGCGACGTGCATCCCATCGATCGCTGGCCCGGTGTACAGGGAACCAGATGTAGCGGTCTGCAATGGCATATAGCGTGTCTGTCACTGCCCGGATGTACCGGTGCACCGATGTCTGCGGGGTGCCAGACAGGTCTGCACTCGGTGCCTGGAATGACCCCGGAGCATAAAAGTTCAGGGCTACCGTAACGATGACGGACACGGGGAGAGGGTGTCCTCCCCCAGTGCCACGCGGTGCCAGGTGTGCCATCAGTTGGCAGACGGTATCACGGCTTATCCGGAGGCTCCTCCTGCATGCCCGGTCCCTGAGGTCCTGGTACGACGAGCGGGGCCGATACACACGGGGCTTCCTCGGGCGTTTCCGTCGCCGTGACACCACCACCTCCTCCTCCCCCTCCCCCTTCTCCTCTTCCTCGGGCTTCTTCTCCTCGTCCTGTTGGGCGGGCAGCCCTCCAGCCCGTGCCCCTCTGTAGCACGCTCCTCTGCAGCAGCTTCCGCCGCCTCCCTGGCAAACTGTGCCGCCTCTGTGGCACGCTCCTCCTCCTCCTCCTCCTCCTCCCCCCCCCCCCCCCCCAAGGGCAACATGTAGAAGTGCGGCTGCCGCCACGGCGGCCAACATCGCTGGCTGATCAGCAAACCTAACCGCCTGCAGTGGGGGGGGGGAACAACGACATGTCAGCATTGCCAGTAGCGCCCCCCCCCCCCCCCCCCCCCCCGCAGCCAGGTGCCATGGGCTGCATGGTCGCGTTTGTTGGAAGCTGGCACCTGACCAGGCGGACGACCTCCCTCGTCCTCTCCCCTCCTCCCCGCCACTCGCCCCCTCCCCGGCACTCGCCCCCTCACCCTGGCGCTCGCCCTCTCCCCCCTCCCCGCACTCGCCCCCTCACCCCTGCACTCGCCCTCTCCCCCCTCCCCGCGCTCGCCCCCTCACCCCGGCACTCGCCCTCTCCCCCCTCCCCACACTCACCCCCTCACCCCGGCACTCGCCCTCTCCCCGGCACTCACCCTCTCCCCCCTCCCCGCACTCGCCCCCTCACCCTGGCACTCGCCCTCTCCCCCCTCCCCGCACTCACCCCTTCACCCCGGCAGTCGCCCTCTCCCCCCTCCCCGCACTCGCCTCCTCACCCCGGCACTCGCCCTCTCCCCCTCACCGGAACGCCCCCCTCACCCCGGCACTCGCCCTCTCCCACCTCACCGGCACTTGCCCCCTCACCCCGGCACTCGCCCTCTCCCCCTCACCGGCACGCCCCCCCCTCACCCCGGCACTCGCCCTCTCCCACCTCACCGGCACTTGCCCCCTCACCCCGGCACTCGCCCTCTCCCCCTCACCGGCACGCCCCCTCACCCCAGCACTTGCCCCCCCTCCCCGGCACTTGCCCCCTCACCCCGGCACCCGACCTCTCCCCCCCATAATTATAATTGAAATTATATAAATATTTGAAAGGGAAAGATGAATAAACTCACACTTTACCACATTATTTTTCACCTCCCACCTTGTTGCCCAATCATTTAGCCTGTCTATATCTTTTTGTGTCCTTCTCACAGCTTACATTTCCACCTAACTTTGTATCAAGCTTACTCTCTGTCTCTTCATCTTAGTTATGAATATCGATTGTAAATAACTGAGGCCCCATCACTGACCCCTATGGCATTCCACTGTCTTAGCCTACCGATATGAAAATGCCCTATTTATGCCCAATTTGGGCAACATGGTAGCACAAGTGGCTATCACTGTGGCTTCACAGCGCCAGGGTCCCAGGTTTGATTCCCTGCTAGGTCACTGTCTGTGCGGAGTCTGCACGTTCTCCCCCCCCCCCCCCCCCCCCCCCCCCCCCCGTCAGTGTGGGTTTCCTCCGGGTGCTACGGTTTCCTCCCACAGTCCAAAGATGTGCGGGTTACGTGGATTGGCCATGCTAAATTGCCCATAGTGTCCAAAAAGGTTAATTGAGGTTACTGGGTTAAGGGGATGGGGTGGAGGAGCTGTGTGCTTGAGTAGGGCACTCTTTCCAAGGGCCGGCGCAGACTTGATGGGCTGAATGGCCTCCTTCTGCACTGTAAATTCTATGATTAATCAACCCTCGATTTTTATAAATTCTTTCATGGGATGTGGGCATTGCTGGCTAGACGAGCATTTATTTACCAATCCTAATTTCCCTCGAGACAGTGGTTCTCAGCAACCTTCTTGAACCGTTGCAGTATATGTATTGTAGGAACACTCATGGTGCTGGTAGGGAGGGAGTTCCAGGATTTTCACCCAGTGACAGCGAAGGAACGGTGATATAGTTCCATGACAGGATGGTGTGTGACTTGTAGGGGAACTTTCAGTTGGTGGTGTTCCCATGCATCTGCTGCCCTTGTCCTTCTAGTAGAGGAGATTGCGTGTTTGGAAGATGTTGTCAAAGGAACCTTGCTGAGTTGCTACAGTGCATCTTGAGTTAAGAACCGCATTGATGTTACCTGTGAGAATATCTCCAAAACTCGAAGGATAACTTGAAACAAATGCTCTTAGTGGTATATTTTTGTTTGGAATAATTTGAGAAACAATGTCCAACCCAGTGAGGAACCAGTCCAGCCATTATGTGAACAATTAATAAAGAATATTTATGAAAGAAAAAAAATGGCAAAAGACTAACATACACTATGACACTTAAGTATATGAATAACTAAACATGTTTTATCTGAAATTACCGATTGTTCCCAAAATATACCCAAATTCCCTGAACTCACTGAAATACCCCTTTTCCCAAACAACATCCAATGTTAGCAACTCTATCGGTCAAACATAGGCAGAGATGGGGATAAAGGGGTCTTTTTCAGGGTGGCAGCCGGTGACTAGTGGTGTGCCTTAGGGGTCTGTGCTGGGGCCACAACTTTTCACAATATACATTAATAGAACATAGAACATAGAACGATACAGTGCAGTACAGGCCCTTCGGCCCTCGATGTTGCACCGACATGGAAAAAATCTAAAGGCCATCTAACCTACACTATGCCCTTATCATCCATATGCTTATCCAATAAATGTTTAAATGCCCTCAATGTTGGCATGTTCACTACTGTTGCAGGTAGGGCATTCCACGGCCTCACCACTCTTTGCGTAAAAAACCCACCTCTGACCTCTGTCCTATATCTATTACCCCTCAATTTAAGGCTATGTCCCCTCGTGTTAGCCACCTCCATCCGCGGGAGAAGGCTCTCGCTGTCCACCCTATCTAACCCTCTGATCATTTTGTATGCCTCTATTAAGTCACCTCTTAACCTTCTTCTCTCTAACGAAAACAACCTCAAGTCCATCAGCCTTTCCTCATAAGATTTTCCCTCCATACCAGGCAACATCCTGGTAAATCTCCTCTGCACCCGTTCCAAAGCTTCCACGTCCTTCCTATAATGAGGCGACCAGAACTGTACGCAATACTCCAAATGCGGCCGTACTAGAGTTTTGTACAACTGCAACATGACCTCATGGCTCCGGAACTCAATCCCTCTACCAATAAAGGCCAACACACCATAGGCCTTCTTCACAACCCTATCAACCTGGGTGGCAACTTTCAGGGATCTATGTACATGGACACCGAGATCCCTCTGCTCATCCACACTACCAAGAATTTTACCATTAGCCAAATATTCCGCATTTCTGTTATTCTTTCCAAAGTGAATCACCTCACACTTCTCCACATTAAACTCCATTTGCCACCTCTCAGCCCAGCTCTGCAGCCTATCTATGTCCCTCTGTAACCTGCAACATCCTTCCGCACTGTCTACAACTCCACCGACTTTAGTGTCGTCTGCAAATTTACTCACCCATCCTTCTGCGCCCTCCTCTAGGTCATTTATAAAAATGACAAACAGCAACGGCCCCAGAACAGATCCTTGTGGTACGCCACTCGTAACTGAACTCCATTCTGAACATTTCCCATCAACTACCACTCTCTGTCTTCTTTCAACTAGCCAATTTCTGATCCACATCTCTAAATCACCCTCAATCCCCAGCCTCCGTATTTTCTGCAATAGACGACCGTGGGGAACCTTATCAAACGCTTTACTGAAATCCATATACACCACATCAACTGCTCTACCCTCGTCTACCTGTTCAGTCACCTTCTCAAAGAACTCGATAAGGTTTGTGAGGCATGACCTACCCTTCACAAAACCATGCTGACTGTCCCTAATCATATTATTCCTATCTAGATGATTATAAATCGTATCTTTTATAATCCTCTCCAAGACTTTACCCACCACAGACGTTAGGCTCACCGGCCTATAGTTACCGGGGTTATCTCTACTCCCCTTCTTGAACAAAGGGACCACATTTGCTATCCTCCAGTCCTCTGGCACTATTCCTGTAGCCAATGATGACCTAAAAATCAAAGCCAAAGGCTCAGCAATCTCTTCCCTGGCTTCCCAGAGAATCCTAGGATAAATCCCATCCGGCCCCGGGGACTTATCTATTTTCACCTTGTCCAGAATTGCCAACACTTCTTCCCTACGCACCTCAATGCCATCTATTCTAATAGCCTGGGCCTCAGCATTCTCCTCCACAATATTATCTTTTTCTTGAGTGAATACTGACGAAAAGTATTCATTTAGTATCTCGCTTATCTCCTCAGCCTCCACACACAACTTCCCACCACTGTCCTTGACTGGCCCTACTCTTACCCTAGTCATTCTTTTATTCCTGACATACCTATAGAAAGCTTTTGGGTTTTCCTTGATCCTACCTGCCAAAGACTTCTCATGTCCCCTCCTTGCTCGTCTCAGCTCTCTCTTTAGATCCTTCCTCGCTTCCTTGTAAATATCAAGCGCCCCAACTGAAACTTCACGCCTCATCTTTACATAGGCCTCCTTCTTCCTCTTAACAAGAGATTCCACTTCTTTGGTAAACCACGGTTCCCTCGCTCGACCCCTTCCTCCCTGCCTGACTGGTACGTACTTATCAAGAACATGCAATAGCTGTTCCTTGAACAAACTCCACATATCCAGTGTGCCCAACCCTTGCAGCCTACTTCTCCAACCAACACATCCTAAGTCATGTCTAATGGCATCATAATTGCCCTTCCCCCAGCTATAACTCTTGCCCTGCGGGGTATACTTATCCCTTTCCATCACTAACGTAAAGGTCACCGAATTGTGGTCACTGTTTCCAAAGTGCTCACCTACCTCCAGATCTAACACCTGGCCTGGTTCATTACCCAAAACCAAATCCAATGTGGCCTCGCCTCTTGTTGGCCTGTCAACATATTGTGTCAGGAAACCCTCCTGCACACATTGTACAAAGAACGACCCATCTAATGTACTCGAACTATATCTTTTCCAGTCAATATTTGGAAAGTTAAAGTCTCCCATAACAACTACCCTGTTACTTTTGCTCTTTTCCAGAATCATCTTCGCCATCCTTTCCTCTACATCCCTAGAACTATTAGGTGGCCTATAGAAAACTCCCAACAGGGTGACCTCTCCTTTCCTGTTTCTAACCTCAGCCCATACTACCTCAGAAGAAGAGTCCCCATCTAGCATCCTTTCCGCCACCGTAATACTGTCCTTGACTAGCAGCGCCACACCTCCCCCTCTTTTGCCCCCTTCTCTGAACTTACTAAAACACCTAAACCCCGGAACCTGCAACAACCATTCCTGTCCCTGCTCCATCCATGTCTCTGAAATGGCCACAACATCGAAGTCCCAGGTACCAACCCATGCTGCCAGTTCCCCTACCTTATTTCGTATACTCCTGGCATTGAAGTAGACACACTTCAAACCACCTACCTGAACACTGGCACCCTCCTGCGAAGTCAAATCTGTGCTCCTGACCTCTATACTCTCAATCTCCCGTACCCTAAAACTACAATCCAGGTTCCCATGCCCCTGCTGAATTAGTTTAAACCCCCCCAAAGAGCACTAACAAATCTCCCCCCCAGGATATTGGTGCCCCTCAGGTTCAGATGTAGACCATCCTGTCTATAGAGGTCCCACCTTCCCCAGAAAGAGCCCCAGTTATCCAGAAATCTGAATCCCTCCCGTCTGCACCATCCCTGTAGCCACGTGTTTAATTGCTCTCTCTCCCTATTCCTCATCTCACTATCACGTGGCACGGGCAACAACCCAGAGATAACAACTCTGTTTGTTCTCGCTCTGAGCTTCCATCCTAGCTCCCTAAAGGCCTGCCTGACATCCTTGTCCCCTTTCCTACCTATGTCGTTAGTGCCAATGTGGACTACGACTTGGGGCTGCTCCCCCTCCCCCTTAAGGACCCGGAAAACACGATCCGAGACATCACGTACCCTTGCACCTGGGAGGCAACATACCAAACGTGAGTCTCTGTCGCTCCCACAAAATCTCCTATCTGTGCCCCTGACTATTGAGTCCCCAATTACTAATGTTCTACTCCTTTCCCCCCTTCCCTTCTGAGCAACAGGGACAGACTCCGTGCCAGAGGCCCGTACCCCATGGCTTACCCCTGGTAAGTCGTCCCCCCCACAAGTATCCAAAACGGTATACTTGTTACTCAGGGGAACGACCGCAGGGGGTCCCTGCACTGACTGCTTCTTCCCAGTCCCTCTTACAGTTACCCATCTATCTCCAGTCTTTGGTGTAACTATTTCCCTGAAGCTCCTATCTATGACCCCCTCTGCCTCCCGAATGATCCGAAGTTCATCCAGCTCAAGCTCCAGGTCCCTAACACGGTTTTTGAGGAGCTGGAGTTGGGTGCACTTCCCACAGATGAAATCAGCAGGGACACTGACGGCGTCCCTCACCTCAAACATTCTGCAGGAGGAGCATTGTACTGCCTTCCCTGACATCACCTCTAGATTTAAAAAATAACAAGAAAAAGAAAAAGAAAGGAAGAGCTTACCTGATATTACCTCAAACCCTGCTCCCGCTCAAAGGTAAGCAAATTTAAAGGCACTCACTCACCTTCACGACAGGCCCCTGCTCCCGCTTCCCAACCACCGTGGGGTGGGGGGGTTGGTTAGAGGAGGAGGTAGGGTGGGAAACACTCACGAAGTGTTTCGGGTTTAACTGTCACTTGCCAACTGCCTCTCCACAAACCACCTTCAACTTAGGCTGACCGCACTGCACGTATGCAAATTTCCCCAGAACAGCTGATCAGTAGCTCTGCTCTGCTGCCCTCTGCTGGATGATTGCCTTCACTCAAACTCCTCGGGTCCCCTTCGCAGATTCACCTTCAACTTAGGCTGACCGCACTGCACGTATGCAAATTTCCCCAGAACAGCTGATCAGTAGCTCTGCTCTGCTGCCCTCTGCTGGATGATTGCCTTCACTCAAACTCCTCGGGTCCCCTTCGCAGATTCACCTTCAACTTAGGCTGACCGCACTGCACGTATGCAAATTTCCCCAGAACAGCTGATCAGTAGCTCTGCTCTGCTGCCCTCTGCTGGATGATTGCCTTCACTCAAACTCCTCGGGTCCCCTTCGCAGATTCACCTTCAACTTAGGCTGACCGCACTGCACGTATGCAAATTTCCCCAGAACAGCTGATCAGTAGCTCTGCTCTGCTGCCCTCTGCTGGATGATTGCCTTCACTCAAACTCCTCGGGTCCCCTTCGCAGATTCACCTTCAACTTAGGCTGACCGCACTGCACGTATGCAAATTTCCCCAGAACAGCTGATCAGTAGCTCTGCTCTGCTGCCCTCTGCTGGATGATTGCCTTCACTCAAACTCCTCGGGTCCCCTTCGCAGATTCACCTTCAACTTAGGCTGACCGCACTGCACGTATGCAAATTTCCCCAGAACAGCTGATCAGTAGCTCTGCTCTGCTGCCCTCTGCTGGATGATTGCCTTCACTCAAACTCCTCGGGTCCCCTTCGCAGATTCACCTTCAACTTAGGCTGACCGCACTGCACGTATGCAAATTTCCCCAGAACAGCTGATCAGTAGCTCTGCTCTGCTGCCCTCTACTGATCAGCTGCTCTGCTGCCCTCTGCTGGATGATTGCCTTCACTCAAACTCCTCGGGTCCCCTTCGCAGATTCACCTTCAACTTAGGCTGACCGCACTGCACGTATGCAAATGATCTGGAAGAAGGTACTGAAGGCACTGTTGCTAAGTTTGCAGATGATGCAAAGGTCTGTAGAGGGACAGGTAGTATTGAGGAAGTAAGGGAGCTGCAAAAGGACTTGGACAAGCTAGGAGAGTGGGCAATGAAGCGGCAAATGAAATACAATGTGGAAAAGTGTGAGGTTATGCACTTTGGAAGGAGGAATTTAGGCATGGACTATTTTCTAAATGGGGAAATGCTTTGGAAAGCAGAAGCACAAAGGGACTTGGGAGTCCTTGTTCATGATTCTCTTAAGGTTAATGTGCAGGTTCAGTCGACAGTTAAGAAAGCAAATGCAATGTTAGCATTCATGTCAAGAGAGGTAGAGTGCTGGGCGGCATGTGGCGCAGTGGATAGCACTGGGACACCGGGTTCGAATCCCGGCCCTGGGTCACTGTCCGTGTGGAGTTTGCACATTCTCCCCATGTCTGCGTGGATTTCACCCCCACAACCCAAAGATGTGCAGGTTAGGTGGATTGGCCACACTAAATTGCCCCTTAATTGGAAAAAAATAAATAATTGGATACTCTAAATTTAAAAAAAAAAAAGAGAGGTAGAGTACAAGACCAGGGATGTACTTCTGAGGCTGTAGAAGGCTCTGCTCAGACCCCATTTGGAATATTGTGAGCAATTTTGGGCCCCGTATCTAAGGAAGGATGTGCTGGTCTTGGAAATGGTCTAGAGGAGGTTCACAAGAATGATCCCTGGAATGAAGAACTTGTCGTATGAGGAAAGTTTGAGGAGTCTGGGTCTGTACTCATTGGAGTTTAGAAGGATGAGAGGGGATATTATTGAAACTTACAAGGTACTGTGAGGCCTGGATAGAGTGGACGTGGAGAGGATTTTTCCACTTGTAGGAAAAACTAGAACCAGAGGGCACCATCTCAGACTAAAGGGACAATCCTTTAAAACAGAGATGAGGAGGAATTTCTTCAGCCAGAGGGTGGTGAATCTATGGAACTCTTTGCCGCAGAAAGTTGTGGAGGCCAATTCACTGAGTGTCTTTAAGACAGAGAGAGATAGGCTCTTGATTAATAAGGGGATCTGGGGTTATGGGGCGAAGGCAGGAGAATGGGGATGAGAAAGTATCAGCCATGATTGAATGGCCTAATTCTGCTCCTATGTCTTATGGTGTTATGGTCTAAATCCAGGTAATAGTTACCTCACAATACCGCTTAGGTGACCAAGTCTGCAAACACGTCTCTTCCCGACTCAGTGAATGCACAAAACTACAGGCGCGATTCTCCGCTGCCCACGACGGGTCGGAGAATAGCGGGAGGGCGTCACCGACATTTTTCACGCTCTCCCGCTATGTAACGTCTGTAACGGACGCACTCTTTCTCCCTCCGCCGCCCCGCAGGATCAGTCCGCAGGGCGGCCGAGGGAGATGACGGCCCCGCGCATGCGTGGGTTGGAGCCGTCCAACTCGCGCATGCGCGGCTGACATCATCGTGAGCGTCAGCCGGCGTGAAGCTTGCCGCGCGGACTTAGCGACGGTTGCTAAGGCCGCGATGCTGTGCTTCACGGGGCCCCGCTGCTAGCCCCGCCCGGGGGGGGGGGGGGGGAGAATCGGGTCCCGGGAGGGGGCGCGGAGGCTGCTGTGAAACACGGCCAGTTTCACGGCAGCCTTTACGATTCGCCGCATTTGCGGAGAATCGCGCCCGTCGTTTTTTAGAGGAGAATATCTGAATTCTGCTGTGCTTTAATTTTTAGCTGTAACAGACCTCTGTGGCTTGGATCAGAGATGGAACTGGCCTGTCTGGCTGTTGGATGAAGAACTAGCCCCCGTCCCCAATGAGGGTGCTAGCAGTTGGCCACGTTAAATTCCCCTCAATTGGAAAAAGAATTGGGTACTCTAAATTTATTTTTAAAAACAGAAGTTGTCATTTGTATAGCCCCACTGATCGCTGGTAAACATTGCACCTCAATGTCTTGAGACTCCTGCTACTCTTGTTACTTTTCTATTCTTTAATTTTTATCTCCAATTCTGTCCAATTCTGCAGTTCTATAACATGCAGGTAAATTTGAAGCCTGCCAACAAGGGGCTAAAACCAGGGGAATAATCACTGCCACTTTGAGGGATCATTGTTGCATGAATGAGCATTATTGCTTCACTTGCCTGACTTCCTGCATGTCAGTTGAACAACTGCAGACCTGTCTGAGCTGTTGGTCTGCTCTTGGTGTGTAATGAACATTTGAGTTGGGTGGCCCTTTAGTGCCCCCCCCCCCCCCCACAGTAACGTGTTTCAGGGCAACCTTCCCCGCTGGTTACCCCCAATGGAGCCCTTGCCCTGCCGCACAGTAAAAGCCACCTCTGCCTGCTCCCTTGTGTCGTGGCTGTCGAGACCTGCCTGAAAGTGCAGATCCTCACCAGCTGCACATTGTTCAAATCCTGTTGTGAAACACATTGGGCACGATTCTCCGTCCGCTGACGCCGGAATCGGGAAACGCGATTGGGCCGAGAATTCAGCGTTGAACGGAATGCCGTGCTCTGACCCTTCGACAGCGGCGTGAATGCATTCTAATCCCAGCCTGTGACATTACTATTTAACCCTGCCTCATTTGACAGTGCTGGGTTTGAAATAGCTTTAACCCTACCCGGTTCAACAACATATTGCCCCAGGAAACCAACGCAAAAGCATCCTACAAATGGTCCTCATGAATCGAAATCCATTTCTCCTAACTGTACTGTCCCCTACTGCAATTACATTCCTTTTTAATCCCGCCACTTGAATGGCTTCATGCATCATGGTGCTGTGGTCAATTTGCTCTTCCTCCCTTCAGTCCCTACTCTAGTCCACAGCGGCTGCAAGAATCTTGAACCTGTTGGACAATTGCAGGGACTGAGTTTCCTCCATGCTTACCTTCTGGGTCCCCGCACCTAGAACATAGAAGATACAGTGCAGAAGGAGGCCATTTGGCCCATCGAGTCTGCACTGACCCACTTAAGCTCTCACTTCCACCCTATCCCCGTAACCCAATAACCCCTCCTAAACTTTTTGGTCACTGAAGGCAATTTATCATGGCCAATCCACCTAACCTGCATGTCTTTGGACTGTGGGAGGAAACCGGAGCACCCAGAGGAAACCCAAGCAGACACGGGGAGATCGTGCAGACTCCACACAGGCAGTGATCCAGCAGGGAATCGAACCTGGGTCCCTGGTGCTGTGAAGCCACAGTGCTATCCACTTGCGCTACCGTGCTGACCTCTGCTACCTATAGTCCATGTCCCTTACCAGGGGGTAAATCAGAAGTACCTAACCTAAGGGACGTGATAGCCTCATGGAACCAGATATCCTGATACATCGCAGTGTTCAAAGCTTGGAAGCTCATCAACACTGAGCATTACTCTGTGATTCTATAACTTGCTTTCATTCAGTCAGCCTTTCTCACATCCACACAGTGATGGTTCCTTCTCTGTCCACAATGCTCTTTGCAATCAATCACACACTTGGTTCTCCCCGTGGTCTTCACTTATCTGACTCAATTGCTTTTACGTTTTTATTTCAAGATGCAATAAATATAAAATATGGGGAAAGTGACAGGCGTTGTGGGAGTTATTTAATTGGCCTTAAACAACCGCAAATCATGGGTAGCACCGTATGAATGATATATGATGATCTTCTGTCTATTGAAACAATGTCAGGACGCCATTTCCAAATGTGCAGTATCTTGTGCATTTATTACAATGAAATTAAGCTATTTACATGCATTGTTTTCCTCTTCACTCCTAAACGTGTTGACTCTCAGAGACCATTTAGCACAATTTAGCTAGTTCCCGCCCTGCACCTCAACCAAATGCCCATCACTCATGTGCGTGTTTTAATAGTGCATGTTGGTACGCCCTGCTATCACAGAGGGCATCGTGGGTGAACGTTTCCTTATCTGATTAGAAGTGAGAAAGTTGGCCGATTTTCCCCGTGCCCAACTAGGGGCACTGAGACCAATTGAACTGCCCTTGCCTGCATGTGGATTGTTCGGGTACAGAGCACAGGCCAGCAATTGAAATCCAGAGGGTCCTGTCTGATCTGTATTTCGCAGCTACTCGTTGGCTTGCTGAGTTATTGCGAACACAAAGTTTGGATTTTATACACACTGTGGGAAATGTCACATCCTGCTGATTATTAAAAGATGATCATTTGGGCAAGTGAGATGAACTGAGCTAAAATTCTAGTGATATGATGTGGGCAAATTAAATTTCTCCCTGGCTACCACAGCATGACCCTATTTGGCCAATTTTAAGTTCGGCCGGCATGTCATTTTAGAAAACAATTTTGTTCTTTGCAGCTGTGTTATCCTTTATCCATCTTACTGTTGTTATATCTTTCCCAACTATAATAGTGGATGAAATATATGCAACTCTGTGACTGAAGTCATAGCAACAGAACACAGTTTAAATATATATCACCTGTCAGTTCCTTTCAATTTGAAATGCCAATTAGGTGCCTTTGCCCTTTACAGTGGGATCACCTTAAATTGAATTGAATTGAATTATCTGCAAAGGGATTAATGAAACGTCTGTGTCATAATCATCTCAACAAACAGGAGTGTGCAGGGAGATATTGTGTGCAGTCGATGAAAGGCATTCACAAGATCACTGTGGATGAGGGAGGCCATTCGGCCCATTATTGCACATTCATCGTGAAAAAAAAAATTTCCCTTCTCCATCCATTACCGCGATGTCTTGCGGCTGAGTAGGTAGTGTGCCTGCCTGAGTCTGAAGCACCGGTTTCAAACCCCACACCCGAATGTGTTGGCCATGGAAGGAGCAGTTGCGACGTGCTCCAACAGGTTAATAATCAGACTGCTCATCCTCCAATATTTGCCCATTTGAAAAGCGTGTGTGAAGGTACAAAGCAAGTACAAAGGAGTACATTTCAGAGTCTAGAGCTGAGACAACTGAAGATTGGGTCAGAAGGATGGAGCATCTTTTGGAATGGGAGCTGGGAGTAGCTCTGTGAAGGAAGAATAGTTCCTGTTGAGGTAACTTTTAGCACACATTGATGGCCTGGTTGAATATAGACTCACTCATTTTTCCCTTTTTTTAGGATTAGAAATCAATCAATTGTTAAATGAGTTTAATATTAACTGTGGTGTACCAATTTCAACATTAAAAATATTTTTTTTTCCAAGGGAGCCATATGGCCCTGTTTCTCCCACTAATACCGCATATAAGTGCATCTGGAAGAATTGTGCACAATTTTCAATCTGCCACCTATACTCCCTGCCAAGGTTTGGTGTAAATAATGTGTATTTTGGTGTTAGGGACTAGAAAATAAATGTTTTTCCCATGAAACTCTGCCCTCACAATCATTGTCCTTAGGAGGGGAGGGAGAATTGGAGAAAAATTGAAAATAATTACAAAGGTAGATCCGCTCTGAGTTAAAGGTTTGAGGCAGCTGTTGGTGTAAAGCTCCTCGTATGCCCTCTGCTGCAGTGGGCTGGAAGTGACAATCCCTGCTGAAGCACAGACAGAGTTGGTATTTTCTGCAGATCTCCACTTGCAGAGAATGGGCGAAATGCCTCTGACAGCACCTCTGTCCCCAGAGGTCATAGAATCACGACAGTGCGGCAGCAGGCCATTCGGCCAATCGAGTCAGCGCCGAACCTCCGAATGAGCATCCAACCTAGGCCCAAGCCCCCACCCTATCCCTGTAACCCAGTAACCCCTCCTAACCTTTTGGACACAAAGGGACAATTTATCATGGCCAATTCACCTAACCTACACATCTTTAGACTTTAGGAGGAAACAGGAGCACCCGGAGGAAACTCACACAAACACGGGGAGAATGTGCAAACTCCACACAGTCACCCAAGGCCGGAATTGAACCTGGGTTCCTGGCGCTGTGAGGCAGCAGAGCTAACCACTGTGCCACCGTGCCACCCCACCATTGAGGCACTGGAGCATTACTATTTCAACTGGTGAAAGATAGAAAGAACTTGCATTTACATAATGCTTTTCATGACCTCAGGATATGCTTTTGAAGGGTTGTCAGGGTGGGTGGCTTTATGCCAGAGGTAATGATGAAGACGCCTGCTTTTGAGTACTGTTGCATGAGGGATAAATAGTTGCCAGTGCACTGGGGAGAACTCCCCTGCTCTTTGAATGGTGCCATGGAATCTTTTACATCCTCCACAGAGGGTTACAGTGTGATGCAAGCGTGTCTGAGAGTGTTGTAATCCCTCAGTATGACATTGAAGTGTCAGTCTAGATTTTAGCCTCAATACTCTGAAGTGGGACTCGCACAAAATCATGGTTAGAATACACATGGGCAACTATGAATGATCCTTTATAAGAAGGATATAGAGCCAGTAGAGAAGATGTAATTTTATTTAGCTGGAACGATACCAGAGCTGAGCTGTTACACCTAACGGGAAACATTTTAACCTCTTTTCTCTCTGTAAAAGTTTAAGGTTCTGCTTAATAGAAGTCTTTAAGATTATGGAAAGGGTTCATATGATGAACATGGAGAATTGTGCTTTCACTTGTGGGAAAATGTAGCGCTTGGGGCCCAAAACTAAAAAAAAATAGTCACTAATAAATCCAAGGGAAAATTCAGGAGAAACTTCTTCACCCAGAAAGTGGTGAGAATGTGGAACTTGTTACCGCAAGCTGTAGTTGCGGTGAATAGCACTAGCGACAAAGGAATGGAAAGACATGTGGATGGGGTTAAATGGAAAAGAGTGGGGGTAACGTGTATGGACCATAAACACAGTCATAGGTCTGTTGGGATGAATACCCTGGGCGGGATTCTCTGTTCCCCGCCGCCGATTTCGTAATCAGCAATCGGGCGGAGAATCCCTTTTTACGACCAGTTTTCAGATGCTTCGCCCCCTTCAAAACGGCATCATTGGGGAGTACGCTGCACGCCGTTGGGACGGCCTCAGGATGCTACTTGAAGGCTCTCCCCCGATGCTCCACCCACGATGGGCCGATTTCACGTTGGCGCAGGGCACGTGTGCTCTCAGTTTTCGTGAGGCCGGCTACGGACTGTGTCTAATGCTGCCACAGTAGACGGGGGGAAGCCATGCCGCTGGCCGTGGGGGGGGGCTTCTGCGAGGGCTAGGGGTCTGGTGGGAGGTGGTCCGAGGGTGGCGAGGAGGTGTCCAGGGGAGCACTATCTGGCAGGTTGTACGGCACGACCGCTGCAGGTCGTCGCTGTGCGCATGTGCGTCCATGACCTGGCAATTCTCCGGCCATTTATTTCGTAAAGGTGGTGTGTTTAACGTGGCGCGGCCGCTAGCCCCTCACCAGTCGGGGGGTGGGTGCTGGGGTCTCGCCGATTTTTTCATCATGGAACTAGACACTTCCTCCAGAGAATCATAGAATCCAGCCCCTTGTTTCTGTGCTTTAAATACATGTTTCCAGATTGCAACGAACCTGAGAACAACTTCTGTCATCCACGCATGATACCTACAGGGTGGGTAGATGCATTTCTCACCAATAGACTCTGCATTGAAATTTCTGTATCGCCATGAACCTGAGTATTTACCCACGGATTGCACTCTAAAATGGCTGAAAAAGCCAGGGCTAGTTCATTCAAGATTAAATGAGTTTTTTTGTGACTATATAAATGATAATTACTTTTGAACAACCTCTCTGGTTCTGAGTTTTATTTTACAAGTGTGGAATCACATTCAGAAAAAAATGAATATTCTAGATTTTTAAATAAAGTTTATGTTTTCTCTCTGTCTCTGTAATTGGTCTCCCTTAATCCCATCGCTATTTCCAAATCTTTATTTTGTTTCTCTTCCAGATTTGAATATTTATGGGCCATAACTTCCTCGGAGTGGCAATCAGTGTCGGATTGACAACTCTCTTGCTTTTTCCACTCGCCATATTGGAAGGGTTTACAGGTTGATAATCAACCTGTTTGGCCGTCGCCTTATGAGCACATCAACACCTGAGGTGGAACTCAACCCCACAACTTCCCAGCCAGAAGGTGGGGCAGTATCGCTGGGTCACAAGACCTTACATAAAATGATTAAAACTCCTGTGTGGAGATTATCCACCATCCCTCCATCATTACAATGCAAACGTCTTCAAACTTGAACCCTCTTAGCAACCCTCTGCAGAAGGATCATCTAGACTGGAAACAGTTCTCTCTCCACAGATGCTCGGAAGACCTCAGCGGGCCTGACAGCATCTGTGGAGAAGGGAACTCACCTTTGGAGTTTGTCAAACTCATGCAGACCCGAAACGTTAGCTCACTTCCCTCTCCACAGATGCTGTCAGGCCTGCTGAGATTGTCCAGTATTTTCTGTTTCAGATTTCCAGTTTCCTCACTATTTGCTTGTATTTAGCCCTTAAACCTCACTACATAGAACATAGAACATAGAACAGTACAGCACAGAACAGGCCCTTCGGCCCTCGATGTTGTGCCGAGCAATGATCACCCTACTTAACCACGTAACCCGTATACCCGTAACCCAACAATCCCCCCCATTAACCTTACACTACGGGCAATTTAGCATGGCCAATCCACCTAACCCGCACATCTTTGGACTGTGGGAGGAAACCGGAGCACCCGGAGGAAACCCACGCACACACAGGGAGGACGTGCAGACTCCACACAGACAGTGACCCAGCCGGGAATCGAACCTGGGACCCTGGAGCTGTGAAGCATTGATGCTAACCACCATGCTACCGTGAGGCCATGAGATGAGTTTATGCCTGGCTGTGACCCACGTGTGTGTTTTACTGCAGGAGTGGAATATTTGAAAAGGATTCAGTGAATTTTACAAACCCATTAAGATGCTGCATGCGATGGAAATATGAAATTTTTTTAAAAAACAGAAAACGTCAGAAAGACGCAGCGACATCTCCGGGAAATGGAAGTTTGCAGACTTAGTCACAAACATTCCTGGGTGATTTCTATCCAATCCTCCCCTGAATTTTGCAGAGAAGCCAATCTGTGAACGACCATTGCCCTCTATCGGTGGAGAGGATAACGCAATGTGAATAACACTCAGATCTACAAAGTTCTCGGTGTCACTGGCGATGGTAAATCCCGATTGCTTTGCACAAAGTGTTTTATGCTGAATCGCAGGGAAAACTTTGGGACAAACTAACCTAAATTATTGGAACTGCTAATGTGGTAAGATTCACCATGTGGCAAACAGCTATTTTCTCAGCGATAGCACCTCAGCCCTGTTATTTTCATCCATATCTTTTTATTAAAACAGTAAAAAATTAATACAAGGCCAAACGGTACAAACACTCATTTTGTGTTGGGGAGACATGATATCCTCCCCTTAGTATCAATGTACGCGGGGGGGGGGGGGGATACTCTGATTATTAAAACAGTTCACAACACATTTCTACAAAAACAAATGGTACAATCACTAAACTTTGCGCTGGAGAGACCAGATACCCTTGCCTCTGTACCAACAGAAGGGAAAGGAAGGGGGGTGGTGGGGAGAGAGGGGAAAGAAGGGTGGTGGGGAGGGAGGGAGTCGAGTGTTGGTGAAGGGGGGCCCAATAGGACACTGCCTGAACTATCTACAGAGTCAGAAAAACAAAAGAACCTTCAATTATGATGTGCCAGATTCTGGGAGTTCCCCAGAGGGAGTGAGGGGCGACATATGTCAGGCACGAGTGAAACCCGCACCCCGCTACAGAGCGTCTCGTGCACCCGTCGTCAAACCTGAGCAGCACGGTAGCACAAGTGGCTAGCACTGTGGCTTTACAGCGCCAGGGTCCCAGGTTCGATTTCCCGCTGCGTCACTGTCTGTGTGGAGTCTGCACGTTCTCCCCGTGACTGCGTGAGTTTCCTCCGGGTGCTCCGGTTTCCTCCCACAGTCCAAAGACGTGCGGTTAGGTGGATTGACCATGATATATTGCCCATAGTGACCAAAAAGGTTAGGAGGGGTTATTGGGTTAAGGGGATAGGATGGAAGTGAGGGTTTAAGTGTGTCTGTGCAGATTCAATGGGTCGAATGGCCTCCTTCTGCACTGTATGTTCTATGTTCTAACACACTGCGCTCCCGACACTGGGCGGCTGACAGTCTTCGGACAGTCGCCAAGTCGTTCATAAATTTGTGAACACTTATCTGAGCTGGAATTTTTTTTGGCAATAACTGTGATAAATTACAGTAGCATTGCTGAACCCACCGTTTTGATAAGGAGTGAGGAAACATATAAATGTGTAATTACAGCAGATGCACTGTGCACAGTATCTGCTTGAATTCACAGTAATATGATCAGTTCCTATATAGCGAACATTGTTAGTCTGTCATATAATTAGATCAGGCGTCCTTGCAATCTCAGGGTTACATGTTCTGTGATTTGAATTCAAGGACACACAGAATACAATGGAAAACAAACACCATTTTGTCCCTTGGGAACTAATGTGATCCGTGAACAAAAATAACAAGGTCACAATTAGCCACAAGTTCATGAACTATCTTTTTAATGCAGATTTTATGTGTGTGCAATTATGCATCCCTCAAAATATTTGAGTTTTTCTGGAGGTTGTTTCTAAAGAAATATGTTTGATTAAGATATAAAAAAAGGTTGATTCATATGCTGTGGTGGTGATTCAACCTGATGGTCACCACACCTCAAGCAAGGGGTAAGGGCAAGAAGGTAAAAAGGGGGCAGCACGGTAACACTGTTGCTTCACAGCTCCATGGTCCCAGGTTCGATTCCCGCTGGGTCTCTGCCTGTGCGGAGTCTGCATGTTCTCCTCGTGTCTGCGTGGGTTTCCTATGGGTACTCTGGTTTCCTCCCACAGTCCAAAGATGTGCAGATTAGACGGATTCGCCGTGCTAAATTGCCCCGAGTGTCCAACAGTGTTAGCTGGGGTTACTGGGTTACGATGGAGATGTGGGCTTAAGTAGGGTGCTCTTTCCAAGGGCTGGTGCAGACTCGATGGGCTGATTGGCCTCCTTCTGTACTGCAAATTCTATGATTCTGTGATTCTAAGGTAGGGCCTTCATGAATAACCTCAGCCAGCATGGGAATTGAATCTTCGCTGCGGGCCTTGCTCTGCGTCAAGAACTGGCCGTCCAGCCAACTGAGCTAACCGACCTCCACTTTTGCCTGATTGCAATGATTTCAATATGCATCAAGTCAAAGTAGCAGTGTAAGTTGGAAGACTACTGCGTGTACAGCTCTGAGGTGTGATTTCCCATCAGAAATCTGTCTAAGCGTGTATTTACATAGCTTTTACACGATTTAAAAGCAGTCACGTATGGCAAACCAAGAATGACAGAATATACTGTGAAGTAGATTAAAGGCCTGACCTAGGAGATCTCCTGCAAAAGAGTGCAATGAAATTGGGTATTAATGGCACAACCGGATATAAACAGAACCTACCCGTTCAGCAGACTCCCTGAAACCAGTGGCAAAACCAGCAGCTTCGAAATTGACTTTCTGCAGATAATAAAAGGTGGACGTAGTCGATACAAGGCTGCAATGACCAAGAAGATAGTTTCCTGAAGAAACATCATCGACCTGAAACATTAACTGTGGCCGGGATTGTCTGCTCCCAGTCTGCTCCCGCTACCGCTGCCAGCGAGAACGGAGAATTTTGTGCTCAGCCAAAACTCCCATTCACTACAGCAGCACTGGAGCATCCTGGGCGGGATTGTCTGTTTCAGAGAAGGAGGGAACGATTCTCCGGAAATATGTCTGAGTGTGTGTGGTGATATAACCACTGTAGTTATGTGTACTTGCAGTAGGGGGATGTATGCCTGTACCTGTAATACAGGTTCCTCCGGTAAGCCCCTGCCGGCTAGCTCCGCCCACAGGAAGCTTGTGTATAAATATGCGAGTGAGTCACTCAGACCTTAGTCTACAGTTGCAGATGGAGGAGTAGCATCGCACAGCAATAAAGCCTCGATTGTACTAGTCTCTCGTCTTTGAGTATAATTGTTAGCGCTACAGTGTGGTAGCGAGCGGGAACTGCCATGAGCTTCCTGACTCTCGGCCCGGCGAGTTCCACCCCTCTGATGAGGCTGCGTCTCAAGGTCAGCAGGACAGGGTGGCGTGGCTGTGCATGTGCCGTCGTCAACTGCGCCAGCACCCTCCGGCTCCAGAGTACGTTCGCCAGTGGAATCGCAGGCCATGGGACATGGTAAGCAGCTGGCTGTCTCCACCTCAGATATGTACTCTGAGGAGACACCTAGGATCACTGGAGGCACTGGGGGGAGGCGGGATAGGACAGGGGCTAGCCAAGAGGTGGAGGGGTGAGGGGGTTGTGGCGAGAGTGGGGTGGCACCATCAAGAGAGTGGGGCATTGTTGGACACCTGTAACACATTAGAAACCCTTGACCAGAAGCAGTATGATGACTCTGTACCTTTCTTCGGCAATGCGGCCTGACCTCCGAACCCTTGGCACATCCCTCCAGGTATCCCCCCTCCCTCACCTACCCTCCGGCTGTGATCACGTCCCTGGAGCTGTGTCCCATCCCCTTGTGTTCAGATGTTGGCTGCTGCGTGTGTGGTGTTGCCTCCCACAGTGTTCAGGTACAATGTCCAGGCATCTAGGTCTAATTGGGGTGCTGGAAAATGACTCCCACATGCTACCTGACCCGCCCACCCACGGGAACCCACTTGGGTTGTGTGAAGTGCTCACTTAACCGCGATTGCCAATTCCCTATTAGTGATCGCCTCCAGCCACACGACCAGAGGTCTCGGCAACCGGTGGGGGTTATGGGTGGTCATGGGGCAGACGTGCAGGGGCTCGAGTTGCCGCCGTAATGGGTACACATGAACCAAGGGATGGCATGGTGGTGCTGTGCATGGTTGCCCCCCCGCAGCACCTCACCTCCCCGCCTTCACATGGCAGCCTATCCCTGCAGAGGGCTCCCCCCTCAGCCGAGGGTCTCCCACCCTCAGCCTGTGATCAAAGATGGCTACTCACTTCCTCGGCTCTCCACAGAAGCCCTTCGGCCAAGTTCACGTTTTTCAAAAGGAGTACTAATCGGCACCAGCTTGGTCGCTTGCTGGGGAGGCCGATGAATCATGGGAGGCCGTTGGACATGGGCTCTCTCTCGTTAATTGTATGGAAATGGGGCTGAAGTGGTGAAAATTGGTTTCTCGCCACGCTACGCGAGATCCTGATTTTGCCTACGAGAGTGGGCTGGTTGCATTGCAAACTGTTTGGTACCTCGTGTGGTTGTCGTTTTCAGCCTCCTCCGCTATTCACTAGCCTCGTTTCGCGAGAGCGGGAGCGCAACGAGGTCTGAGAATCGCTCCCTAGGTGCTGACGCCAGGACAGAATCAGTGGGCTTCTAATAATTGGCACTGGTCACGGAGCGATTCAACAACTGCTAACGGGCCAGCACCGGCGGCACGTGGAACACGAGCGATTCCAATGAGGAACGGTGTCAGATACGCCAGGGGGTCGGGGTTGATGCTAGAGAGGCTGACAGGCTGCAGTGCATATTAGCACTCCACTCCTCAAACACACTCATTCCAGCCACCAGGAGAGAGAAAAATCTGCAGGACCTCAATGCAGTGGGCAGTAGACCTGGTTGGTAGGCCCGGAGAGCCTGGAGGTGGAGGCCAGTATCGGCTGAGCAGGCGAGACACCGCTGAGTTGCAGTTCCCCACGGCACGTGTATCACCACCCTCACCACCAGCACCCGATTACCCCCTCCACAGCCCCTTCCAACACAACCCACCCCCATCCCCCACCAGCCCCATCCATTCCCACCACTACCCCCACACCACCATCACACCGCGATACAATCATGCGTCATGTCTTGCACCTTGCAGGATCACCTGACAATGAGGCAGGTGTCCCGCACCCCGACCCCAACCACAAGTGGATAGCAGTGATGAAGAGGAAATGGACAGTGACAGGAGCCCTTGAACTGCAGCCCGAGACACCCCAGAGCACCAGTCCGGGGACAACACTGACTTCCCGACACAATGGTCTCCAACATCCTCCACCATCCCCGAGACACTTACCTCAGTTGGGCACTTCAGCAAAAAGGTTCCTGGGACACTATCCTGTGCGCACCACACACGGGTTGCGTACATCTGGTGGAGGTAGGAACTCCCAAGGGGGCGGACGGTCGGACCCCAGGGACGAGCTGCTTTCTGTAAAGGGCGGTCCCAGCGATAGTGGAGATGCAGTCACAGAGCCAGAGGCTGCATGAGGGGTTGTCAGCAACCATCCAGCGTTTGCAGGTGCAGTTGGAGAAGTCCAACCGCCTGCAGGGGCAGGAGGTGATGCCAACCATGTGTGCCGCCAAGGCCAACACCGCACAAGTGATGTTCGCGGTGGAGGCCTTGGTGGGGGGGGGGGGGGGGGGGGGGGGGTGAAGGTATCGGCCATGGGTCAGGATGTCCAAGGCCTGGGGCACTCTGTGCAGGCGGTGACCGAGGCACAGGGCAGGACTACCCTGTAACAGGCAGCCATGTACCAGAGCCACCTGGACTTTGAGGTGGCGCTCTAAAGCTTGGCCCTGTCACAGCAGGTCATGGCTGAGGGCATCGGCAGCATTACCCCAGTGCTGGCTGACCTGAGCCAGGCACAGAGGGAGGTGGCACAGTCACTGGGTGATGTGGCACAGTCCCAGAGGGAGGTGGTCCACTCCCCGTTCTCATTGGCGTGAGCATTGAGATCCTGTTAGAGATGGGAGTGGGCCTCCAGGACTGGTAGCGCAGGAGGCAGGGGATCCTCAGGAGTTAGCTCCGCTTACACCCCTGTCCCAAGGATTAGCTCAGGGGCTATCCGGCACCCCGAGGGAGGAGGAGTGGTTGGGGTCCATGCCGGTGACTCCCGCATGGCCACAGTGCCTCAGACTACCCTGCCTCACATACCCCTGTCACTGGCACATCTGATGGGCAGTGGGCAGAACAGGGCGGCACTATGCCACCTGGGGCACCCGAGCAGCAGCTGGGCCGATACAGACCTGGTCACCCCAGAAGATGCCCACCAAAGGGGACCCAGGTCACAGTATGGGCAGACATTGGGGAAGGGCTGGGGGGGGGGGGGGGGGGGGGGGGGGGGGCCATGTGATGGAATGGCCAGCCCGCATGCAGGGATCACCCAGGTGGATGGTGGTATCATGGTTAGGCGTCAGATATTGTCGAACAGAGCTCACCGCATGGACCAAACCCGCTGTTACTGCCAACCCAGGGCCCACACCCCGTAGTGAGACAGGTAGGAATTATGGATGGGGTTGCAGGGGGCAGGTGCAGGGAGGGTGTTCAAAGACGTCAGGAACCCCTGAGTGTGCCAGGTTGAAGGCATTGTGCGGACTGCCCGGGTATCGGGCACAGACATGCATGATGTGCACCAATGGTCACACACCAGCTGCATGTTCGTCGAGAGGAACCCCTTTCGGTTTGTGAAGACTGGCCTTTCACGGGCCGGTGCTCTTTGAGCGGCATGCATCCCATTGATCACCCCCTGGACATGGGGCACCTAGATGATGATGGCGAACCCCGCTGCCTGGGCGGGCTCGGTCTACATTGAATTTGATGCATTGTGCCGACTGGGCATAGAGGGCTCCGTGACAGCGCGGATGCACTCATTTACCAAGGTCTGCAAGATCCCTGACAGGTCATCACTCAGCGCCTATTAGGACCCTGTGTCATAAAAGTTCAGGGTGACCGTCACCTTGACGTCACCGGGAGTGGGTGGCCTCCCCATACTCCCACAGTGCCAGGTGCGCCATGATGCGGCAGATATGCTGTATGGTCCCCTTGTCTTCAGTGACGTGCCCGGTCCGGCAAGTCCTCGAATAACAAATGCTGCTGGTACACACGAGGCCTGGTGCGGTGCCTCCTTCCCACCTCCTCCTTGGCCTGTTGGGCGGCCAGCTGTCCATCCTCACCGGCTGCCACCTGCAACTCTGGGGCATGGGCCACCATGCAGGGTCCTCCTCGAGCAGCTCCGGCTCGTACAGCTTCAGTGCACTCCCCAGGGCTGTGGCAGCTTGGCTGAAGGCCGCTATACCTGGTTGGATTCCGGTCCACTGTTTGTTGGGGGTGAAAGTCTGACATGTTAGCATGGTACGTACCCCCGAACCCAACCAGGTCCACTGGACTACACAGTGGCCCTGGTGTGCACTGCAGACCCTGCCCCTGCATGGCCCCTCCCATCCGCCTCCCCATTCACACATCCACCCTTGGCTGTTTCCCCTGGCATCCTGCTCTCCGCACCCCTGGCCCCATCAATGCCTGGCACAGTGGGAGACTCTGGTCCTGGCGTCCAACCCTGCTGCCAGGGGTTCCGTTGGCTGGTGCTGCCCATGCCAGGGGTACGCTCTGCGGTCCCGATCCAGCACCCTCTTGCAGGGGCTACTGTGGGCATTGCCCTTGGGTGGGCCACACGATGCCCCGCCGGCCAATGTTGGCTGGTTGAGGGGGGAAGTTGATGGGTTGGTGGGTGAGGAGTGGGGGGAGGGGGGGTCGTGGTGTGCAGGGGTGGTGGGGTGAAGGGTGGGGGCTGGGGTGAGGAGGGTAGGGGGTGGGCACCCATACAACCGGTGACAATCTGCGCAACCACGGGTCATGGAGCGTGGTCAGTAGGGTGCGCAGAAATATGGCTGCCTTGCAGGCTGCAGCAGTGGCGCTCCGTGCCTGGACAGCCTGGTCCTGGGATGCGCCCTGATCCCATGGCTCAGCCCCTGGTCATCCCGTTTCCCCCCTGCTGCCCCCTTGGGCCTGGCAGATGTCCCGCCCTACAGACAGCCCTGCCAGTATCAGGACCGGCAGCCCACGGTCGTGCCTCTGTATGTCCTACCTCCTCTTGCTCCCTCATCAGCCGCAGCACCTGTTTCCTGATTTTTAAAACTAGAAGTGAAACACACCATCAGTACTTCCTCCCGGTGGAGGCGGAACATCACGGAGGACCCGGAGAGTACCAGATCAGGCCAGCTAATGATATGCCAACAGCGTTTACTGTACATGTGGAGTAGAATATATTGGCGCCGTTGTCGAGGCACCGCAGCATGGCATTGTGTCGGGCGCCTGGCGCCGGCCACCTCCTGTGTGATTCTCCACCTAATCGCCTTTCCCGGTTCCGGCATCGGTTGGCGGAGAATCCCGATGTTCCTCCCTCCACCATGCTGCCTGGTCTGCTGAGCATTTCCAGCAACTTCTACTTTGTATTTCACATTTCCAGCACTCGCTTGCTTTACATCTGATTAAACTGAAGCGGTATTAGGACACTTCCTAGCTTTCTGACTCCCTTATTCAATGTGCAGGAAAACGGACCAAGTGAAAAACATGAAGCTTAAATATATACCGAGCTGAGGGAATATTGTTTGAGGTGGGCAAAAATCAGATCGCTGAGTCATGCCAGATCATTGTTCTAACTGCAGAGAGCAACATATCATATTCTGCAGAGCCAATGTTCAGGCCTGAGCCCAATATTAGTGTCATGCAGAATGATGTTTCAGAGAGGAAGAATTATATATCAGTGCTGATGGGTTGTTGCTTGCAGTGAGCGTTCTTGGGTTTGTTTATTTAACAGGAAACCAATGTATTTGCATCAGCTTGCTTCTAGTGGCCAATAAGGCTTTGCTGTGGTACTGAAGGAGTGCTGCATTGTTAAAGCAGCCGTCTTTTAGATCAATATAAAACCGACACCATCTGCCATGTCATGTAGATCAGTGTTCTTCAAACTTTTTTTCCGGGGACCCATTTTTACCAACCGGCCAACCTTCGGGACCCAACCCGGCCGACCTTCGCGACCCACGCCGGTAGACCTTCACGAACCACTCTGGCTGATCTGCGCGACCCACCATTTTCTCTTACCTTGTTTGCTGCTGACAAAAATAGAGGAAATGGTTTTGGGCCCCTTTGGCCCTTGTTCACGCACCTCTAATGGAACCTGTTGGATGAAGGTGAAGCCTTCCGGTGTCGGAAAGTATGGATGCTCCATCTGTCCAAAGTTCTGCATTTTGTTTCTGTAAAAGTTTATCAAATAAACCCCCCCGAACTTGTAACAAAAATAAAAATAAAATGAATAAAATAAATGAAAAAAAAATTAAATGAATAAAATAAATTAATAAAATGAATAAAATAAATTAATAAAATGAATAAAACCCTCCCAAACTTGGAAAACAAAAAGCTGCGACCGTTTAAAAAAAGGGCCACATGTGAAAACGAAAGCAAAAAAATTAAGAGCCACAAACAAGCCCCAAACCAAAGTGAAAGTAAAACTCGGAGCCACAGCCCAGCTCCACCCATACAATGACATCACTGAAGTCATGTGATAAGACAAAACATTTCTTAAAGGTACACTCCCATGACAATACTGCCACCTGCTGGTTGAAGGTCGTATCTATTAATATTTACATGGTTGCTTATGCATATCATCACAGTTGATATAAAAGATCATTTGGCACTATTTGAAGAGTATCAGGGGAATTCTCCTAATGTCTTGGTAAACATTGGTCACTCAACCGACACCACCATAAATGAGTTACCCAATTATTTACCTTACGGCTGCTTGTGAGACCTTGCCACATACAACTTGGCTGGCTTTCCTGATTGCACAACAACTGTGTCTACACTTCAAAATTAATTAATTATTTGTGCACTCTGGGATGTTCGGAAAACAAGCAATGCATTATATAAATGTATCTATTATTTTCTACATTTCGAATTTTACAATGGTTGCTTCATTCTAAACTTGATACGAAGACTAAATATAAAAGCAAAGTATTGCAGATGCCGGAATCTGAAACAACAGAAAATGCTGGAAAATCTCAGCAGGTCTGGCAGCATCTGTGGGGAGCGAAAACAGAGCTATTATTTTGAGTCCATATGACTCTTCTTCAGACCAAGGTTAGTATTTCAGTTGATAATGAAGTGATACAAACATTTTATTTATTCAATGGGTAAAGATTTATAATTTTCAGATAAAAAGTTCCAAGAACTCACAGATCAATGTGGCCCTTCTCTTTTATAAGACATACACCATCATATGGTGGATTGAAAGTCAGATTAATTCAGTTTTCGGAAGATATTGGTTTCTACGAGATGTTATTTCACTAGATGGCAATGCAGAACCTGCTACAGCCTCAGTGCCACTGAACAGCTAAAGGCTAAGGAAAGAGTGTAGCTGGTGAATTTATCACATCTCTAACCTTCGCTAGCAAAATGTTTACAAAGTCAGGTCGCTATTTTACTTATTAGGGCCATGTAGCCACTTTGAAATTTGGTCCACCCGTATTCCAAGTGGACACATTTTGGGTTTGTTTATTGATGGCGCTTGGAAATTCATTATTGAAATTAAATATGTGGTTACCAATGCAACTACATTAATAGTTAATATATTTTGTAACTTGATTTAGATGCTGGATCAAACACTATGATGGTCAATGAAATGAGTTGAGAACAAACAATTGATGATCTAATTTATTGATACATTTGTGAACTTATTTTGTTTTTCTATACCCAGTCAATATGCCCCAAAATTAATTAAAGCTATGTATGTTCTTGAGCCAGCGTTGGTGCGTCTATTCAGCTATGTTAGCTAAGTACTGACATTGACATTCCATAATCATGTAATGGTTCACAACAGAAATGCCATTTGCCATTCATGATGTGACTCCAGACACACAGGAATGTGATTGAACAAGGGAAATTAGGGATGGGCGATCAATGTTGGCTTAGCCAGTGATGCCCACTTCCTGTAAATAAGTAAGAAACATCTTTTAATATCTCATTTTGAAACAACCAGCACTTCTGACTCCCTCAGTCCTGTACTGGAGTGACTGCCCAGATTACATGCTTAGATTTCTGAACTGGCACTCAAACCTTCTGACTCAGAAAAGGGTTTAACCAGTAAGTCAATGTTGACGCCTAAATAAAATTATTAGTAAAGGAAAGGGCTAAGTACGCCCAACACATCTGTCACTGAGAATTCAACCCTATTTACATAAATTCTTTTTTTCTGGGAAAGGGTCCAATTTTCTCTCTCAAACCCAGTTACATAATTACCTGCTTTTACAACTCTCAAACACTTTGGCGGAAGATGACCAGCTGATTTATCCCAGGACATGACTTCCTCTTTTTGATCCGAACCTCCAAATGTTAACAGTTATAGATTGAGCTTCTGAAACTCAATGTCAAACAAAAACAGAATATATATTGATCGAGGTGTAGAATCACAGGAAATAAGTTGCACATCCTGACATGAAAGTACATAGTTCAGAAGGTTAACACTGAAAGCATAAGCAATTAAATACCTCATCTATGTTATAATGACACATGCTGCAGCTCTCCAGGCTCAGAGACAACCAATACTTAAAGCTCATACAAATTGCCAAGCTCACACGGAATAAATATACATATACTAAACATCATGCTAGCTAACGTTTGGGTTGGTTATCAGCGTGAGCTAGAGGGGAAAATCTTACTAATTTATGTTGGTCACTGAAGGGCCCAGTGGGTAATATTTTATTCCGCTTCTGGTACCACTGAATAACATTAGCAGCATGATGTGTTGTGTTAGCGATGCACACTAAAAGCATCCGATTCTGACTCAGTTACGATGGCACTGACTTTCTACAACTCTGCCTACATGCGGGGCAGGGAATTAATTTGCACTGCGCCACATTCAAGGTTGCTGATAACCACCACGCTGATGATAACAGCAATACCTCGACACTGTCCAACAAACACATGCTTGGTTGAATGCCCTTTGCCATTATATACTTTTACTGTCAATGGGAATTGGGTTTTTCATCAAAATTATCTTAAATCATGCTGCAAGTTATTTCAGACCCGTTTTCTGTGTACGAATTTGAAGAGGAGGCCTCTCACTCCTTCTCTGCCATTCGATATGATCATGGTTGATCTGATTTTCCACCCTACCCCCGATATTCTTTGATTCCCTTGTTAGTCAAGAATCTATCTATAACTGCCTTAAAAACATTCAATGATCCTGCCTCCACTGCTCTCTGTGGAAGAGAGTTCCACAGACTCCTGACCCTCTCAGAGAAACAAAATTCTCCACCAACTTAAATGGGAAATCACTTATTTTTAGGCTGCGTCCCATAGTTCCAGTCCCTCTGACTGGTGGAAATGTCCGTTCATCATCTACTTCATCAAGTTTCTTCATGAGCATATCTGTTTCAATAAGGTCATTCTCCGAAACTCCAATGGAAATAGACCAAAGCTGTTCAACCCCTATTAGGATGACTGTTATCCCAGGAATCAGACGAGTGAACCTTCCCTGGGCTGCTTCTAATGCAATTACGTCCTTTCCTAACTAAGGAATATATGAATATATTGGGCAGCCCGGTAGCAAAGTGGTTAGCACTGTGGCTTCGCAGCACCAGGGTCCCAGGTTCGATTCCCCGCTGGGTCACTGACTGTGTGGAGTCTGCACATTCTCCTCGTGTCTGCGTGGGTTTCCTCCAGGTGCTCCCGTTTCCTCCCACAAGTCCCGAAAGACGTGTTGTTAGGTGAACTGGACATTCTGAAATCGCCCTCTGTGTACCCGAACAGGCGCCGGAATGTGGCGACTCGGGCTTTTCACAGTCACTTCATTGCAGTGTTAATGTAAGCCTACTTGTGAAAATAAAGATTATTAAAAATTAGAGGGTGAGACCCACGCAGATAGAGGGAGAATGTGCAAACTCCACGCAGACAGTGACCCGAGGCTGGCATCGAACCCGGGTCCTCAGCTTCGTAGGCAGCGGTGCTAACCACTGTGCCACTGTGCCGCACTTCTAAATATTATGCTAATCAGGCCGGTTTCTTTTCTGGAAATTATTTGGTCATCTAATAAGTTTGTTTTGTTGTCAAGTTAATCATTCATGACAGGTGAAATTAAAAGTGGAGGTGTGCCAGAAGCAGCTATTCATTTGCAGATGTAATGGTTATGATTACTTCTGACAAAGAAGCCAAGTGACTGTTGTTCGATTAATATTTAAGAGTTCACTGAGCATTGCTTAAGAATTTGGGGATTTGCAAAACATGCTCATTAACCACCGCAATTGCTGGTTTAGGGTTTTAATAGTCAAACAGCAGGCTGGCCACTGGAGAAGCATTACCAATAACAAGGGCCAGTCTTAATGTGCCATCCAAATTCCCACAATAGTGCAGGGTGCCTTGTTATCGCAAAATATTCTGAAGCATATTCTGATGCAGTCGAGGCTCAAGGCTGAGAAAATGTAGGGGAGTGAGCGAAAGGGTCAAGTATATGTCTGGTGGAATCAGCCACTGTTGCTGCAAACACTGGATGTAATAGGAATGGGAGGGAATGGCAGGCAGGAGTGAATACCATCTCAGGAATCCAGTGAATCTAATAGGACATCAGCAAAAACCCCCAGCTCAGGCCTGTTGAAAGGGGTTGTAAATGTCAAGCACCTTCTACCAGTAATATTGAGACGGTTAAATCTTTTTTCTGATAAACCATGCTATTGAGAAACAAGGCACGGGATCTCTGTTTCTGAGACAAAGTGTGACACCGACGCAGAATTCGTGGACTTCAACAACACAAAACCAGCGCCGCACCTGGACTGATTCAGCTATGTTGAGGGGTTAGAACACAATCGATTCCAATGAGAAATGGTGCGGGATTCGTTGATTTCATGATTGACAATCAGGAGGCTGACAAGATGCGGCCGCATATACATACTGCTCTCCCCACACACACCATCCCTGCCAACAAGATGACAGTACGACTTGCGGCGCCACCATTCGCACATGCAGAGCTTGAGACCCTCCTGGATGCTGTGGAGGAAAGGCAGATGACCCCGTACTCCAGCCCGGGAAGGATGCTGCTGGCCACCGCCATTCGGCCTGGAGGAAAGGGAGGAATCTGAGGTGGAGCTTGGCCGCAGGCGAGGAAGTGAGACACTGCTGAGTTGCGGGTCCCGTGACACGTGTGTCAACCCCCTCCCCCAACACCACCCCCACACCACCCCGACCCTCACCCCCACACCACCCTCACCTCCACCCCCACACAACCCTCAGCCCCACATTGGCCTCATCCCCACACCACCACCACTCACACGCTCACCCCCCACCAGCCCTAAGTCTAATCATGCGTCTTGTCTCGTGTCTTGCAGGAGCAGCTGGAGATGGGGTGGGTCCATCCCGTGTTCCCCTGCCCCCAGCCTGTGCCACAGTCCGTGAGCCGAGCAGCAACGAGGAGAGCAGCTCAGCCACCAGCCCTCCTCCCAAGACTCAGGAGACCCCGGAGCTCGGGTTGGAGGATGACAGTGATTTCCCGTCACAGCTGTCTCCAACACCCTCCACCATCCCAGAGACACTCAACTCGGTGGGGCATGTTAGTGAAGAGGCTCCTGGGACACTATCTGGTGCAAGCCACACAGCTGCTCCAGTACAGCAAGTGAAGATAGGAGCACCCGAGGGGGCGGATGGCCGGAGGGCGGGGCTGACCCCAAGGACTAGCTGCAATCCAGACGGGTTTCCGTCTTCCTTCAGTCAGAGGGGCCCATTGATTGTGGAGATTCAGTCGCAGAGCCGGAGAGCATCCAGCACCTGCAGTTGTATTTGGAGGAGTCCAACTGAGTGCAGGAGCAGGGGGTGGTGCCGGTCACGCGTGTCACCCAGGCCAACACCGCACAGGTGTGGTCCGTGGTGGAGGCATTGGGGGCGATGGTTTGGCTATGGATCAGCATGTCCAAGGCCTGGGGCATTCCATGCAGGTGGTGGCTGAGGCCCAGGACAGGGCTGCCACCCCACAGGCAACCATGTGTCAGAGCCACCTGGAAATCACAGAGGCACATCTGAGCATGGTCCAGTCACAGAAGGCCACGGCTGAGAACGTCGGCGGCATGCAGGGATCACCCAGGTGGATGGTGAAAAGTGCTACCATGGGCACGAGTCAGACCTCGTCATACAATGTGGAACACCAGAGCTCACCGCAAAGCAGGTTGTCATCATACTCCACCTCATGGACCTGACCCGCTGTTACTGCCAACCCAGGGTCTGCACCCTGTAGTGCGGCAGGTATGTATCATGGAGGGGTTCCAGGCAGGGGTGGTGTAGGGATGGGATGCGGTGTTTGTGCCCCTGGAGGCGATCAGAGTCTCCCGTGCGCGTTGGCCCTGGTGCACACATTGTGCAGCCTCCCTTACCTGCCTGGGCCCCATGTCCTGTCTATCGTCCCCCTCCCCCGTATCCTCCTCCTCTAGCACGTCGCCACTCTGCTGCACGATGTTGTGGAGGATGTAGCAGGCTGCCATGATGCGGGCGACCCTCTCAGGGGCATACTGGAAGGCCCCTCCAGAGTCGTCTTGGCACGTAGTCGCTGCATGGGTGTTGTTGTAGTGGCTCTCCGCATCAGTCTGTGGTCTTCGGATGGGTGCCATCAGACACAGCAGGAGCGGATAATCTCTGTAACCCAGGAGCCAACCTCCCAGCTAAGGGAGCATCCCAAAGAGGGCAGGAATCGTCGAGTGCCCCATGAAGAAGCCCGGGGGCCATCAGGCACCCCGAGGGAGGAGCAGATGATTGGGCCTGTGCTGGTGACTCCTGCAAGGGAGGTGCCGGAACACCGCAGCACCTTGGACCTCCCCCCCCCCCCGCCAAAGTGTATCATGCAGTTCACCTGACCCACAACCTTTAATAGATTGTGGTATGGGGAGCACACGGCCCACTCTACAGGTGTGGTACAGCAGAAATGGAAAAGTTTTTTTTTAAAGCAAAATAATGTTTATTTTATGAACTCAAGTTAACCTTTTTAAAGCATACAGTGAACATCTTAGCAACCATTAATTCAAATACAACCCCAAAGAATACAGCACTAAGTCATTTTTACTTTCCTTTTAACATCCATAAGACTTAAAAACACCTTTTAACAGAAAGACATCAGGCTTAACTTCACTACTGAGAACAGTTACCACGGTGAAATCAGCCAATGGACACTCATAAGCTTGCAGATTCACACACATCCTGCTGGGACTGCAGCTTCTCCAAAACTAAGATGAAACCAAAACCACCCTGCAGCAAAAAGCCTAAAGCGAAAGTAAAAAGCTGACAGACAGCCTAGCTCCACCCATTCTCTGACATCACTGCAGTGATAAGCACCCATTTCTTAAAGGTACTCTCACATGACAGATGGCATACCCAGTCCAGCAGGTCCTCGAATTACAGGTGCTACCGCTACAAGCAAGGCCTCATGCACTGCCTCCTTTTCACCTCCCACTGCTTGGCCTGTTGGGACACTGGCTCTCCATCCTCAGTGGCTGCCTCCTATTCCTCTGGACAAGCTCCATTACTACAGCTTCCTCCTCCTCGAGCAACTCCAGCTCGTACAGCCGCAGCGCCTCCCCAAGGCTGTGACGATTAGAAGGCCACCATTGTAGGCTCTATTCGAATATCTATTTTCTGCAATGGGTGAAATACCGAAATGTTAGCATGGTGCCCACCCCCCGTGCCCAACCAGATCCAATGGACTACATGGTGATGCCGGTTGGCACTGATAATCCTCCTCCTGCATGTCCGCCTTCCCAGCCCCATTGGGGCCGCACACCGCCCTAGCGCCCGCCCCGCTGACAGGGGTACCATTGGTACAGTCAGTGGCCCCCATCCAGCGTTCCCTTGAAGGGGCTACTATGGACATTGCCCTTGGTTGGTTCACAAGATGTCTGCCAGCGGGTGGAGGCTGGTTGGGGGGGGGGGTGGTATGGCAGAGGGTAGGGTGCGGGTGTGGTGGGGTAGAAGGTGGGGGCTGAGGTACCAGGGTGGTGGGGTGGAGGAACCCATACAGCCGGTGCCAATTTGCAGAACCAGGTGCCATGGCGGATGGTCACTTGGGTGCGCTACCTTGCAAGCTACGGCAATAGCGGTGCCAAGTCCTGTGGTCACCCCCCTGGCCTTGGCAGGGCCCCCTACTTAGCCTGGCCAGTGTCTAGCCAGGCAGTCCACGGTCGCGCGGTCCACGGTCGCGCCTCTCCGTGTCCTAACTCCTCTCCCTTCCTCATCAGCCACGTGCCTGTTTCTCAATTTTTAAAAGCACAAGTGAACTACGCCATGGGGAATTCCGGAGGCACTGGAGAATACCGGGACAGGCCCGCTCATGATATGCCCAAAGCTTTTACTGTACATGCGGAGTGGAAAGCATTGATGCCAATCTCGAGGTACTGGAGAATTGCGATTTGGCATGAAACCGGCACCCACCATGATTTCAGCATCTGAACCGATTCTCCACCCAATCACGTTTTCCAATTCTGCCGTTGGCTGATAGAGAATCCCGCTCTTGTCTCAGAACTTGAGAATTCCATTGAACATTTCTGGTCTCTGTGATCCTTCTACTGTCTCTAAAAATTATATTTTTCACACAGTAAAGTGAAAGTGTTCCCATCTGTTCCCCCAATCCCTTTAAATAGTCAGTATGCCAAGCTTAAAGATCTGTCAGAGGAAGGTAACAGTATTGTCTTTAATGTGGGAGAAACCTTTGAAGTGATTTCTCAGTCAATTTAATTGCCCTTTAAAGTACAGAAGCTTATTTGTATGCCTAGAGGATAAAAGCTTTGAACTGTACTGTTTACATTCAATTTCACACATCATTGCCTATTAAAAGTTTTTTATTTGTCAGATTGTTGACCCCACACCTGCCCTTTTGAGGAAGCACTTGAGAACAAAGAGACAACCTCTTAAAAGAAACTGTGGTTATAAAACCACCTGTTCCCCAGAGTTAATGAATGCCTGTGGAGCCATATCAATAATCTTAATGCCCCCTTTGAAACTGCCTAGACCTGTCAATCAAAAAGCTTTAAAGAGGCAATGGTGCCTCCATCTTCACTGGAATTGAACCCCCCCCCCCCCCCCCCCCAAGTGAGCAATGCTTGCTTTATGGTTGCTGAGCACTGTCCTTTAAGGCTCCCCTCTTTCAGCCCACCCCTTTCATGCGCCCACCTCTCTGGGCCCCCCTTGTTCCCCCCCCCTAAGTTTCATGGGCATAACCCCACTCAGGCCCCACCCCTTGGCACTCTAGCACCACACCCTGGCACCTTGGCAGTATCAGGTGTCAGGTTCACAACAGGATCCCCTGTCCCCAACAACTTGGGGCTCCAATGGCCTCCTAGCCTCATGGTGTGGCCACCATGACTAGTTTCTATTTTTGGAAACCAGTGTTGATTCCCGCTGGCCTCATATTGCACCGCTGGGGATGGGGTGTCACTCAAGCATGTGATGCAATGCATTTACCTCACTTTGATGTGGTTGATGTTTGTAAACATTGGGGTTTAAATACATATAGTCACTCATCCATGAAGTAGGTGAATGAATCAACGTTGCAGCTATTTTGTGGAAGCTGTCAATCTCAACCCACTACTAAAAATGAATGAATGGGTTGCAGCTACAGAATCTGAGGGGTTTAGACACAGGTCACAGTTCTCTTACCACAAATGGACATGTGGTGCTTCCAGGTAAGTGTTATAACCGTAATTTTGTGCACTGCCCCAGTCTGGACTGCTCCCTAGGTTCCAGATAGTCTGGACTGCTCGCTAGGTTCCAGATAGTCTGGACTGCTCCCTCGGTTCCAGGTAGTCTGGACAGCTCGCTAGGTTCCAGATAGTCTGGACTGTTCCCGAGGTTCCAGATAGTCTGGACTGCTCGCTAGGTTCCAGATAGTCTGGACTGGTCGCTAGGTTCCAGATAGTCTGGACTGTTCCCGAGGTTCCAGATAGTCTGGACTGTTCCCGAGGTTCCAGATAGTCTGGACTGCTCGCTGCGTTCCAGACAGGGATCTTTTTTCTGTTGGGTCTGTTGGGGGTCCCTCTGTTTAGGAAGTCACTGTGGTGTGTACCTCTGTTTAGGGGGTCCCTGTGAGGGTCCCTCGATTTAGGGGGTCACTGTGGTGGTTCCTATCATTAAGGGGTCGCTGTAGGGGTCCCTCTAGTTAGGGGTTCACTATGGGGGGGGGGGTTCCTTTTGTCAGGGGCTCTCTGTGGGAGGTTTAATTTAGTTAGGGGGCACGGGGGGGTCTCCCGATTGAGGTGGTCTCTTGGGTGGGTCTCTGTGGGGGCTGTGAGTGGGGGTCTGGTAGAGGAGGGGTGGGCAGGTCATGCATTGCGGCGGGGAGGGTAGCCGTTGGGTGGAATTTAGGGGTAACTGTCTTAAGGAATTACCCCCTTGGCCCATTGCGGGCTCCACCATGTCAGGCTCACATCTGGTGAGACCCAGGGGATCGGAGAATCATGAAGGGCCAGAGAATATGATGCCTGGCCTGCTAAGTGGATGCAAATTGGTCATGAAGACTCATTTGCATTCATTTACATCCTCCCACTGATGCACAGGCTCAAACACTGATCCCGCCACCAGTGGGCTGGAGCATCACAATCCTATCCTCTGACCCCGCTGCCCATCCCGATTCTTCGACTCTCCACTGCATCGGGGACCCCACTACCGGCGGTGCCCGGCGGAGAATGAAATTACTACATTCCTCACATTCATTGGGTGGGATTCTCCGTTGGCCGACGCTGAATCAGGGCGTGCGATCGGATGGCGAATAGCTCCTAATGCCGAATTCACAGTTGGCGCCGATTTGACGCCGAGTCGCAATGCTCCGCCTCCCCGAAAGCGACATCAATGCGAAGCACATGGCGCACAGTTGAAACACTATTCGCATTTCATTAGTGGGTCCACCCACGATGCTCCGCCTTCGTTGGGCCGAGTTCCAGGCGGAGCGGTCGACGTGAGCTCTCACAAATCGTGAAGCTGGCGTGGTGGCTGCTGAGAGAGAGAGAGGGTGTACAGACAGTGCCCAGCACCGCCATACTTCACTGACAGTTGTGCCACTGGTCAGGGGGCTTCTGCCAGGGCTGGGAGGAGTAGTGGAGGGTGGCCAGGAGGTGGGCTGTGGGTTCAGGGTGGATGGGTACGCAACACCATTACCGCATCCGTCAAGGCAGCTAAGTGGCTGCGCATGCTGCTGAGAGCCTGATTTAGACATGGTTTCCTGGGTTGTATAGGTGATCCCCCAGGGCACCGTCCTGGGTGCCTCTGGCCCCAGCCGACCCATCAGCTGTATGGGCGGTTTGGCACAACCTGTCCCACTTTTCGGCCCGGATCAGTGTGTGTATGTGGGGGGTTTGTTGTTTAAGTGCGGCTGCAGTTTGTCAGCCCTGTGAGTGTCCATCATAGACCCGGCGATTCCCGCTATGTTTTTCATGGGTTTTGCTGGTGGTCCACTTGGCATTGGTGTTAGACCCTCACCGGTGCAAAATCGGTGCAGCTGCGGCGCCGATTGTTCTGACGTGAAACTCCACGGATTCTCTGTTGGCGTCAGCACATTCGACTCCAAAACAGAGGGCGCGATTCTCCGCTGCCCACGACGGGTCGGAGAATAGCGGGAGGGCCTTCCCGACATTTTTCCTGCCCTCCCGCTATTCTCCCCGCCCCCCCCCCCCCACGGCCGCCCCACGACACGAATCGCTGCTTGCCATTTTTTACGGCGAACAGCAATTCTCCCCAGGCCGATGGGCCGATTTCCCAGGCCTTTACGGCCGTTTTTACGAACGCAATCACACCTGCTCTCACCGTTCGTGAAATCGGCAGCAAAGTGCCGTCCCGGACAACCATGGCACTGATTGGCACGGCCGCACCACGGCTTACATTAACACTGGGCCAACACGGTAGCACAGTGGTTAGCACAGTTGCTTCACAGCTCCAGTGTCCCAGGTTCGATTTCCGACTTGGGTCACTGTCTGTGCGGAGTCTGTACGTTATTCCCGTGTTTGCATGGGTTTCCTCCGATGCTCCTGTTTCCTCCCAGTCTAAAGATGTGCATCTTAGGTGGATTGGCTATGCTAAATTGCCCTTGGTGTCCAAAAATGGTTAGGGGATAGGGTGGACATGAAAATGAAATGAAATGAAAATCGCTTATTGTCACGAGTAGGCTTCAATGAAGTTACTGTGAAAAGCCTCTAGTCGCCATATTCCGGCGCCTGTCCGGGGAGGCTGGTACGGGAATCGAACCGTGCTGCTGGCCTGCTTGGTCTGCTTTAAAAGCCAGCGATTTAGCCTTGTGAGCTAAACCAGCCCCTGTGGGGATAGGGTGGAGGTAGGGGTAGGGGCTTATCTAGGGTGCTCTTTCCAAAGGCTGGTGCAGACTCGATGGGCTGAATGGCCTCCTTCTGCACTGTAAATTTCATGATCTATGATGAATGGGGTTACTGTGAAAAGCCGATGTATCCATTGCTGTCTAATCCAGTGTAATTAGAATCCAGAATACTATTCCTCCAAGGCACGATAGCACAGGGGTTAACACTATTGCTTAGCAGCGCCAGGGACCCGGGTTCGATTCCTGGCTTGGGTCACTGTCTGTGCGGAATCTGCACGTTCTCCCTGATTTTGTGTGGGTTTCCTCCAGTTTCCTCCCAAAAGACGTGCTTGTTTGGTGAATTGGACATTCTGAATTCTCCGCCAGTGTACCTGAACAGGCGCCGTAGGGTGGCGACGCGGGGCTTTTCACAGTAACTTCATTGCAGTGTTAATGTAAGCCTACATGTGACACCACTAAAGATTATTATTTGGTGAAACAGGAATTGCACTGACAGTAAATAAAAATACCATAAATTGAGAATCTGAGATCAATGAGGATATTTGTTTCTTCCAGTGTTTGACCCAATCAAATTCAAACCATCTGGCAAATAGGTGAACACCACACAAAGGGGTCCTTTTTCTGAATGTGTGTATTGATGGAGATTCTGGAGGTGATGTGCATTTGAACTGATCCAATATTGATATCCATTGTTGAAAAGCAAAAAGCTTGTGATTTCTCACAAAATGTCTGCAGGTAGTCAAGAAATCTCCAGGAATACTGCTGATACCTTAAAGCATTCCTGAAAGTTTTAAAACAAAATTGGAACAGGTGGCCTCACAGATCCATGACTACTTTGAACTTCACCTCCTACTGTCAGAGCAAACCCATGGTGGAACTGCTAAACACATTGAGCTGATGATTCATATGATTTATTCATGATGCATGTTTGCATCGTATGAACATGTACGATGCCCTGAGCTCGCTCACCATGTTCCCAGGACTGTTACTCTGGTTTTAATTGGAAGAACTGCTTCATCAAATTGGAGTAATAGTATTGTGGATTGTAAGGAAGACTGGGAAAATAGACAAAGATGCTAATAAACTTGCAGAATGGATCTATAAAAGTCAATATCGATAGTTATGAGGTGTGGCCACACACGTCTTGGAAAATAAGAGTACAAGTGTGATAAAGGAGCAAAAGTGGATAGCCAAAAAACATTAAAAGCAGCAACACAGCACCTAAAGCTGCAGACTGGCTGTCTGCCCTATTGGAATTTCTCCAAATAGAGAAAATCAAATTCTCCATCCGTGGGTCTGAAGGTGGCTTCTACAAAACATGGAGCCATTCACCCGGCTGTTCTGGGACCTGTTTGTGGCCAGCAACTAAGTAGCCAGGGATAAACAAAAGGTAGTCAAGGCGCAAAAGGAAAGAGGGGGAGGACCCGGGGAAACAAGAAAGCTAAACCAAACCTAGCGGGAGAGATGGGGGCAGCAGGGAAAGAGAGGAGGGGGGGGGGGGGGGGGGGGGGGGGGGGGGTGGGGGGTGGGGGGGAGTGGTGGGGGGAAGGGGGGAACAACAAAGGAGGAGAACCAGAAAGGGGAAAAGAGAGGTGAACACAAGCGGGAAAGGAAACAGGGGATCACAACGGCCACCACGAACGCAACGAGGAGGAAAGAAAACAAAAGACCCAAAAGAAGAAACATTCTAAAGTCTAAACTCATGTACCAAGTCAGTCAATAGAGGGAATATTTGAGCTGCTTCGGGAGTTTGGGTACAAATTCAATTTAGACAAGAGTGAATATTTTGTGGTGTCTCGGCCAGGGGTGGGGGCAGAGGTGGGTGGGGGCTGCCATTCCGTAGGGCAGGGATTCACTTTACATATCTGGGGGTGCAGGTTGCTCGGGATTGGGGGGGGGGGGGTGCTCCGCAGGTACAACATTTCTAGTTTGGTGGGGAGAGTGCAAGCTGATCTGGCAAGGTAGGATGGTCTCCCTCTGTCACTAGTGGGTGGGATACAGGCGGTTAAAATGAATGTGCTGCCGCGATTCCTGTTTATTTTCCAATGCCTGCCGATTTTCCTGCCAAAGGCATTTTTTGGAGAGATTGAAGGGATGATTGCCTCGTTCATATGGGGAGAGAAGATGGCAAAAATTAAAAAGCTGCTACTACAGAGAGGAAGGCAGGCAGGGGGTTTGGGTCTTCCGAACTTGATGTATTATTACTGGGCGGCGAATATGGAGAAGGTACAGAGCTGGGTCAGAGTTGTTGACTCCCAATGGGTCAGAATGGAGGAGAATTTGGGGAGGGAATCAGGATTGAAGGCGCTAGCAACAGTGCCGCACCCGACAGCCCCGAGGAGATACTCAGGGAGTCCGGTAGTAATAGCTTTGTTGAGAATTTGGAGGCATTTTCGACAGCACTTCGTGTTGGTGGCAGGGTCAAGAGAAATGCTGATTCGGAGGAACCATAGATTTGAGCCAGGGAAGTGGGATGGAAATTTTTGGAGATGGGAGGAGATAGAAATTAGGACACTAAAAGATTTATTTCTTGGGGGTCATTTTGTGGTATTGAAGAGCTGGGAGCGAAGTATGGACTGTAGCAGGGGGAAATATTTAGATACGTGCAGGTTCGAGACTTTGCCAGAAAGAAGATACAGAGCTTCCCAGTAGATCCGGTTTCCTTATTGTTGGAGGAGGTGCTGACGACACGGTGACTGGAGAAGGGGGTAGTATCGGCGGTTTACAGGGCTATTTTGGAGGAGGATAAGGCGCCTCTAGAAGTGATCAAGGCAAAGTGGGAGGAAGAGTTGGGAGAGGGTATGGAGGAGGGGTTCTGTTGTGAGGTGCTCCGGAGGATGAACGCCTCCACCTCGTGTGCGAATGTGGAGCTGAATGTGGTGTATAGAGCGCACCTTACAAGGGCGAGGATGAGCCAGCTCTTTGAGTGGGTAGTAGATGTATGTGAACGTTGCATGGGGGGCCCTGCAAACCACATTCATATGTTTTGGTCCTGTCCAAAGCTGGAGGATTACTGGAAGGAGGTGTTTCGGGTAATCTCTAAAGTGGTGCACATGAAACTGACCCGAACCCTCGGGAGGCCTTATTCGGGGACCAGCCGGGGTTGGAAACGGGCACGGAGGCAGACGTTGTAACCTTTGCCTCGTTGATTGTCCGAAGATGGATCCTGTTAGGGTGGAGATCAATCCTGTGCCCTGGCATGGCGGGGGGACCTCCTGGAATTCTTGATGTTTGAAAAGGCCAAATTGGAACTGAGGGGAAGGATGGAGGGGTTCTACAATTCATGGGCATTATTCATTATGCACTTTCGAGAATTGGATCACATTGAACATTCGGGGGGTTGGGGGCTGGGAGGGTTGGGGGAAGAGGGACTGTATGTGTTGATGGTGACTATGGGTGATTCCTGATTCCTCTGTCATTTGTTTATGTTAACATGCGGGCTAATGTTTGGGGGTTTGGTGGGAGGATGGGATCGTTGTTATTGATATGGGGATTGACATTCCATTCATTACTGATTATTGTGTATTGTGTGGTGTAAATTTGGGAGAAAATGTGAAAAAGGAAGAGAATAAAAAAATATTTTAAAAAAAAGTTTAAACTCATGTAAATAACAAAAAACGACCGAAATGTAAATAACGTTAGGGGCACCACCCAAGTAGCAACACAGATCCAAGGTCATAAAAATGCAAACAAAACAGATTAATTTCTAGATGAATGGAATTAGGAAGCAGGGAAGCCATGGTAAACCTGTATGGAAAGTTGGCTCTGCCACATTTGGAACACTGTAGAGTTTGGGTTTTTGTATTACAATAATGAGACGGGAACATTTGAGAAGATTTACATGGATGACACCAGAGCTAAGAGGTTATAACTATTGGGAAAGACTGTGGGCTGAGCCTTTTTTCTCTAGAAAATAGAAAGCTAAGGAGAGTGGGTCATGGGCTGGCGTGTCAGGAGGGTCGTGGGACCATGTGTTGCAGTGTTCCTGAGCATGGGAAGTAGTGCCCAATGGCCGTGACCGGCTTTCAGAATGCTGGTCATCCTGTGCAAGAGTGCCCCCTCAGCAGCGAGCAGGCCCTGAGCTCAGCGGGGTAGACTGCCTCCACCTGATGTCAGCACGCTGACCCAGGAACTGATTTTTAAAAAAATCGATGTAGTCTTCCTGCCTGGTCAGCCAGTTGGTAAAAATGGGTCCAGGGCAAAAATGTTTGATAAACACTGCTTTAATTCTAGGAAGGTGTTTGATAGGTGAGTTAGAGAAAATATTTCTACTTGCAAGGGAATCTGAAACTACAGCCATTTATAGGAGGTAGTCACTGAGAGATCTGATAAAAATTCAACAGAAACTTCTTTACTCAGGGAGGTTGAGAGGAACAGGTTCAAATGAAAAGGTAGATAAAGTTGGGTAAGAGGAGTCTCAGGTAGAACATAAACACTTGTGCAGATCAGTTGGACAGAATAACCTGTTTTTGTGCCACCTTGGGTGACTGCGTGGAGTTCCTCCCTGTGTCTGTGTGGGTTTCCTCCGGGTGCTCCGGTTTCCTCCCACAGTCCAAAGATGTGCGGGCTAGGTGGATTGGCCATGATAAATTGCCCCTTTGTGTCCAAAATGCTGGGCGGGGTAACGGGGATAGGGGCAGGAGAGCGGGCCAAGGTCGAGTGCTCTTTCAGAGGGTCGGTGCAGACTCGATGGGCCAAATGGCCTCCTTCTGCACTGCAGAGATCCTATGATTTTGTGTGTGCTGCAGACATCCCATTGGAGTCAGCATTACTTTTATTCAGCAAGTGCACAATACACTTGTGCCAGACACTTGCACAGCTCACATCCAGTTAGAACCAGTCTTCTGCAACGGCGGAGTGCAGCTTGATAAGACCCTGGGAAAATGTCAACCTTCAGTCTGCCGGGAGCTGTGAGGCGCATCGTCACCAGCAGCTAATGCTGACAGAAACAAATAATATTTAAAAATTTACTGACTGGGCAGAGGTGGTGAGATGCCAAAAATATATTGTACGAACGGTGGATCCGCGATCAGTGCAAGTAGCTTTTTTTAAGCACTTGGTTTGAACATTTTTAACAATTCCACTTAATCTTTTCCAACCTTGCTTTTTAATAAAAATCAACGGAGGTCAGTGCTATGGGGGGGCGGGGGGGAGGGGGGTCGCGCAGTGTGGCTGCTGAGGGAAGCAGCTGTCTGTGTGACGCTTGTCCCAGGAAAGCAACGTGGCTCCGGGATGTCACCCAGCGCGGGGCGGGGGGAGTGCCGGGTCTGGGGGGAGGGGGCTGCCGGGGTCTGGGGATGGGGCTGCCGGGATCTGGGGGGACGGACGCCCGGGCCTGGGGGGAGGGGCAGAGACTCAGCGGCTAAAGGTCTCGCCCATGTTAACTCAGACAGACTTTAATCTGGACCTTGAGCTCAACTCAGTTTAACATCGATCGTCACACTTTAACCGGCTTTTTCTTAAAGATCTCTCTCCATTCCACAGGTTCCTCAGACTTCAGTAAGTTAGAAGTGAGCCGATCTTCCGTGGGATAAGTCCCCAAGCTGGAGGTAGGTATTTTACTGAAAACGCAACATTTACTTTTTTTTTGTGTTAACCCAGCCTTGAGCAAGTAACGAATTGCACCCGGGCAGCTCACGGGTTGTGGGATTGTCTGGTGCGCATTTCTATTCTAGTGACCAGCCCCCTTGCTGCCAAACGTCTGAAATGGAGCAGTTTTGGATATTCCGGGGCTGACCAGAGCTCCCCACGGCACCCAGGGAGAGGAGCTCAGCCATCTTCTCCTGAACCCTTTGGCGATGCAGCAGGTACCCTGGGCAGCCTGACACCCAGAGCTGCAAATTAGCAGAAACCTGGTAAGGAGGTCGAGGACCCACACCTCAAACTGCTGTATGCGTACAACCTCAAACCACTGGGGGGTGGGGATGGGGGGTGAAACAGGACAAGAAATCCGAATGCAGAATAATGAGGGACCCTGTGATCCCCACCTCATACTCAAAGCTTAACTACATGCAGCTTGACTGCAGACCAGGGGTCGATTTTTCATCAGTGAAGTTCATACGAGACTTTTGGAGGGCCGTTGCAGTCTCGACGGGCCAAATGGCCTCCTGCACTGTAGGGATTCCATGGTTCAATGACTTCATGCAACTTTCTTCTTTGTTTAAAATCAACCTGCGTAGAAACTGCACCTAGAAATGTGCTGTATTCATGCATTAACTTTGCTGTGATGTTCAAAAAAATTGAAGTTTTATTTTAAAAGTTGTAATTAATGTCATTTTTTTCTCTCCTACATTTTCTCAAGTTTCTCTCTGCACCTTCCAGCCACATGCTGCAATCTGGGCAAGAGGGTAGGAAGCCATCCTGATAATTGGAGGTGTATTGGGACAATCCAGGGAGCCATATTATTTTTGAATATCCCATGGTTTTTTGCCATCCATTTGCAGCATGAGATTACAAATGTTCTGCAAAGTCATCAAGCCATTCCTGACAACTGCAGCTTTGAGAACAGGAGCATTATGAATTGGTGCCTCTGAGTTATGATATTGTGCATTCAAGCCTCACTCCAGAGACCTGGGCACAAGCTTAGGTGGATGTAAAAGAACCCATGACACTTCCTCAAAGAACGGCAACAATATTAGTAGCATACACTATATTGTTAAAGAAATTAGCAAATTGACAAACATTTACTCTTCACTTTAGGTCTTGTCTAGGCATTTAATGTGAATTAGATATATAAATGGTCAAGATGTTCAACATTAAATTCTCAGTGCACTAATAAATTGTACACATGACATTGCATTTGAGCTTCAATCAACCAACCTCCTTTTGTGATTACTAGCTTTGAAGTGTCTGTAATAGTTTGTAATTATGTTGTTTATTGCAATTGCATTATCTTATCTCACTCATTTAGTCTTAATTGTTCATTTTGTAAAACAAAATGAAGAATTGGATTGTTCACCATTGATGAATTGATTGAAGGTGGATCAGGGCTTGAGAATCTTCATCCCAGAGTACTTAGGACAGTGGCCGTAGAAATAGTAGATCCATTGGTGGTTATTTTCCAAAATTCTTTGGAATCTGGAATGATTTCTACAGATTGGAGGGTAGCTAATATAATCTCGCTATTTAAAAAGGGATGTCAAGAGAAAACATGGAACTATAGACCAGTGAGCCTAATGTCGGTGGTAGGGAAGTTGATAGAATCCATTATCAAGGATTTCATAGCACAGCAATTGGGAAGCAGTGCTTTAATCGGACAAAATCAGCATGGATTTATGAAAAGGAAATCCCGCATGACAAATTTACTAGAATTCTTTGAAGATTTTTGAAGGGCAGCACGGTAGCATGGTGGTTAGCATAAATGCTTCACAGCTCCAGGGTCCCAGCTGGGTCACTGTCTGTGCGGAGTCTGCACGTCCTCCCCGTGTGTGCGTGGGTTTCCTCCGGGTGCTCCGGTTTCCTCCCACAGTCCAAAGATGTGCGGGTTAGGTGGATTGGCCATGCTAAATTGCCCGTAGTGTCCTAAAAAGTAAGGTTAAGGGGGGGGTTGTTGGGTTACGGGTATAGGGTGGATACGTGTGTTTGAGTAGGGTGATCATTGCTCGGCACAACATCGAGAGCCGAAGGGCCTGTTCTGTGCTGTACTATTCTATGTTCTATTTAACTAGTAGAGTTGACGAGGGAGAACTGGTAGGTACGGTTTATTTAGACTTTGACAAGGTCTCACATAGCAGATTACCATGTAAAGTTAAAATGCATGGGATTGCGGGTAGTGTCTTGAGATGGAAAGAAAGCTGGTTAGCAGACAGGAAGCAAAAAGTTGGAATAAATGGGTCTTTTCCCGATTAGCAGGCAGTGACTCGTGGGGTACCGCAGGGATCTGCTAGGACTCCATCTGTTCACATTATATATTAATGATTTGAATGAGGGAACTAAATGTATGGGGCGGTATTCTCCCCCCCCCCCCATGCTGGGTGGGAGAATCGTCGGGGCCGCGCGAATCGTGCCACGCCGCCCTGAACCCCGCACGTGATTCTCCCACCCCCCTGAAACCAGCGCCGCGCGAGTGGCGCCGGGCCACTCGGAGAATCACGGCGAACGGCGATTCTCCGGCCCGAATGGGCCGAGTGGCTGCGCGTAAACCGCCGAGACCCGCCGGCGCCGTCCACACCTGGTCGCTTCCGGCGGGTACTCGTCGCGAAGGCTTGGGGGGCAGCCTGTGGGGGTGGGGGGGGGGGGGGGGGAAGAGAGAGGCTCCATTCCCGGGGGGGGGGGGGCCTCCGGAGTGGCCTGGTACGCGATCGGGACCAAGCGATCGGCGGGCTGGCCTCACTGTCGGCGGGCCTCCTTTCTTCCGCCGGCGAGCCTGGATCCATCCACCATGTTTGTGCGGGGCGGCCTGGGGGAGGACGGCCACCGCACATGCGCTAGTTGGTGCCGGCTGAACTGCGCCTCGTCTTTTGCACGCCGCCGGGTCTCTGATGCCGCGCCGAGGCCCCGCCCCCATAAATCACGCGACGCACCTGCTAGCTCCATGGAGGGGGGACAATAGGGGTCTGGGAACGGCGCCGACGCCGGAGTAAAACACTCCGGTTTTTGCTCCGGTGTTGGCACATAGACTCCCGTTGGGAGAATCCCGCCCATGATCTCCAAATTTGCAGATGATACAAAGTTGGATGGGAGGGTGAGCTGTAAGGAAGATGAAGAGATGCTTCAGCAGGATTTGGACAGGCTGTGTGAGTGGGCATATGCATGGCAGATGCAGCATAATGTGGATAAATGTGAGGTTATCCACTTCAGTCGCAAAAATAGGATGGCAGATTAATTGAATGGGCGTAAATAAAGAGACGTGGATACGCAACCTTGGTGTCCTCATGCATCAGTCACAAAGTAAGCGCGCAGGTACAGCAGGCTGTAAAGACTATGTTGGCCTTCACAGTGAGAGGATTTGAGTATAGGAATAGAGATATTTTACTGCAATTGTATCTGGACTGGTGAGGCCACACCTGGAGTATTGTGTGCAGTTTTGGTGTTCTTTTTTTAAAAAATATTTTTGTTCTCCTTTTTCACACTTTCTCCCAAATTTACACTCAACAACAATAAACATTAAGCAGTAACGAATACAATGTCAATGGGCACAGGGTGGCGAGGTTGCTCTCCATCCCAACAGGATCCGTCTTCGGGCGATCAATGAGGCGAAGGGTACAACATCTGCTTCCGCACCTGTTTCCAACCCCGGCTGGTCCGACACCCCGAATATGGCGTCCCGAGGGCCCGGGGTCAGTTTCCCGTGCACCACTTTAGCGATTACCCTATAAACCTCCTTCCAGTAATCCTCCAGCTTTGGGCAGGATCAAAACATATGAATGTGATTCGCGCCCCTCCCCCCCCCGCAACGTTCACACACATCTTCTACTCCCTCAAAGAGGCGGCTCATCCTCGCCCTTGTAAGGTGTGCTCTATATACCACCTTCAGCTGTATCAGCCCCAACCTCGCGCACGAGGTGGAGGAGTTCACTCTCCGGGGCATCTCACACCAGAACCTGTCCTCCATACTCTCTCCCAACTCTTCCACTTTGCTTTGATCCCTTCCAGTGGTGCCTTTTCCTCTTCCAAAATAGCCCCGTAAACCGCCGATACTACCCCCTTCTCCAGTCCCTCTGTCGTCAGCACATCCTCCAGCAATGTGGAGGCCAGTTCCACCGGGAAGCTCTGTATCTCCTTCCTCGCAAAATCTCGAACCTGGATGTATCTAAACATTTCTCCCTGCTCCAGCCCACACTTCGCTCCCAGCTCCTTCAATCCTGCAAACTGACCCGCAAGAAACAAATCTTTTAGTGTCTTAATCCCCTTCTCCTCCCATTTCCGAAAATCCCTGGCTCAAATCTGTGGTCCCCCCGAATCGGCATTTCCCTTGGCCCTGCCCCCCCAACTCGAGGTGTTGGCGAAACTGCCTCCAAATTCTCAATGAAGCTATTATTACTGGACTCCCTGAGTATTTCCCCGGGGCCATCGGGAGCGGTGCTGTTGCTAGCGCCTTCAATCCCGACGCCCTAAGCAAACTCTAGTTTTGGTGTTCTTATCTGAGGAAGGATGTTCTTGCTATGGAGGGAGTGCAGCGAAGGTTTACCGTGCTGATTTGGGGATGGCAGGACTGTCACATGAGGAGAGACTAAGTCGGTTAGGATTGTATTAATTGGAGTTTAGAAGAGTGAGAGGGGATCTCATAGAAACTTACAAAATTCTGACAGGATGAGACAGGGTAGATTCAGAAAGAATGTTCCCGATGGTGAGGCAGTCCAGAACTGGGGGTCATAGTTTGAGAATAAGATGTAAACCTTTTAGGACTGAGGTGAGGAGAAATTTCTTCACCCAGAGAGTGGTGAATCTATGGAATTCATTGCCACAGAAAGTAGTAGGGGCTGGTTTAGCACAATGGGCTAAACAGCTGGCTTGCAATGCAGAACAATGCCAGCATCGCCGGTTCAATTCCCGTACCGGCCTCCCCGAACAGGTGCCGGAATGTGGCGACTAGGGGCTTTTCACAGTAACTTCATTGAAGCCTACTCGTGACAATAAGTGATTGTTATCATTAGTTGAGGCCAAAATGTGTAATTTCAAGAAGGAGTTAGATATAGCTATTGGGGTTAAAGGGATATGGGGGGAGGGAAGACTGGATCAGGGTATTGAATTTGCTGATCAGCCATGATCAAAATGAATGGTGGAGCAGGCTCAAAGGGCCGAATGTCTCCCTGTATGTCTCATCTGGTGTACAGCTCATGTACCTTTGAGGATGCACATGTACTAAAGCCACGTACCGTTCCAAGATTGTACATGGACTGCAGCCATGTACCTTTATATGGATGCACATGGACTGCAGCCATGTACCTATATGAGAATGCCCAGTCAATTCTTGTGCCAGATATTGGGGAGGAATGTGTAACTCTTTCTCTTGCCCTTGCAATGGAAAGAAGATATACAAAAAACACAGGACGAAGATTTAATTAGAAAGGTGGAAGAATAAAAAATTCAATCAGGTACATTTGTTTGAAGAAGTCAAATTGATTAATTAATTTTAATCTTTAATTGATAGACAATGGCAATGTCAGATCAGAAGTGCTTCCATATCTGCACACCACTTCATGAAAGTCTGCCACTCTCTAAGGTGGCAGGAACAACAGTCTACATCAAGCTTGACAATGTGCAGCCAACTGGCTCCTATAAGATAAGAGGAATAGGGCATTTCTGTCAAAAGGTAAGCAGCAAGAAAATATGCAGATTAATGTCTGCTTCACGTTGGAATTTATATTCATGTCTGACATGCAAATATAAAAATCTGTACATCACTTTTTTAGGCTGCAGAGAAAGACTGCAAACATTTTGTATGCTCCTCAGGTAAGTAATAACTTACTGGTGAGTACTTCACTCTGTGTAATTGTACGAAGGCCTGTTAACATGATCAAAGCTGAATTGAATATATTCTGATTTCAGAATGTATTTAACATATGTTGTGTAGGTGTTGTTGATTAGCAGGATTCAAACTGAATACCAATGGACATGTTTAATATTTATTTAGGGTCGTGGCTCTTGGAATCAGCTTGAGAGAATTGGAAGCGTAAAGCAAAAGCAATTTACCAATTCCGCGGTACATTCACTAATAGTGACAAGTATGTGAAATAATATCCTTAAACCAGGCACTGGCTGAAATTCTTATGCCCCCAATTTCGCACTGTGGGTGGGGAGGACATTGAATTAAAATGAGTTAATCCAGAGCCAAATTTACAGTGGAGTCTGAAGTGCGATTAATAGTTATTCTACAATCGTTATCACTGGGGAATCCCTGAAAGAGAAACATTTGTGATGGAGTAAATTTGAGATTACGTTAACCTCAGCTGTCTGCATCCTAACTTGTACTAACTCCTGTCCACCCATCACGCCTGTGCTCGTTGACGTACATTGACTCCAGTTTAAGCATTGCCTTGATTTAAAAATTATTCTCTTCTTGCTTTCAAATCCTGTCATGGTCTTGCCACTCTCTGCAATCTCCTGCACCATCACAGCCCTCGCGGGATTCTCCGTCCTGCCAGTCCCGTTCTCCGGCGCAGCACACCCCCGTCGACAGTGGGACCGTCCGATCCAGCAGCCGGTCAATGGGGTTTCCTATTGTGGCCATCCCACGCTATCGGCAAACCCGCGGGCATGGGTGCACTGCCGGCAAAGCGAAGGATCTAGCCGATGGAAAATCCCATAGCTGTGCTTCTCTAATACTAGCCATTTGAGCATCCCTGAGTTTAATCAATCCACCATTAGGAGCTGTTTCTTCAACTGTCCAGGCCCTGAGCTCTGAAATTCTCTCACTAAACCTCTAACTCTTCTGGGGAGACGGTGGCATTGTGTAATGGCACTGGGCTAGTAATCTAGATGGCCAGGCTAATGTCCTAGAGGCATGGATTCAAATCACACCATGAGTAGCTGGTGAAATTTAAAATCAATTAATAAATTTGGAATTGCAAGTGGTGACCATGTTGAATATTGATTGTTCTCATCTGATTCACTAATGCCCTTTAGGGAAGGAAATCTGGCATCCGTACCTGGTTTGACCCACAGCAATATGGTTGACTGTTAACTGCCCTCTGAAATGGCCTAGCAAGCCATTCTGTTCAAGGGAAATTATGGATGGGGAACAAATGTTGCCCCATGAAAATTTTTTTTTAACTACTTTGACAAAGAGTCATCCAGACTCGAAACCTTAGCTCCCTTTTCTCTCCACAGATGCTGTCGGACCTGCTGAGATTGTGCAGTATTTTCTGTTTTTGTTTCAGATTCCAGCATCTGCAGTAATTTGCTTTTTTTTAAAAACTACTGCTTTTTGCTCAAATGTATCCTTATCAGGCATACTGCTCAATGTTGCTTTATAATGATCCTGTGTAGCACCATGAGATGTTTAATTACATTAAAGGCACTATATAAATACAAGTTGTTGGCACAATGAAGAATTCAACTTTTAATCTAGAATTAGTTAATCCAGTGTAAATTAGAAAGTGAAAAGTCCTGTCATTTGGATACTCCTCTGATCGCTGATACTATATTGTAATACTGGTGACCTGGGGTGTGATTGAACTAATTGGGAGCACAGCAAGCACATTTAGCCGCTTGTTTCCCAGCGCTCACAGTGCCTAGAAAATCATAGCTATACAACACGAGTCGCATTGTATAGGAGGCCTCAGTGGGGAACGCTTGGTGCAGTGCCAGCTGGCACTGCCACCTGGGCACCCAGAATGCCATTTTGGCACTGCCAGGGTGCCCAGGTGGCACCTGGAACCACCAGGGCACCACCCTGCCCAAAGGACTTGCAGCTGGGGGTGTCCAATCCCCTGAGAGATCCCCATGTGTGCTGTTCTGTCTGATTCCCTATTTGTGAAGACCAGTACCAAACGGCGTTTGCCCAAGGTCTCCGAGGCAATGGGGATGAATCCCAAAGCCTCAGGTACCTCGGGAATCTGCGCAGTAGACTGAGACCTGCTGTCTCCCTCTAATATGCAGATTTGGCAAAAAGTGATTCCGCCCATTCATTGCAATGTCTTGCAAGATGGCGTTGGATCTCGCGAAGCGTTGTGAGCCAGATAGATCCCTGGCACTGGGTCTCCTGGCTTCTATCGCGCATGCTGCACCACGGCGAGCTGCTTCAGGACACGGCCATTGGATTGCGCCCGAAGTGTCATTTTAAGCGAGTTTGGTGGGGTGTTTCCTGCTGCCTTCTCGGGTGAGATCCAAACCTGGAATCACTCATACTTAGTTGTTTCTTTGGGTCTTGGGGAGATTCTCCCCAGTCTAGCTGAGGTAGCTGAACTCACCAGCGAGACCAGCTCCTCCGAGATCGAGGTGCTATTTTGAAAGGGTGCGCCGATCTCGAAGTGAGCTTGAGCATCCCCCACACTCCCCACCTATGGACCATACCACCCACCACAGACATGAGCATTACCCTCTCCCCAAGTGAGGACACCACCTATGGGGTCACTGAGGGCCCCGCCTTTCAGGCTCAACCCCCTATTGGGATTCCACCAACCTTTATGAAGCTCCTAACTCCCCTTCACCTCCCACCTTCATCTCTCCTTTCATTGGCATGGTCCCACTCAGGCCCCGATCCTTGGCATTGCCACCTTGGAATACAGGTTCCGTGGCACTGCCAGCTTGGCATCCCGTGCTCCTGGCAGTGTCAACCAGGTACCTTGGAAATGTCAGGTTGGCACTGCCAGGGTGCTAGGTTGGCACTGCCAGCATGCCTGGTTGCCAGGATTCTGCCCTGCCCTCTCCCCACCACCCAGGGGCTCTAATGGCCTCTGAGAATCCCGAGTAACCATCAAGCCTGGTCTCTGCTTGTGGAGAACCGCACTAATTGGCGGCCAGTGACTCCCGGGCGCTGGGTGACAGCGGCCTCAAGAAGGCTGCGCATATTTAAATGAGCCTAATAAGAACATAGGATTTGGGAGCAAAAATTGGCAATTCAGCCTTTCGAGCCTGCTCCTCCATTCAATCAGATCATGGCCATGCGGCACGGTGATGCAGTGGTTAGCACTGCTGCCTCATGGCGCTGAGGACCCGGGTTCGATCCCGACCCTGGGTCACTGTCAGTGTGGAGTTTGCACATTCTCCCCGTGTTTGCGTGGGTCTCACCCCCACAACCCAAAGATGTGCAAGGTAGGTGTATTGGCCACACTAAATTGCCCCTTAAATGGAAAACAAATGTAAAACAAAAATCAGATCATGGCCGATCTCTTTCTGGTCTCAAATCCACCTCCCTACCTTTTCCCCATATCCCTTTAACCCGTTTTAAAATCAAAAATATATCTTTCTCCTTCATGAAACCATTTAATGATTCAGATTCCGACACGCTGTGAGAAGTAGTTCCTCCTCATTTCAGTTCTAAATCTACTGACTCTCAATCTATATATGTGACCGCTCATTCTAGATTGCCCTACTAGGAGGAACATTTGGTCCATGCTTACTTTGTCAATTCCTTTTAGTGTTTTACTTGTGGTCAGCTGTGCTTGATGTGGAGTCGCGTCCCTCAAGCTTTCAGCCCCCAGCCCCCCAAGGGCGACAGTGGTTAGTACTGTTGCCTCACGGCACCGAGGACCCAGATTCGATCCTGGGCCTGGGTGACTGTCCGTGTGGAGGTTTCACATTCTCCCCGTGCCTGCGTGGGTCTTACCCCCACAACCTAATCATGTGCAGGGGAGGTGGATTGGCCGTGCTAATTTGCCCCTTAATTGGAAATTTAAATAAAAATGATAAGCCCCCGGCGACAGACCAGCAAACCGTCCCAGGAATTTCTAGCTATGGAAACAGTGCACCATGAGGTGCAAGAAGAGGATGGAATTGAAATAGAAATACACAGACTTGCTCTGATAGCTTACTTGCTAAGGGCTCTATGCTGTATGATATTTGAATTGTACAGACTTGGCAGGGTTTAATTGCTTGCTGGTTGAATAGTGGCAGGGGAACATTACAGGTGGTCTCAGCCCCATTGTCACTTAACTGCAGCACACTTTCCAACAGGAATCATTTTGACTGTGCCTTGCAGTGAAAAGCCAGAGTGTTTTCTTTTCGGTCTCCTCCCTAAGCATGTGAGACAATTTAAGTGCTGAGAGACACTCTCGAACTTGGGGGTCATAGCCTCAGGATAAGGGATTGACCATTTGGAAATGAGGACTGGAGACACTTTTACATTCAGGGGCTTGCGAGTCTATGAAATTCTCTACCCCATAAGGATGTTCAGTCATTGAGCATATTCATGGCTGAGACCAATAAAAGTTTTGGGATGGAACGGAAAAGTGGAGTTGATGTAAAAGATCAGTCATGACTTTACTGAGTGGCAGTGCCTGTGCTGCTGACCCCTACTCTTATTATCCGCGGATGACGTCATCACGCATATGCGTCAAACCCGTGAATGCGCGGGCCGCCATGCCCCTCAGCCGCCCCGCGGACTGATCCTGCGGGGCGGCGGAGGAACAAATAGTGCGCGGGTATCGGACCCGCTGCCCGCGATCGGTGCCCACCGATCGCATGCCCATGCCACCCTTGGCACGGCCACACCACGGCCGTGCCAATCGGTGCCACGGTTGTCTGGGACGGCACTTTGCGGCCGTTTTCACGAACGGTGAGAGCAGGTGAGTTTGCGTTCGTGAAAACGGCCGTAAAGGCCTGGGAATTCGGCCCATCGGCCCGGCGAGCAGCGATTCGTGTCGTGGGGCGGCCATGGGTGGGGGAGAATAGCGGGAGGTCGTGAAAAATGTCGGGAAGGCCCTGCCGCTATTCTCCGACCTGTCGTGGGCAGCGGAGAATCGCGCCCACTGTTCTTTAGGGTAGAGAATTCCAAAGATTCTCAAACTTCTGAATGAAGAAATTTCTCCCCATCTCAGCCCCTTATTCTGAGATTAGGGACAGGATTCTCCCAGTGCTACGAAAGCTAGTGATTCCAAACAAATCTGTTTGATTTTAACCTGGCGTTGTAAGACTTCTTACTGTGCCCACTCCAGTCCAACGTTGGCATCTCCACATCACATCAGAGAATATAGGCCCAATCTACTTGACATTTTCTCACAGGATAACACTCTCAACCCAGGAATTGATCTCACCAACCTTCTCTATCCTTCCTTAAGTACGGAGACCAAAACTGAACTTTGGATATGGTCTTACCTCGGTTCTGTACAATTTCAGCAAGCCTATATTCTTGAACTTCAACATTCTTGCAATAAAGGCTGACGTACCATTTGCTTTCTCAATTCCTTGCTGTACCGGCATGTTATATTTTCCGTGTTTTCTGCACAAGGGCACCCAAATCCACCTGAACACCAACATTTAATAGTACATGATTTTTCTAATCGCCCTACTAAAATGAGTAACCTCACATTTCCACACATTATATTCCATCTGCCACCTTGTTGCCCACCTATTTAGCCAGTTTGTATCCTTTTGCAGACTCGTGACCACCTCATACCTTACTTTCCCACCTAACTCTTACTTTCAGAACTCCATAGGTCCCTCCCTGACTGTGTTCAGTGCCTGTTAATTTGAACTAAATTCTATTCTATTTTGCTACACGGCATGTGAGCATTGCTGACTGGGCCAGCTTTTATTGTTCACCCCAATTGCCCTTGAGGAGATGGTGATGAGCAGCAGAAAAGTCGACTCTGGTCCGAGAAATTTGGTGCTCCTGTAAATGCATGAATGCTTCATGATTTCACGGAATAGAATAACCTTTTTACTAGTTCAATCAATAAAAAAATGGGAAACAGTGCAAAGTTCATACCAGTTAGAAGGAAATCCGTGGATGCTTTTAAGGGTTGGTGACAATTTTCTTTCCTCTCCTGAAGGTACTGACTCTATGAGAGCTGCTATTGCGGTATCTCTAGTTGCCCTGAAAATGCAGTAATATTGAACGGCTGAACTCCCGTAGGGAATGGTGCTCCGATGTTGTTGTTGGATAGGGAACATCCAGTGATGATGATGAAGACGTGGTATCAACATATGTCCAAGTCAGGTTGATGTTGTGTGACTCAAAGGGGGAACTTGAAGCTGCTCCTATCCTTGCTGGTGGAGGTGATGTTGAGTCATTTTAGCATCGTTACTGCCAACCCAGCTAGCCCAGCGTATGTAGGGGAAGGAGTGTGCAAACCTGGTCTGGATGGTTCAGTTCCTGGCTAGGCAAGGACATTTATCAACTGAATCTGAATCACCTTTTCCCCCCAAATGGTTACACCCTACTGATCTTCAATAGTTTGGAGTTTAAAACATGTTTGGACTCTGTACATGAAAAATTACAATGTGGCAATACTCATCAGTTGCCAATATTATTCTAATAGCTGGAGGTGTTTTGACCTTTCAGGAGGGAATGCTGGCCTGGCTGCTGCCTTTGCTGCTCAGAAGCTCCAGATTCCTGCCACCATTCTGGTTCCTAGTAGCACACCAGCGTTTACCATTCAGAAATTGAAAGAACATGGAGCCTTTGTGGAGGTTGTTGGGAAGGTATGTATGTCCTTGCCAGAACATTTTATAGGGCTCCATCCAATTGAGGGGCCTTCCTTAGTCGAGTTGCAATGTGGGAGGATGCAGGGGGAACAATGGGGCACCTTGGAGAAGTTGCTTTATTTCCAATTAATTTTTGTTGTCATTTTGTCAACATTGGGCCTGCCGGTAAGCATTGTACACATTGGAATGCTGCTCTGTCAGGCATGGCCTAGTTGCGAGCACTCTTGTGCCTGAGTCTGAAGGTTGTAGGTTCAATCTCAACTTCAGGTCTTGAGCACAAAAATGGAAGCTGCTGCTTCAATGCAATGCTGAGGGAGTGCTGCACTGTCAGAGGTGCCATCTTTCAGGTGAGATGTTAAACTGAGACCCTGTCCGTCCTCTTGGGCGACATAAAAGATCCCAGGGCCCTATTTCAAAGAAGTGCACGGACATTATTCCCAGTGCCCTGGCCAATATTTATCTCTCCAACAATATCATGTTTGTGGGAACTTCCTGTGTGAAAATTGGCTGCCATGTTTGCTACATTATAAAAGTGACAATACAGCAAAAATAATGCATTGGCTGGAAAGTACTTTAGGGTGCTTGTCTTGAATGTATAAGACCAGGATTTTACTGCCCCGCTAATGTGTGTCTCTCTCTCTCTCTTCCCCCCCCCCCCCCCCCCCCCCCGGCCTCACCCCCCACCCACCCAGCTGTCACATCCCCACCTTGACCCTTGGCCCCCTCCTCCCTGGTGGATGTGATTGGCCATTTAAATAGCCATTTACATCAGTGGGACGGTAATATTGCGCCGGCCAGGAGAGGCCGTAAAATCATAACCTAAGTATTTCTTTATAGGCCTGGTAATTTGAAACAAAAGCCCTAGAAGCCAGAAACATCCAACTTGTTGCATAAGTAACATGATGTGTGCAGCGTCTAATGTCAATGTTGCAGTGGGTTATTTGTGCCAGATCAGGGGCAAACCTGGTGAACAGGAATAGCTGCCCCATCTCTTGCTCTGCTTCAAAATGATTTGGCTGAGTAAAGTAGATTGTACATTCTGCAAGTGTGGCCCTGTACCATTTGTTTTCCTCCTAATAGGAGCTCTTCAGTGTTTGAATGCAAAAGTAACTGAAAGATGAATGAAATGAATATGTAATGTTCTAATTCTCTGCAGACACTGGAACAACCAGTGTTTTTTATTTTGTTCCGTACATTGCTCTTGGAAGTTTAGCTTAACAGCTGTGCCAGCAGTCTGAGGCATTTCAAAAGCACTCGAAAGTTAGTGGCTTGAAACAGCCAGCTTCAGATTCATTGAGCCTGCTGTTAAATCTGCTGAGACCTGCTGTTAGTAACAATTCCAATTCAGGCACTGCTCAGCATTGGTTCACAGGAGCCCAGCCCACTGTATTCATTGGCTTTTCCTGTCTTTGCCTATCCATTTGGTTGACTTTGAATTTTCTGGCTCGTTGAACTGAATGAACCTTACAAGTCACTCAAAGTTTTGTCTGGTTGAGGCAGATATTAACTTCTTTCTCTGTTCCCATGATATTATGTAAGAAAACTTTCACGCGAATGAGAATCGCTGCAGTAGAATAAAAATGAATGAAAAAGTGACACTTGGGTAGGAATGGACATGGAAAGTGTTGACAAGAAGAAAAAAGCTTTCTAAAAAGCAAATGAGAATATAGTGACTGTCACTCTTTCATTTGCTTCAATTTATTTTTAGTACAGCCCGCGAGGATTCAGTACTGAGTTGTCTCTGTCCATCTGTTTGCCGTTGTGTTTGAAATAGTTTCAAGGAGCTGGCCTATTTAGTAAGGAATTGGCATAAAGCTTGCCTCGGAGAATACAGAATCCCTGTCGGCCTTGATGTTAGCTGTTCTCTGTCATTGTTAGCACACTAGCTGCAAGAGCAGTAAGTAGAGATTTTTGTGACATCCCAATACTGTCTGGATTAATAAGCAGATCTACAGGTCACCCGGATAGGCCTGATTGAATGGGAAGGGAGTGTGAATGCGAGGAAGAACAAAAGAATAAAGAACAATACACAGGAACAGGCCCTTTGGCCCTCCAAGCCTGTACCGGTCATGATACCAACCTTTGCCAAAACCCTCAGCACTTGTGCCGTATCCCTCCAAACCCATCCTATCCATGTGTTTGTCAAGATGCCTTTTGAACGCCGTTAATGTATCTGCTTCCACAACCTCCCCAGGCAATGCGTTCCAGGCACTCACCACCTTCTGCGTAAAAACACCTGCCTCGCTCATCATAAACTTTGCCCCATGAACCTTAAACCTATGACCCCAGGTGACTGACCCTCCACCCTGGGAAAGAGTGCCTGCCCATCCACTCTATCCATGCCCCTCAATCTTGTGGACAAAGAAGGGAACATCACCTTGGGAAAACCTGTTTAATCCAGAGTTAGACTTTTGAAATATTTCCCTTCAAACTGGTAACACTAATAAAGACAATGTTAGTTTATAGAATCATCACCTACATTACAAATATAATTGTTAGCATTAAGACAGCCAAATAGATAGTAAAATAAGAAAAAATTGAATAGCACATAATGGTGGATTTTGAGAGTCAGTGGGCAGGATTCTCCGACCCCCCACCGGGTTGGAGAATCCTCGGGGGGGGCGGCGTGAATCCCACCCCGACGCCGGCTGTCGTATTCTTCCGCACCGGCCCCTGTAGGGCTCCACCATGGCCGGCGCGGAGAAGAGAACCCCCTGCGCATGCGACAAAATACGCCAGCCCGTCTGCAGGACCATGCCGGTGGTTCTGTGCATGCGCGAGATCACGCTGGCCGTTCGGCGCATGCGCGAACTAACGCCGTCTGTTCGGCCCTGGCTGTGAGTGGTGCCAACCCCTCTTCCGTCCACCTAGCCCCCGAAAGTTTGGAGAATTCCGCACTTTCGGGGGCTGTTGACGCAGGAGTTGTTGCCGCCGGTTCTCCCGCCGGTGTGGGGACTTAGTCCCCAGAAGTGAGAATCCGGGTCGCTCTGCAGCAAGGCATCACTTCCAGTGCCCCATGTGTGCATTGCAAAATCTTGGACCCATTGTTCATGGTTAGTTACTTCATGTATGCCATGTGCAAGGATCAGAAAGTCCACCCTAACATATCATCTCTAGTTTTGTAAGGTTATAAACACCTTCAGGAAAACCGATCTACATTCAGGGATCCAAAATACACAGAAATAAAAACAGAAAGTGCTGGAAAAACTCAGGAGCTCTGGTGGCAGCTGTGAAGAGAGAAGCAGAGTTACTATTTCAAGTCCAATATGACTTCTTCGGAACCAATGCCATCAGACATGTGGGCGCGATTCTCCGCAAATCCGGCGTGCCGTGAAGGCTGGCGTGAAACTGGCCGTGTTTCACGCCAGCCTCGGAGCTCCGTCCCGGGACCCGATTCTCCCCCCCGGGCAGGGCTAGTATCGGGGCCGGGGGAATCACGGCGACGCGGAGTTAGCGAACGTCGCTAGCTCCGCCCGCCAAGAGTCACGGCGGCTGACGCGCACAATGGCGTCAGCCGCGCATGCGCGGGTCGGACGGCTCCAACCCGCGCATGCGCGGATGACGTCATCACGCAGACGCGTCAAACCCGCGCATGCACGGGTCGTCATGCCCCTCAGCCGTCCCGCGGACTGATCCTGCGGGGCGGCGGAAGAACAAATAGTGCGCGGGTATCGGACCCGCTGCCCGCGATCGGTGCCCACTGATCGCAGGCCCATGCCACCCTTGGCACGGCCGTGGTGCAGCCGTGCCAATCGGTGCCATGGTTGTCCGGGACGGGCACTTTGCGGCCGTTTTCACGAACGCTGAAAGCAGGTGTGATCGCGGCCATGAAAACGGCCGTAAACTCCCCGGTATTCGGCCTGCGGAGAATCGCTGTTTGCCGTAAAAAACGGCGAGCAGAGGGGAAGGTGTCTGACATCTATAAGGTAATGCAGGAGGTGGAGGAGTCGTCAGTGGAGGAGCTGAAGGCTAAATGGGAGGAGGAACTCGGGGAGCAGATAGAGGACGGGACTTGGGCGGATGCCTTGGACAGAGTCAACTCTTCCTCCTCATGTGCGAGGCTTAGTCTCATCCAATTTAAGGTGCTGCACCGGGCCCACATGTCCGGGACTAGGATGAGTAGGTTCTTCGGGGGTGAGGACAGGTGCACCAGATGTTCGGGGAGTCCTGCGAACCACGCCCATATGTTCTGGGCATGCCCAGCACTGGAAGAATTCTGGAAGGGGGTGGCGGGGACGGTATCGAGGGTGGTTGGATCCAGGGTCAAACCAGGGTGGGGACTCGCGATTTTTGGAGTTGCGGTAGAGCCGGGAGTGCAGGAGGCGAAAGAGGCCGGTGTCCTGGCCTTTGCGTCCCTAGTAGCCCGTCGAAGGATTCTGTTACAATGGAAGGATGCAAGGCCCCCAAGTGTGGAGACCTGGATCAGTGACATGGCGGGATTTATAAAATTGGAAAAGGTCAAATTTGCCCTGAGAGGATCAATACAAGGGTTCTATAAACGATGGCAGCCTTTTTTGGACTTCCTGGCTCAGAGATAGGTAACTGGGTCAATAGCAGCAGCAACCCGGGGGGGGGGGGGGGGGGGGGGGGTGGGGGTGCATTATTGTAGTGTTTATTCTGTAACTTTATAGTGTGTTAATATGCGTTGTTGTTAAAATGCTGGGTTGTTCATGGGGATGGGGGGAATGTATCTGATTGTTAATATTATTGTTATTTTCGGTATTTTACTAAGGTGCGTCAATGTTGTATAAAATCAAAATTTCTCAATAAAAATGGTTAAAAAAAACAAAACGGCGAGCAGCGATTCGTGTCGGGGGGGGGGGGGGGGGGGGCGGAGGGGGGGGGGGGAGAATAGCGGGAGGCCGTGAAAATTGTCGGGAAGGCCCTCCCGCTATTCTCCGACCCGTCGTGGGCAGCGGAGAATCGCGCACTTCTTGGGCTGTATTTTGCCCCACCTCCTGTGGGATTCCCACCAAAATCGATGGTGGTTTGAACAGCTTGCCATACTTTACGGCCGTGCCTCCACCTCGACAGGACGGTAAAATTCCGCCTTGTGTTTTTATTTCAGACCTTCAGCACCTGTACAATTTGCTTTTATCAAAATAGGCAAACGTTAATAGTCAAATAATATTGGGTTTGAATTGTTTCTTTGCTCCTGGTACTACATAATTTGCAAATCACAACTTTGACTCATTTCTGGTTGCCAGGCAGTCCCTGATGGACGGAGAAGAGCCAGGGAGTATGGAATTCCATTAGGAGGTTGAATGCAAGTGGCAAGGCTGCCATGGTCCTGTTGCTTTTCCAATTGCAAACCTCTCAGCCAGGCTGCCCTTTCAACTTTGCTCCCTCTTCGACCTTGTACTCAGTGACACTGGAGGTGGTTACTCCACCTAATTTAACCTCCACTACTGCCACTGCCTTTGGTAGTGGGGCTGTGAACAAATGCACCGGTGGTTTCAGCTGATTTGTGTGAAGTTTCTAGTTCAAGGTCAAGTTTTAACCCTTTCACTGTGTCTCTTCCAGTTCCTGAAGCACAACCATCTGTGGCTTTTTTCCATGCTGCAGATGTTTCATCACTTTGAATGTTGAGACCAACATAACAGGCCGCATATTTGCATATCAATGCACCTAATTTCCATGACAACAAATCATAGTTACCTAAAGGTCCTCTCATTTATTTGCAAACTGCCGCATTTTGTTGCAAGTGAATTATATCCAAAGTAATAACAGCATTAAAGGACACATTAAATCATGGACTAAATGTGACTTCAGTTGCATGTAGGATATCATTTTATTCAAGTGTTTAACATTGTTAGAAGTAATCATTTTGGTTACACCGTATCATTGACAACCATGGGTATCATCTGTGAAACTTCTCCATGATAAAAATTTGGAAGGGAGATGGAGTGCAATGGAGAACAAAACTAACATGTTTGAGCTTTGTTTATCTGTGCCAAAATCGTGTTTGAGATAGGATGAAGAATCCACTTGTCTCTCAGCTACTGTTGCTGAGGCAGGGAGCCATTTCCTTCCTAATTATAAGAGCTAAAGAGGCTACCGAGCAATTGATTGATTGGCCACAGCATAGCTGGAATATGGCCATATACGCCAGTTTACAAGACAATCTAATCTCAATTTGGACTGGATGGTTTAGGGAGAGAACAATGTTTACTTGGCTTGTCAAATGAGGATAATTCTACCCGCCAGGATTTGAAGCCAAGACCTGCGTTAGAAAAAGCTGAATGGTTGGCGAAGGTGTCAGTTAATACTGATGTTTACATTTTCTTTCACCCTACCTTTCTTAATAATAATAATCTTTATTATTGCCGCAAGTAGGCTTACATTAATACTGCAATGACATTACTGGGAAAGTCCCCTAGTCGCCACACTCCAGTGCCACAGAGGGAGAATTCAGAATGTCCAATTCACCTAACATTATGGGCGAGATCCTCCGCAAATGCGGAGAATCGTAAAGGCTGCCGTGGTACAGGCCGTGACCCACGGCAGCCTTCACGCCCACTTCCGGGGCTGATTCTTCCCCCCCCCGGGCGGGGCTAGGAGCGTGGCCCCGTGCGTCACGGCGGTTGTTAAGGCCGCACGTCGAGCGTCACGCCGGCTGACGCGGCCGATGACGTCAGCTGCGTATGCGCAGGTTGGACAACGCCAACCCGCGCATGCGCAGTTGGCGTCTTTTCCCTCAGCCGCCCCGCAAGACGTAGCGGCTTGATCTTGCGGGGCGGCGGAGGGAAAAGAGTGCGTCCATTACGGACGCACGGCCCGCGATCGGTACCCACCGATTGCGGGCCTATGCCCCCCTTGGCACGGCCGTGGTACTGCCGTGCCAATCGGGTCCTCAGATGCCCCAAACGGGCATCTGCCGCCCGTTTCATGACGGCAGTGAGCAGGTGTGTTTGCTGCCGTGTTGAAACGTGAAGGCCCGGCCGCTTGGCCCATCGGCCTCGGAGAATTGTCTTGCCGTAAAAAACAGCGAGCGGCGATTCGTGGCGTGGGTCGGGCGTGGGGGGGGGGGGCGGGAGAATAGCGGGAGGGCGTGAAAAATGTCGTGAGGCCCTCCCGCTATTCTCCCACCCGGCGTGGGGGGCGGAGAATCGCGCCCTACGTCTTTCGGGACTTGTGGGAGGAAACGGGAGCATCAGGAAGAAACCCACACAGCCACGGGGAGAACGTACACACTCCACACAGACAGTGACCTAAGACGGGAATTGAAACTGGGACCCTGGCGCCGGGAAGCAACAGTGCTAACCACTGTGCTACTGTGTCACCCATTAAAGATTTTTCCCTCTGCTGGGCTATGGTTGGACGAGTGTTGGCGGCTTCGTGTTCATCTTGTTCTTCTCACCCAGCAGATGTTGGTTATACATGAATCTGGCAAGTGATCATCAGCATTTACCTCCCTTGTAGCAACAAAGCTGAATCTGGCTTCACTCTCATTCGCCGCCCCTTTGTAGAATCTGTAATGAGAAAAGCCCTTGTGGCCAGCAAGCCCACTCCATCCAGGGTTCATGTTGGAACCTTGATCTTATTATGGTTCTCAACTGTTTCCGTCAGAAGTGACGGGAAAGCAGAACCCTGGCTGAAATAAAGCAACCAGTGGCTTTGACTCCAAAGTGCATCATTTGGGGGTTGCTTTTAAGGAATTGTGTTATGGTGTCCATCCATTTCCCTACAGTTGTTTCCGAGCAAGATGTTAACTTGTGTACAAACACTGCTTGTTTGTCAAACGAGGAATTTGGAACCCCTGGGGAGATGTACCTGAACCACAGTCTTGATTAAGAACTAAAGAGGAGTTTATGCCTTTAGTAATTAATTATTTTATCGAAAGGACCAAATGGACCGATGTGTTTACTGAAATTTAATTTTGGTCCAGAATTGATACCATGATGGAGAACTGGGTATTGAAGAAGGTAGGTCACACACAACTTTAATTTCTGGGACCTTGGGTTCACATCAGGATGGAACATAAATCTCTGATAGAAACTGAATTCTACGTGAGCAGAGGTCAGCAACGTAAAAATGCCTGCAATTTGTCACTCTCGCTATGAGTAATGGCTTTGTGTGCAAAAGGGAAGACTTGGTGCTGGAGCAGGAGGAGCAATGCTGGTCAGGTAGGGGTTAGGGTAGATTGTGGAACAGAACAAAGGGATTGCTGTCAAAGTGCAAATGATGTTTTTTTTTTTAAATTAATTTCTTTCAAAAAACAATTGTAGAAATCCTCAATACATTTTTTTTTAAAGTATTGGCTTCACCACTACAGTTGGCCCTCATTAGCTTACGTTCCGGTACCGAACTCCCCGAACAGGCGCCAGAGTGTGGCGACTAGGGGATTTTCACAGTAACTTCATTGAAGCCTACTTGTGAAAATAAGCGATTATTATTATTACTATTATTAAGTTCAGTTTTGAGATTGAACAGTGGGACAACACTGACATCAGGGCAACTCTCGATCAAGAATTCCCCAATCTCAGGTAGAACGTCATGATGAGCAAGGTTTAGTGGCTTCCCCTTGGTGAACATGTCAGCTGTTCCCACTTTACCATCGCAAAGGAGTACTGGCAGCTGGGTGGTGGGGGCAGATCATGCCTCCTTTGGCCAGGGAATGGTTGATAGAAAACAGAGGCTGATTTGAACCATCAGTGGAGATGGAGACAGACTCTGCCCGTGTCTTCTTGCTTCGGTGAGAGTGGGCCATTGAAACAACTAAGCCTTATTTTCATTTTACTGGTGAGCTACAGAGACAGCTTTCTGCTGGTGAATGCATTTCAGTTCCGATGAGGTCAGTTGCATTTTAATCCAAGAACCTGGTGACATTAGTGGAAAATCACACATTTTGCTTAAAAAGTACCCTGTTGTTTGAAGTTCAACATTGGAAAAGGACCATGGCCTTGATTTTGTGATTCTGGTCCAATCTGTGCCAGAAATGGGTAGATGGTAATGCAAAACCAGCCAAAAGTGATTTGAGCTCATTGTCCTGAGTTTTGCACAATCAAGCCATTTGAATGATAAGTAGTTGTGAAGGATTTTATATAGATGCAAGTTCTTCCTGTATGAAAACTGCTTTGTTATTGAGGCACAATGGAAATGTTAAAACATGAATGTTTTAAAGCAAGTAGGTAAATTAAAATTACAGAGGGCAGTTGAATCAGCAACAACTTTCACTAATACGGGAACAATCTGGATTTCATGTGCTATGTGTAGCTTCAAAAACCCTGAGATTAAATTCATGCCTTCACCATGGCACCAGCTGTTTGTTGTTCTCTTAATGTGTGCTTTATTTTTTTTCTTAGCTTGGACAGTATGCGTGGGCAGGTTGTTCAAACAGGGAACCTGACAGCTGACCTGATTCTGAGCTAACAATTTTATGCCAGGTGGCATTGGATGATAATATATTCAAAATATCTTAAAGTACTTCAACCCAAGCGCATTGAATGTTCTGAGCAAGTGGTCTAACCTATAGAATGTCTACAGTGCAGAATGTGGCCAATTAGCCCGTCAGGCCTGCACCGATTCTCTGAAATAGCGCCCTACCTAGGCCCACTCCTCCGCCCTATCCCCGTAACCATACCTAATCTGCACTGATTAGGGGACAATTTAGCATGGCCAATCCACCTAACCAGCACATCTTTGGACTGTGGGGGGGGGGGGAAACTGGAGCACCCGGAGGAAACCCATGCAAACATGGGGAGAATGCACAAGCTCCACCCAGACAGTCACACAAGGTCAGAATTGAACCCGGGCCCATGGCGCTGTGAGGCAGCAGTGCTAACCACTGTTCACCGTGCCGACCCCTAGCTGAGCTGAGCGTCTAGCTGAGCTTCTTCAATCCCAATCCTTAGATTGAGGCCACTGAAGCTAATTATGGTACTTTTGTTACGATGAAGGGATTGAACATTGAACCTTGTTGCGGAGGCAGTGGCGTAGTGATATTGTCGCTGGACTAGTAATCCAGAGACCCAGATCCAGAGCTCCTGGGTTATGCTCTGGAGACCCGGGTTCAAATCCCACCATGGCAGACGGTGACATTTGAATTCAATGAAAGAAAATCATTAAGTCTAAAGCTGACAATTATTGATTGTTGTAAAAACGCATTTGATTCACTGATGTCCTTTAGGGGAGGAAACCTATCATCCTTACCTGGTCTGGCCTACATGTGACTCCAGATTCACTGCAATGGTGACTCTTAAATGCCCTCAGAGATGGGCAATAAATGCTGGCCCAATCAACGATGCCCACATCCCATAAATGAATTTTAAAAAAATTGTCTGGTACAGTGCCACACCAGCGCAGCATGGTAGCACAGTGGTTAGCACAGTTGATTCACATCTCAGTGGTCCCAAGTTCGATTCCCGGCTTGGGTCACTGTCTATGTGGAGTTTACACGTTCTCCCCTTGTCTACATGGGTTTCCTCCGGGTGCTCCGATATCCTCCCACAGTCCAAAGATGTGCAGGTTATGTGGATTGGCCATGCTAAATTGCCCTTAGTGTCCAAAAAAATGTTAGGTGGGGTTGCGGGGTTAAGGGATAGGTGGCCTTAAATTGGGTGCTCTTTCCAAGGGCCGGTGCAGACTTGATGGGCCGAATGGCCTCCTTGTGCACTGTAAATTCTATGAAAGCAGCTGAGCCATTGGGTAGTTCAGCTGGTTTCCTTTTCATTTCTTTCATAACTTCAATTCTTTACCTTTGAAGAGTGCTTGATGAAAGATTATTGGAACGCTCAACTGTTCAAATGTTTTTGTGTGACATCCAAATATTTGCCTCTGTTTTGAGACTGTTCGAGGCTTCCTTTGACACTCTGGAGCTGAGGATATCTTCGCTGTGCAGTCTGTCATGCACAGTGGATATTAGATATGGTATAGGAAAGAGGCAAACCTTGCTAGTACTTTGATTAAAGCACGATAGAGAATTATTTGATAAATAATAATCAACACTAATAAATCTTCTCAAACTGTTTTGCTAGGTTTGGGATGATGCCAATGAGCGAGCATTAAAACTGTCTGAAAATGACGGCTGGGTGTACGTTTCGCCCTTCAACCACCCATGGGTTTGGTAAGGATTCATCAAAGAATCAGAAAATTCAATTCAGTTAATTGATAAGAAAGGTGATGGAAAATGTCAAAACAGCATTAGTTCATTTCTTTATATTGTTCTGTTGAATGACACATCGTAGTTCAAAAGCTATTGAAGAATGTGTACTTACAGTTGAGGATGATTTATTTTGACAGCATTTTACTTATGGAGTTAAAGAGAGGTACAAATGTTAATTTTAACAGTCTTAAATCCTTGTATCTGAGAATTTTGGAAAATTAGATGTGATTGTTGGTGTCAGAAATGTTACATTGAATGCAGTGAAGTGCTACATTGCAAGGAATCTTGTATGGTGAGAGACACGTGGCCAAGAATTGGCTGCGGAGAGGGTGACGCAAAGTGCTATAAATAACGTAACATGTAGTCTGCAGTCAGTTACAATGACTGACAATAGTCATGAGACATTTGAAAGGGAATTACGCACAGTCAGAACAGTCAAATTGCCTGAGTCTGCTTTTCTGAAGTATACAGATCAAACTTTTTAAGCCCATCTGTGAATTGTTCGTGTCGCCCTCTTCAGAAAATCCTCAATATCTCCCATCGTCTATATAACTGGGCTCTGTATATTAAATGAGACCTAAGCAAGCTCGTGATGACTGGAATAACATATGTGTTCAAGGATCAGCTGCAGGGAATGATGCTATCAGAATGCTGTAGAGAGTGACTCTTAGTCGTGAGTTGGTTTCAGGAAGGGGTGGGAATGATCCATGAGCGTGGCACACCATCAAAATCTCAGGCAGGAAATTATACTGCTTTTCATTGCTCCATGTCATAAACACTTCCTTTCCACCCCATTTCAATTGTGCGTGTGATTGACAGATTACACATGTCAACTCGGACGACAATATTAAATTATACTATCAGGCAGTGGGCTGGATTCGCCATTGGCGGGCTCCTCCGGTTCCCCAGCAGTGCACTCACACCCATGGATTTCCCGACGGCGTGCGGATACCCACAATGGGAAACCCCACTGACTGGCTGCCGGGACGGAGAATCCCGCCCAGTATGTTTACCACTGTATCGTAACCATATGTGGATTAGCACATAGAAAAGAGGCTAGTTCTCCCACCACAACCTTTCCTTTAAATGGAGCCCATGAATCCAGAGTGCAAGTGCATTTTAGAGGGTGATAGCTTCATCTTTCTAAATAAGCTGCTAGATGCAAATGGTGCTCTTTAAGCACCTCAACATAGCTATGCTAAAAAGATTTGGTGGATTTATGATCTGTCATGTTGGCCATTATTGATCCTGCAGGTTAGTTAATTCCTGGATTTCTTACTTGAAAGCCAGATGTTTAAAGCAAGAAAACGCTTTGAAACCCACTCAGTGTGCTTGGCTGCAAAATGACACGGGTGCGATTTTTGCAAGGGATCTGCACACATTGGATTCTCCTAATGTTTCTCGCAATATTTTTGTGCTGTGTAATGTGCACTGCTGCAACTCCTGCTGTGTGATGTAATCAATCATCCACTTGGCAGATCTTGGTCTCCAGTATTTGCTTACTCACCCAGTGAAGACAAACACCATTGATGATCGATTGTCGTACACAAACTGACTGCAGTCCATTAACTTCTCTTTCCATTCAGGGTTTGATCAATTACTCCCACTGTCTGCTTTGCTGTTGAATTGCAGCACATAGACTCCTAAGTAAACATAACAAATTCAACCTAATTGAGACCCCTCCTTTTTTAATTATTATTATACCCAGTGTGACAGCCACCTCACCTGATGCAATGCTTGTTATTGCTGATCTTTCTTCGAAAACCTACTGGGTGGCACATCTGTGCATTTGGCACCAAACACCTGTTCTGATTCGCACGTGCTTTTTCACCATTCTATTTTTTACCCATGAATGCAGAGAAGCTACAGCTAAAGACTTTTCAGTGTGCATTCCAAAATGAAAAATTATAGAGTTCAACCAAAGGTTTGCACAGTGAAGTTGGTACGCTAATTCTAAATTTTTAAAAAAGCGAATATTTGTAAATTGAACTGACAAATTTTCAATTTTGATATTCCTGGTGTTTACCAGAACCTGCTGCAAGACAGAACCTGCTGCAAGACACATGCCAGTGGCTTCATCTTAAAGTCGTGTGCATGAAGATGCAACTATTGTTCTCTTCATTCATGCCAGACTGGTGCCAGAATGTTGTTTAGGTCAGAAATGCCCAGGCGAAGGTAGGTGGAGCAGGCAGTTATAACGTCCGTTTAACTCTGGGTTATTGGTTGGATCCAGGCCAGGCGGATTGAACAAAGTCTCTCTTCAGCTACAACTGTTCTGTGGGCAGGACTCTCCAGCCACGTCCGTCTGGAGAATCCTGCCCGAGGTCAATAGACTTCTCCATTGTCCGCATCTCGCCCGTGGCGATCTAGTGGCGGGCGGGGCGGAAGAATCCAGCCCCAAGTTATTTGAGTTGGATAGTCTCAACCCAGTTTCAATGAGCAAAATACAGAGTGACAAAATCTCTGAAAGTCATTGAAAAGATTTAAAAGGTATCTCAGCTGATTCACAATCTCACAGTTTAAGGGCAAGGGGTCTGAACAAGCCACAGACAAAACTGAACTGTGGGAAGATCGCAGGTACAGACATGAATCTGCAGGCGGGTGCTGGAGGAGTGTGGCACTGGACTCCAGGCTTTAGAGCAGCTCTATTGGAGGTGGCAATGTTTGAGGTGATTACAAGGAGGGTCACACTCTGTATCACACTGTTGCCCATCTAGATGGATAGGGAGATGGCCTTGCCGCCAGAATTTCAGTGGCTATGTTGCATTTTAAATTGGACAACTGGTATTAATAGTTTAGGTTAAGAGCACTCCTTGTGAGTCATTCAAGAGAATAATGAGCCAGCTGTTGACTCTTGTGTTGCAAACACATTTATGGACTGCCCCATTTCAGATTATGCGACAGAAAATTGCAGGAGGTAGGAAGCTTCTGGCAACATTGGAAGCTGGCAACTGGAATCTTGGGGCAGAATTTCCCGGCTCCTCTGGCCTGTGCGATTTTCCATTCCTGCTGAAGTAGGTTAGGTTTTGAATGATCTTCTGCATTTTACAGTCCTGCCCGCACTAGGATGGTGATGTCAAATTTCACCCTTGGATCTTCTTGAATAAATTCTGAATCTACACCCAAAGAATTCAACTGATCTAAAACATACCGAAATGAATCAAGTCCCTCTTAAATCATAAGTACAGTGATTAAAATGATTACTGCTTAAAAAACATTGTGTAGGATTTCAACGAGAGTAAGTGATTGGCCCCCGCCATCCTCAGAGTCGGCGCATAACTCCCACTGCCATTTAACGCTGCCATTGAGCGTTGATTGGCAGTGGGCAGTACTGCTGTCTGCCCTTGGAAAGAAGTACCACCCGATTGACTGTCAGCTCTTCAGCCCGGCCATGCACAGTGCTGCAGTTGCCATAAGCAGTACTGGAACTAGGTCTCAGAGGCCGATGGTAGGGGGCACCCTCGGAGGTCGGGAGGGGTGGGGGGACGATCACGGCATTGCAGGGTAGGCCAGGGTGGGTCCCAAAGCTCCAACATCCCGGAGGGGAGGGCAACTCTGACCTCTCCCCCCTCCCCCACCTCCCACCTGAAATGAGGAAAAGCTTTAGTGTCGCTTGACCGCGCTACCCATACTTGCTCCCGCCAGCCTAAAGATTGAGGCTGAGCAGGATAAGGCTCTTAAGTGGCCATTTAAGGGCCTTAATACGTGAAAGGGTGGGCTTCCCGCTTAAGGCTCTGCCCATCCAAGTGTGAAATTGCGCCGGAAGTGCGGGTTCCCGGGAGAATCCCATCCATTCAGTTTTATGCTCAGTGCGATCTGCCAGTTGTAATCTATGGATCTGGGTTCAACTCGAACTTACACTAATTAATGTCTCTGTCCTTTAGTTCTCGTATGCCTTGAACTTAGGAAGCCTGACACTGGCCCCTTTGTTTAAATCCATCCTTAATGGACATAACTGAAATCTAATTCAAGTGAGTTCACAGGGTGAAAGACAATGAAAATAGAAAACTTCACATTAGGACATAATAATCTGAGGTTAGGGCATGCTGTTCTGATTTTATAAACCTTGGTAGTTTTATGCAGTTTACAATCTTACTTGTGCCGTGCTCGAGAATACTTAACCATCAACATGCAAGGAGCTGCTGGTAGGTGCTTATTTCAGCCTTGCTGCTTATAAACCTGATACACCAAATGAGCTGACAGCTTCAATAAAGAAGTTTAAAGCGTGATTTATAAAATGATCAGTGGAGACAGGAAAAACTTGAGGGTTTGAAACTTCCAGCTCGCATGACTTGTGCTTTTAGATTCATCATTGTGGAAGCGATCTAGAAATGAAAGTTGATTCTGGGCGGATGAAATCTGAGTTAATTTTACTTGTACGGTTACTTGAGGCATTTCTCCAAAGCCACCTTTTACAGCTTTTGATTACTCAAATCTTACCCAACTAGATCATTTGTATTTTATCAATGGCCCCTTCTGGGGTCTTTACCAACTCTTTGTGGGGAAAGTTGTTGGCTGTGCTTCTTACTGAACCTACAAAAAATGTAGAAAGCACGTGGTGCAGGTAAATTTGCGGCAAGATGAGTGGATGAGAAATAACATTACGTAGTCTTTAACACCATACATGCCTCACTATAAGACTTTGAGTTTCAGCTGTACCAAGGAACATGGGTGATAGTTGCCACCACTGTGACCACCTACCAGATAAACGTCCGAATCCGATCTTAAACATTTTCCCTGGCAGATCAATGTCAACAATGTAGCTGACAGATTTTGCCGCATATTGAAGCTGCACTACATTTTTGTCATGACTCGGTTAAAATCCTCAGTGCACTCGGTGAAAATAATTGTAAGCATGTATTGTAGATAAATCATCCCTCAGAGTTAGCACTCTTGGGAGATTTATTTCACCTCAGCATTTTTAGCACATGCCAAGATACCTGATTGGAAAGATGCCCACACGCAGCACATGATTTACCATCCTCTAAATTCTAAATGTATGCCAAGGAAAATCCCTCCTCAATACTTTGTCGGTAGCGTTTCAACTCAAGCCAAGGAAAATCCCTCCTCAATACTTTGTCGGTAGCATTTCAGCTTTTTCTTTAGATTTCAGTCAGTGATTGTACAAGGGTCACGAAATAACAGATTTCTCTTCCATGTAACTGTCCTTAGAATCCCAACAGTGCAGAAGGAGGCCATTCAGCCCATTTAGTCTGCACCGACCCTCTGAAAGAGCACCCCATCTAGGCCCACTCCCCCACCTAACCTACACATCTTTGGCCACTAAGGGGCACTTTAGCATGGCCAATCCATCTAACCTGCACATCATTTGGACTGTGGGAGTAAACTGGAGCACACAGAGGGAACCCACGCAGACATGGGGAGAACATGCAAACTCCACACAGTCACCCAAGGCCGAAATCGAACTCGGAGACTCCTGGGGCTATGAGACAGTAGTGCTAACCACCTCTGTGCAGCATTATATTACAGCACAAAGTCATGATGTTTCTTGCTGAGCTTGGATATGATAGCTAAATACATTTTTTCTTCAAATTTCAATCCTAAGGGAAGGACATGCCAGCGTTGTGAAGGAACTGTGGGAGGCACTGCAGAACAAACCTGGGGCTATTATTCTGTCAGTTGGAGGTGGTGGCCTTCTCTGTGGCGTGGTAGAAGGGCTGAAGAAAGTAGGTTGGTGTGACGTGCCTATAATTGCCATGGAGACAAAAGGTGCTGAAAGTCTGAATGCAGCAGTGAAGGCTGGAAAGTTAGTCACACTCCCCGATATTACAAGGTATGGTGAAAATATTTACTGATTAAAACGGCATACATCCGTGCTTTAACTTCTTTGCCACGAGGATAAAGATATAATGGTAAATTTGCCAATCGTGTGGGGGCTGGGAGTGGCATGCTCACTCAAGGAAATGCAGGTCAGAGAATGCCTGTAACACTATAATGTTGATCTTCTGACCCGTACTCCCTTTGAGCGCAGCTCCCTGTTGACACTGAGGGCTGAGGGAATGGTGGATTTCACCCCGTCCTCCCTAAGTGATGCACAAATTAGAACACAAGTGATTCTACAGAGACAGAAACCCAGAGAAAAATATCACCTCCCGGCAACCAGTAGCAGTCACATTGATGGAATCTGGTCCTTCTCTTCAGGATTATTCACCTGAAAGGACGTTTTTGTATAGCTTGGTGCACTGATTGATATTTCAGATCAATTAAAACACTCCACAACATGGAAGCTCCTTAATCAACTTATTTGCGGAGCAATTACAAGTTGTCCAATAGTTTGTACTGCAAAATTGTGTTTATATTGTTTGACAGGAAAACTCCGCATGGACTGCTGCAAAAGTAAAAAAGGTGATTCCTAATCAACGTGTGGCTGTTCAGCTTGTTAGAAAAGGCGTTGCAGATCAATACGTCCCCGGACAGCCTCGTTACCTTTGGTCCACAAACTGTTGAAATTAGTTCCATTAGCTCCTGTATATTTCAGACAGATGATCAAAATCCCTTGTGGACTTGGATAAAAAGTGGCCATAGGCCACGTGCCCTCAGAAACACAAGGCCATACTACAGTATAACCGCGGGATTGTACTGTCAGCATTATAAAAGATAAATGGGATAAAATATCATTGTTAACTGCATTGCCTCTTTTAACAAAATGGTAGCAGAGAGATACAATAGGTGACACCTTACAAGTGTCGGCAATGTTAGTTAAAAGCAAGAAATTCTGACTACATGCATTCTCGGGAGCTGAAGGCTCATTATTCCTACATACTGCAAGTGCCATCTTACCTTGGAAGGTGTGCCAATTGCATGGGGTAGATTTCCAAAATGCTGAGTGGAATTCTCCGCTCCTTGCCGGGAATTCCAATCAGCTGGAGAATTCTGGATGGCCCAAAAATGGATTTGCGCCAGGCTGTGTATCTGTCCCGTCTTCAGTACCGCCTCGCTGGCCATAGCAGGTTTCCCGCCTGCATCAGCAGGAACATGCAAGCTGCTCCTTTGCATTCATTTGAATGTGATTAATGGATTGGAAGCCCGAATCTCCACCCACAGCCCTCCGTTATGCTCCGACCCCTCCAACAGGAACTCCACCAGGCAGGCTTTGTTGCAAGAATTGACACAAAAAGCACTGTCCTGGCACAATGGACCCTGATGGGGAAGGGTCAATGAGGTTAGTCCATTGCTCATGTGCTCGTTTGCTGCTGCCAGGCTTCAAAGGGAGGGTCCTCCAAGGGTCATAAGGGTTGGGTGGGCTCGGACTATGGGTAAGGTGTTGACCCTGGGGCCCTCTCCCGGGATGGGAGTCCCATTTCTGGACTGCCCCTTCCAGCACTGGGCAATCTGAAGATCACTCTTGGCATGGTGATCTCAGGTAGCCCTCTGTTCAAAATCATAATCCTTCTCTGACCTGTTTAAACGTTGAAGTGGCCTTCTCACTCTGAATTCCCTGCCTGACAGCTGATGAACTGATCAGACAATTCATTGAAGATGTGAGCCAGTAAGACGTTTCAGTCCTGTGTTTTTAAAACTGTTACTCTTTAAAGTGTCTGAGCCTTCCGAGAAAGCCCATTATACCGTAAAAGCCTTGCCATCCCTGCGATTCAAGGAAATGCTTAATATTCATTCAATTTCATGGTGTAGTACCTTTAATTTGCCTTTGATTGGCAGCTTAATGGTTTAAACGCTTTACCTTCGTGCTTCAATGCATCTGAAGTACCCTCCATTGATCCGAATCACAATATTTATAAACAACCTTGTTCTGATTGACAGCTGTTGGCCACTTCAACAATGCTAAGTGCTTTCTGCAGTCAGAAAAGAGGAAGTGAAAACGCTTGGTATTTTTGAAATGGTCAACCCTTTACCCACAGTGAGCCCACTCAATTCCCAGGGGTGGCACAGTGGTTATCACTGCTGCCTCACAGCACCAGGAACCAGAGTTCGATTCTGACCTTGGGTGACTGTGTGGAGTTTGCACATTCTCCCCATGCCTGTGTGGGTTTCCTCCAGGTGCTCCGGTTTCCAGAGTCCAAAGATGTGTAGCTTTGGTGGATTGGCCATGCTAAATTGCCCCTTAGTGACCAGGGATATGCAGGTTAACTGAGGTTATGGGGATAGGGTGGGGGAGTGGGCCCAGGAGAGTGCTTTGTTGGAGGGTTGGTGCAAACTTAATGGGCTGAGTGGTCTCTGCAGTATAGGGATTCTATGGACCCTTGGGGAACCCTTCCTCTACAGCCTAGCAGTGACAGAGGGGCAAATTGGCTAACCTCCTTGACTCCCTTCAGGGTCCAGCACGCCAGTCTAGGGTGTCACTGCCAGGGGGCAGTGCAATGTTGGCAGTGTCAGGAGGCAGGGACTGAAATGGAGGGCCTGAGCGGGGGGCTGGCAGTAACTGAGGATGGTGTGGGTGGTGTGGGCCGGGTCACTGTCGGGGGGGGGGGGGGGGGGGGGGGGGGGGGAGTGGGGTGATTTGTTATTCCTGTTGTGGGTGGGAGGATGTCCATTCTTGAGTGGTTGGGTGTGCTCCCTTTGTCAACGGGACGGCAACATTTGCACTGTGAGGGGGAGGGAGGCTTGTCTCGGGATGCTGGGATCGGGGCGCCCGTTTAATATGGCAGGGAAACCAGTGTGTTCGCTGCTATGCATAATTTAGCATAGCGAAGGTATGTAAATACCACCTTGGCGATGCTCCTAGTGCTAGTAGGACACAGTCCCGATTGTCCAATGGTAGGAGCACTGTGTCTGTGAACCAGAGAACCCGCCCAGTGTCTGGCATAAAGCCATCAATGCTGCTATAGAAACAACCCAATTTTCATTTCTAATTATTATCCGTTCGATTAAAATGTGCTTTTCATAATTAGAAAAGTTAATGCTTTTGGATCATTTGCCCTTAACCTGCAATTGTGCGGTCAGCCTTTCTGGTCTGGTGCTGGAAGCTGAAGCAGAGCAAGTACAGTACACCTTCTTAGAAAATGTCCTCAGCAGTCCTAACACTGTAAGAACTCAGCCGACTCTGAGACGAGACTAACCGTCATGGCTGACTGGGTCAGAATTATGCCTTTTGCGATGAAGCTCAGTGTTTCATGATGTTGCGACTTGCGACACCGAGCTTGGTTAATAGGTCAGTGATGTCAATAATCTGACACCATTGGATGTCAGTAAATTCCTGATGGTAAGTGAGAAAGCAAATGGACATCATGCGGAGAGATAGATTGTACAACTTCAGGTTAATCAATGCTGAAGGGCCATATTGGCTGGAATTCTCCGGCCGTTGGGATTCTCTTTTCCCACTGGCAGCGCATCCCCACCCACAGGTTTCTCGGCTGCGTGGGGTGGCTCCAATGAGAATTCCCATTGACAAGCGGCGGGAAGCGATAATCCTGCTGTCAGCGAACGGCGCGCCCCCTTGGCTGGGGGAACGGAACATCCTACCCATTGCCCAGATTTATATGCCAGTAATCCATGTGTTCTGAGTTTATTGCTACTCAGTGATAATACAGGATTTTAAAGAGATGTTTTGGCACCTTGCAGTTTCTGTAAACTTCTCATAACTTTAATGATCTTAAATTTTCTATAACATGAAATCATAGAAAAACGAATACCATTAACATTATTCAGTTGAGTAACAACGAACAGAATAAGAAACGAAATAGATGATAAACATTGTGGTCGATACAGGTCGATTCTAGTTGTTGACTTTTGATGGTGAATGGTTGATTCTTCGGTTCAGGTACTCTTGTTTGATCGAGAGATTTGAGTTATTTTTCCAGCTGCGGTCCTTTTCACTTCATTGCAGCGTTAATGTAAGCCTACTTGTGACAATAACAAAGATTATTATTATTGTTCTGTTGCCTGATCGACTTTCACAGTCGGAGAGAAAGTTTTAGATGATCCTGCAAAATCTGGCTATTCTGTGGGGGGTCCTACCTCGGTTACATTATCACAGTGAGTGGGGCAAGCTTCCAGCTGCTTTTCTCACAGCACAGACACACACACACAAACACACATACAAACAGACAGACCAACGTACGGGCAGTTCTCTCGGCTAGCTTTTAACTCATGTCTTTATGTATTTGAATTGGAGTTTATTTGTTGGTCTAGGCTATTATTCCTAGGGTCTTTGGATGAGATAGCCATAATGTTCCGTTGTCTTTACCAGAGATGGTAATCTTTGGATTATTTTAGAATTACCTTATGTGGGAGGGGAGGGTTTTCACTGTTCCTTCGAGAAAAACCCTGCCTGTGGTTAGCGGTACATTCTCAGCCATCTTTGGGGTCTGTGTTCAGGGTCGGTGCAAACACAGTGGGCCAAATGGCCTTCTTCTGCACCGTAACAATTCTGTGAAAACTTTGGTCTTTTTAAAGTCCAAATGTTTTGTGTGTAGTTCCAGAGGCACCCCACCGCCGACCCCCCTCCCGCAAATCATCACAACAACCCTTTACTAAAACCCATTAATTATGATAAACATGTGATTTAAAGTAGAATTTTAGGTTTGAATAACTAAATGTAGGGCGGCACGGTGGCTCAGTGGTTAGCACTGCTACCTCATAGCACCGAGGACCAATCCCACCCTGGGTCACTGTCCGTGTGGACAAAGATCAAAGAAAAGTACAGCACAGGAATAGACCCTTCAGCCCTCCAAGCCTGTGCCGACCATGCTGCCCGTCTAAATTAAAATCTTTTACACTTCCGGGGTCCGTATCCCTCTATTCCCATCCTATTCATGTATTTGTCAAGATGCCCCTTAAATGTCACTATCGTCCCTACTTCCACCACCTCCTCCGGCAGCGAGTTCCAGGCACCCACTACCCTCTGTGTGAAAAACTTGCCTCGTACATCTCCTCTAAACCTTGCCCCTCGCACCGTAAACCTATGTCCCCTAGTAATTGATCCCTCTACCCTGAGAAAAGGTCCCTGACATGCACTCTGTCTATGCTCCTCATAATTTTGTAGACCTCTTATCAGGTCACCGCTCAACCTCCCTTGTTCCAGTGAGAACAACCAAGTTTATTCAACCTCTCCTCATAGCTAATGTCCTCCATACCAGGCAACATCCTGGAGTTTGAAGATTCTCCCCATGTCTGATGTGCAGGGTAAGTGGATTGGCCACACTAAATTGGCCCTTCATTGGAAAATTTAAAAAAAAAGAATATCTAAATGTATTTTTTAAAATGTGGTAACTCAATTTGCCACAGAGTAAACACAATCAATTTGTGACAAATTTAATTTGCTTATGGAAACTGATCAGGCCATGAGAAAAAATTTATGAGAGAAAGCTTGAACCATGTACAGCAGGGTACCCATCAGAATGGCAACCTGGACTTTATTTCCAATGCTTGCAGAGTGTTTCTGGCATTTTCAGTTTTTATTTCAGCTTTCCAGTGTTCACTTTTACTTGTCATTATTGCTGAATTTGGTTTGTTCAGTTGCCTTTTATTGGAGGTTTCTGAGAATAATCAAACTTGGACTCCCTGATCCTCATGATTTGTGTGTGTGTGTACCTTGTGTAACCCCACTTCTTTGGTCCTACCATTGGCAGCTGTGCCTTCAGCTGTTTCTTTTTTTTAAATTTAAAGTACCCAATTCATTTTTTCCAATTAAGTGGCAATTTAGCGTGATCAATCCACCGACCCTGCACATCTTTGAGTTGTGGGGGCGAAATCCACGCAAACACGGGGAGAATGTGCAAACTCCACACGGACAGTGACCCAGAGTCGAGATCGAACCTGGGACCTCGGCGCTGTGAGCCAGCAGTGCCAACAACTGCGCCACCGTGCTGCCCGCCTTCAGCTGTTTCAGCCCGGAGTGCAGGAATGCCATCCATCAACCTCTCAACTTCTATCTTTTCCTTTTAATGATCTTCTTGAATTTGATGAGCATTTGCTCTTAATATCTGTCCCTTTTGTGTAGCATCTGTGAGTATCTCTATGTGTAGTAGTGTCTGCTGGTGTGTACATGCGTGCATGCGTATGAACTATTTCTTCTAACCTGCTGTTTTCTTCATAATAGTGTTGCTAAAACCCTGGGAGCTAAAACTGTGTGCGAGATGGCACTTCAGAATGCGCTGGAGCACAATGTTCTCTCTGAGGTAATCAGTGACCAGGAGGCTGTGCAAGCAGTAGAGAGATTCCTAGGTAAGACTTTATTTTCACATACACAGCAGGCTTCGTTCCACTTGCAGATAAAGCTGTTTTGTTTTAATTTGTAAAATAAGAATTCTGCTCTGCGATATGATCAGTAATGGATTAAGATTTGAATTGTCTCCTTGCACATCCCATTTTGAAGCAGAAACCTTCCTTGCAGTACATTCTGATTAAATGAAGGCATCAAATGTCAAATTAAATCAGTTTCTTTTCCCAGAATCTGGTGAATTGGTCCTGAGAGTTTCCTATTGCAATAATGAGAGCTGCTTTTTTCCAATGTGGGAAATTGATGCAATTTCCTTTAAACAAAATCCTCTTATTGTTATAAATGTCAACCACATTTCTTTTTGGTGAGGTGGTGGGGTGGGGGGGGGGGGGGGGGTGTTGATGTTAAATAGAAAGAATACTTGACACCCAAACTGGATTGATACTTGTGCCAGGTTTTATACTTCTGTTAAATTGTGATATTATTTTCAGTGTTTTATTGTAGAATAGGAGCACCACAAAATCGCACAAGCTGCGTGTTGCTCCTCTGTGGAAACAAATGTTTCCTCACCATCCAGCTATGCATTCCTTCCCAGTGTAAAAATGCAGAATCACAAAGGAGACAAATGTTCCTTTGTTAATTCTGACCTCACTAATCTAAAAGTTTTGAGTGAGCAAAACTAACTATTTATTCCTGGATGGCACAGCCAGAACGAGGATCTTTTCTTCGTCACACGGTTATCAAAAAGGTCACGCTGGATCCCAAAACCAAGATTTCACAATTCTGAAAAATAAATTCTGTATTTTAAGGAAGTGCTTCCTGTCCTCCTTTCACCCCACAGTGACTATTTTATTTTTAAAACATCTTTCAATAATTTTATCTCAAAAGCAGTTGTCCGTTTTCTGGGGGATTTTGGTAAGGTTGCATGAGTAGGTTATTGGAGAAACATTGATGAATAGCGCTTTTGATACTATCCGTTGTGGCTCTATTAAGCTTTAATACTCAATGATAAGTGTAGCCTTTGTAAACACAAAACACCCAAAAATCACTGATTCATCCTCACAAACATTGGGCGGGATTCTCCGGTACCCCGGCTGTGTGTTTCTCGGTGGCACGCCGTTTGTTGGCAGCGGGATTCTCTATTCCCGCTGCCTGTGAATGGGATTTCCCATCGAAGCCACCTCACACCGCTGGGAAACTTGCAGGAGGGGGTGCGCTGCCAGCAGGAACAGAGAATCACAATGGCCCAAAGAATTCCTGCCATTGTTTTGCTGTGTTTTGCTATAACCACCAACCGAAGCAATGAGAGAAACCAGGGCCAGGAGTGAGAAAGAGGTATGAAATAAAAAGGGGTGGTGGCAATAAGAGAGACAGAGGCAATTAGAGAATGGGAGCGTATGAAAGATAAAGGGAAAAAGACAATTAGCTGGGATTCTTTGGCCCTGTCGTGGCAGGACCCGCCACGGGGGATGCGACAGGCCAGCCAAAGGTCTATTGACTACCGGCGCGACTGGACGATCCCGGTGGCAGGCGGGGCCAGAAAATCCTGAGTGAAAGAATTAAAGATACTGAGGAAAGGAATAACATGGAGAATCAGTTACGGATAAGGATAAATGAATGAGAGGGAAAATGAGCAGGGCTCTAATCATAAAATCGTAGAATTCCAACAGTGCTGAAGGAGGCCATTCGGCCCATCAAGTCTGCACTGACCCTCTGAAAGTGCAGTCGAACCAGATCCACTCTCCCGTCCTACCCGCCCTATCCCCGTAACCTAACTTACACATCCCTAGACGCGTGGCAATTGAGCATGGCCATTCCACCTAACTCACGCATCTTTGGAGGAAACCGGAGCACCCGGAGGAAACCCATGCAGACATGGGGAGAAAGTGCAAACTCCACACAGACAGCCACCATGTCGTGGAAAGTAAGAATTAGAAAATACAGTTTAGATTTTAAGTAAAAGTAACAAAACAGAGTAAAAGTCATGGTGATGAATCACATTTTGTAATTTCATGTATAATATGCTTTATGATTGGAAATACCAGTGAGTATACCAGTACACTTCTGGCTCTCTGGTCAATGTATAGTATCACTATTCGCATATTGAACTTGAATACATTGGTCACCCTAATTGTAAATATTGTGTGCTCTTTGGATTTCAGTCAGCTACTACCTTCTGTCCAGTCCACAACCAGGAAAGAGACATAATAGGGGCAGTGGGTGGGAACACAGTTTGCATTTTAATGCCTGTTTGCTGATGCTGCAAGTTCTTTGACAGCTGATGAAAATGATTCTTCATGCTGTAATGCAAAATCAAGTGGAAGAAGTGGATTTTTGTTTTAAAAATCACAGTTTTGATATTGGTTTATATACTTTTTAAAGACAGTTCAGGACGTTATTCAATAGCCAGAAGGTCCACACTGAATATGATGCTGAATGTGATGCTGTCTTTGAGGCTTGTTCTCACACTAGGCCAGTGGCCTGAGATGATCGTTAAATCAGAGCTTGTGACCTGATTGTGAACAATTGGTTCTTTTTGCAGATGATGAAAGGTTTTTGGTTGAACCAGCCTGTGGCGCATCATTAGCTGCCATTTACAGTGGAGTAATACAGCGACTACAGAAGGAGAGATGGTTGGCACAGGACCTACAGTCAATAGTAGTCATTGTCTGTGGTGGAAGCAGCATCACAATGGCTCAGCTGAATGAATATAAAACACAACTGGGGGAAAGCTAAATAAGCCATTTTTCGGAACGTGACACTTTTATAAACTATTTCTGTCTGCCAGGCAGTAATCACGTGAAATCATAATTGTTGGCATGCAGAGGTACTTGATGAACTGACTGCATAGCAAGGTTCCCATGTCCTATTTTTCGTCCACTCTCTTCTCACCTATGTTTGTGATGCTTTCAACACTCTCCGTCACTTTAACAATTGCCAGTTTTGTGGTCCTGACTGTCTCCTTTTCACCATGGATATTCAATCTCTCCAAACTTCCACCCCGACACCTTCCCTCCACGTTTGTCTCCACTTCCTCTATGAACGGAGGCCCAACCAGTCTCCACCCACCCCCAGCCTAATCCGCCTGGCTCAATTTGTTTTCATATTGAACACCATTTTCTTTGACTTCATTCACTTCCTACAAATAATAAGTGTCACGATGGATGAATACCTATATGGGTCCTAGCTATGCCTGCCTTTTGGCTACGTGGAATAGTCCAGTCCTCCTCATCCGTTGCCTCTTTTTCTAGTACATTGGCTGTACCAGTGACGTTTCCTGCTCTTGTCCTGAAATGGAAAATTTCATTGACTTTGTTTCTAATTTCCATACTTCCCTCACCTTCACATGGACCATTGTTGGTTCAGCTCTTCCCTTCCTCAACTTCTCTGATGTGTTTGTGGGGATAGGCTATTAACCAATATTCACTATAAGCCCACTGAATCTCACAGTTTCGTCGACTGTACTTCCTCCCACCTTCTTCCTGCCAGAACATTGGCCGGGCTCCTCTATTCTGGAGGCTACGTGCTCCCACCAGCGGTTCGAGACTGGTCTCTGCAGGCGCTGGGAGTGGGGCCCAGGCATGTGTCTCTCTCCTTAACAATGCAAATGTGTGCATCGTAGAGAGCTTGCCGGACTTTTGTTAGAATCCTGGTATCGAGCTACCATTTGGAGAGGATGGCTTGGTCCTGTGATCCGTTGGCAGGCCTCCCCCACCCCCCACTACACTAATCCTGTTCTCCCCCCTCCCTCCCACTGGAGAGGCGGGGCATCCTCCCATGGGCCCCGCCCCCGCAGGAATAACAGGTCCGCCCCCACAGCATGCACACATGAGGGTGACCTGATACACACCCCCCCCCCCCAACAAAACCCCGTAAGACACCCCATCAGAGACCTCCTCCCCCCTCCAATCAGTCACCAAATCCCACCCCGACGAAGTTCAATTTAAGCTCAGGAAACAGAAATTCATCTTTTAATCAGGCACTATATGAACTCCACACCGAGTTCAACAATTTTATATCATAACCTCTGTCCCAATTTTTCAGACAGCAGATATTGGTAATGATTCTGTTTGACCCATTTGCATTTGGACCCATCTTTCTTGTTCCATTACCATCTTCTTTAGCTTTGCACCATCATCCTATTTGTCGTTTAATCTCTCGCCATCGACCCTATGACTGTCCTTTCCTTCTCTTTTCTCTCTTACCCTTTTTCCTGCATCAGTACTTGCCTAAAACCTGTTTCATTCCTTTTTTTTTTTTTTTTTTTATAAATGTTTTTATTCAGTTTTCGTATTTTATATTGAACAAATTACAAATTGTTAGGAGAGAGAAAAAAAAAACAAACAAAAACAAACACGCAAAAATTAACACACATATTTACAGGTAAGCATCTTCGTAGTAGTAACTGCGCGCCCCCCCCCCCCCTCCCCCCCTCAACATGTTTATTTAGCTTGGTTTTGGGCCTTAGCTAGCCATCGAACCCCCGTAACGAACCTGTAGCCCCCCCCCCCTCCCGCTACCTTCCCCCGACTATTCTTCCTCTTGTACATTGGCCACAAATAGGTCCCGGAACAGTCGCATGAATGGCTCCCACGTTCTGTGGAAGCCGTCGTCCGACCCTCGGATGGCAAATTTGATTTTCTCCATTTGGAGAGATTCCGAGAGGTCGGACAGCCAGTCCGCAGCTCTGGGCGGTGCTGCTGACCGCCAGCCAAACAGGATTCTACGGCGGGCGATCAGGGAGGCAAAGGCAAGGGCATCCGCCCTCCTCCCCAGGAATAGATCTGGCTGTTCTGAAACCCCGAAGACCGCCACTATCGGGCATGGCTCCACCCTCACTCCCACCACTTTGGACATTACCTCGAAGAAGGCTGTCCAGTACTCCACGAGTCTGGGGCAGGACCAGAACATGTGGGCGTGGTTGGCCGGGCCTCTTTGGCACCGTTCACATCTGTCTTCCACCTCCGGGAAGAACCTACTCATACGGGTTCTTGTTAAGTGGGCTCTATGTACCACTTTTAGTTGCGTCAGGCTGAGCCTTGCGCACGTGGAGGTGGAGTTGACCCTATGCAGTGCTTCGCTCCAGAGTCCCCACCCGATCTCCATCCCCAGGTCGTCCTCCCATTTCCTCCTTGTTGCGTCCAGTACGGTGTCGTCCCTATCTACCAGTCGGTCATACATGTCACTACAGTTCCCTTTCTCTAGGATACTTGCGTCCAGTAGGTCTTCCAGTAGTGTCTGTCGTGGCGGTTGTGGGTACGTCCTTGTCTCCTTTCGTAGGAAGTTTTTGAGCTGCAGGTACCGTAGCTCGTTCCCCCCAGCTAGCTGAAATTTCTCTGTCAGTTCGTCCAGTGTTGCGATCCTGTCGTCCGTGTATAGGTCCCTGACTGTCAGTGTCCCCCGTCCTGCCTCCACCTTTTGAAGGTGGCGTCGGTCAGTGCTGGTTTGAACCTATGGTTGTTGCAGATGGGAGCCCTGTTCGACATTTTGGTCAGGCCAAGTTGCTGCCGCAGTTGGTTCCAGGATTGGAGGGTGGCTGTCACCACTGGGCTGCTGGAGTGTTTTTTGGGTGGGGATGGGAGTGCTGCCGTGGCGAGGGCCCGGAGGGAGGTTCCCATGCAGGAGGCCTCCTCCGCACGCACCCACTCAGCTTCTGGCTCCTGGATCCATCCCCTTACTCGCTCGGCTGTTGCTGCCCAGTGGTAGAATTGTAGATTCGGGAGGGCTAACCCTCCCCTGGTTTTTGTTTTTTGTAAGACCTTCTTTGGGATCCTAGCATTTTTACCCCCCCATACGAACGCCATGATGAGTTTGTCCAGCGCTTTGAAAAAGGCCTTGGGGATGTAGATCGGAATGGATCTAAACAGGAAGAGGAACCTGGGCAGTACGTTCATTTTGATCGTCTGAACTCTCCCCGCGAGGGAGAGCGGGAGTGTGTTCCATCTTTGCAGGTCCTTTTTAACTTCCTCCGTCAGGCTGGTGAGGTTCCATTTGTGGATCCCTTTCCAGTCATGGGCTATTTGGATCCCCAGGTAGCGGAATTTATGTCGGGCTTGTTTGAACGGCAGCCCCTTTAGTGCTGCCCCCCCCCCCCCTTGCGGGTGTAATGGGAAGATCTCACTTTTGCTCATGTTGAGTTTGTAGCCCGAGAAGGCTCCAAACTCTTTCAGGAGCGCGATGATTCCGTCCATGCTGCTTTGTGGGTCCGAGATATAGAGGAGCAGATCATCCGCATAGAGTGAGACTCTGTGCTCTCTACCTCCCCTTCGGATCCCCCTCCAATTTTTTGCTGCCCTGAGCGCGATTGCTAGCGGTTCGATTGCTAGTGCGAACAGCAGCGGGGACAGTGGGCATCCTTGTCTGGTGCCCCTGTGCAGCTGGAAGTATTGGGAGTTGGTATTGTTGGTCTGTACACTCGCCATGGGAGCGTTGTACAGGACCTTTACCCAAGCGGTGAACCCTGTTCCAAGCCCGAACCGCTCCAGTACCTCTATGAGGTATTTCCATTCGACTCTGTCGAAGGCCTTTTCTGCGTCCAGGGAGACGATCACCTCTTGTGTTCTCTCCCCGGAGGGGGTCATTATCACGTTCAGCAGGCGCCTGATGTTCGCGGTCAGCTGTCTACCTTTGACAAAGCCCGTCTGGTCCTCTGTGACCACCTCAGGTACACAGTCTTCTAGCCTTTTGGCTAGGATTTTGGCCAGTATTTTGGCGTCTGCGTTCAGCAGAGATATGGGTCTGTATGACCCACATTCCGTTGGGTCTTTGTCTTTCTTAGGTATCAGCGAGATTGAGGCCTGTGCTAACGTGGGTGGCAACGTGCCCCTAGCTAGCGAGTCTGTGAACATCTCCCGCATGTGCGGGGCCAGCGCTGTCGCAAATTTTTTGTAGAAGTCCGCCGGGAATCCGTCCGGTCCCGGCGCCTTCCCCGCCTGCATGGAGCTAATGCTGTCCATGATCTCTCCCAGTGCTAGTGGTGCTTCCAGATCCCGTTTTCTGCCCTCTCCCACAACTGGTATGTTCAGTCCGTCAAGAAACCGGTTCATCCCAGCCTTCCCCGTTGGGGGCTCTGAGGTGTACAGCTCTTGGTAGAAGGCCTTGAAGGTTTTGTTAATCTTCTCTGGTTCTGTTTCCAACGTGCCTCTGGTATCTCTGATTTGCGCGATTTCTCTGCTGGCTGCCTGCTTTCTCAGCTGGTGGGCCAACAGGCGGCTGGCTTTGTCTCCGTGTTCGTATAGGGCCCCGCGTGCCTGGCGGAGTTGGTGTACTGCTTTCCTGGTGGAGAGCAGGTCAAAGTTCCTTTGTAATTCTTTTCTCTCCGCCAGGAGTTCTACAGTCGGGGCCTCGGAGTATTTATGGTCTACCTCCAGTATGGAGTCGACCAGCTTCTGCCTAGCCACCCTTTCCTCCCTATCTCTTTGCGCTTTGTAGGCTATGATTTCCCCTCTTAGTACGGCCTTAAGCGCTTCCCAGAACGTGGAGGGTGAGACCTCCCCGTTTTGGTTGATCTCAGTGTACTCCGCTATGGCCTGCGCTATCCTTTCGCTGAAGGCCTTGTCAGCTAGTAAGGCACCGTCCAACCTCCATTTGGGGCGCTGGGCCCTTCCCGTCTCTAGCCGCACATCCATGTAGTGTGGAGCGTGGTCTGATATCACAATTGCGGAGTATTCCACCTTGTCTATCTCTGGAAGCACCGTTTTCCCCACCACAAAGAAGTCAATTCTGGTGTACACGTTGTGTACTGGGGAGAAGAAAGAGAATTCTTTCTCCCCCGGGTGGGCGAATCTCCAGGGGTCTACTGCTCCCATCTGCTCCATATAGTGGCTGAGTTCCCTTGCCATGTTTGAGGTTTTCCCCGTTCTGGGGTTTGATCTGTCCGTCGTTGGGTCCTGTACACAGTTGAAGTCCCCCCCCATGATTAGTCGGTGCGTCGCTATGTCCGGGATTTCTGCCATGGTCTTTTGGATGAAGCTCGTGTCGTCCCAGTTGGGCGCGTACACGTTAACTAGAACTACCGGCGCCCCATCCAGGGCCCCGCTGACCATGACATACCGTCCCCCTGGGTCCGTAACCGTCTTTGTCGCCCTAAACATTGTCCTCTTGCCAATCAGGATCGCCACCCCCCCTGGCCCTTGCCCCATAACAGGAATGATAGGTTTGTCCCACCCAGCCCTTTCTTACCCGCAGTTGGTCCCGCTCCCTCAAGTGCGTCTCTTGGAGGAAGACTATGTCGGCCCTCATGTTTCTAAGGTGGGTGAGGACTCTAGATCTCTTCACTGGGCCGTTAAGTCCCCTTACGTTCCAGGTGACTATTCTGGTGGGGGGCTTCTGCCCCCTTGCTCCTGTGGGGTTAACCATATTTGTCCGGTGGACGCGCCCCTGCCCTCTGGGGTTTCCCTATGTTAGGGGGCCGTCCAGGATGTCCACTATCACTGCTCTCCCCATGCGGTCGGGTCCCTGCGCTCCGGGGTTCCCCCTTGTCCCGGGGACACCCGCCATGGCCGTCCACTTTGTGTCCGCCACGCGGGTAGTCCCCTGCACTCCGGGGGGCCCCTTCACCCACAGACCGTACTGGGTGGGTGCTTGCAGCAGTTCCCTGTTTCGAGCCCTTGCCTGTGGCACTTTGTGGCCCTATTCCCTTACTGGCCTCTTTTGTCCCTTCGTCCCTGCGTTTCCCCTCCCTGGTCTCTCGCCCCCCGGGTGCCCCCCCCCCCCCGCTCTATCCCTTTCGGGGATACCCCTGTGTACCCCTCCATTGCCCCTCTCTCCCCCATTCCTGTCCCCATTTGCTCTCCCACCTTTGATGGGTGATCCCCCCCCTCCCCTGCCTGGCGCCTTCCCCCCTGTTGGGGGTGCGCTGCGGCCCTGCTCTGTTGCGCGCCCCCTTCGCTAGCTTTCCTGCTAGCACGGTGGCTCCCCTCTCGGAGGTTGCTGTCCCGCTTCCCCTCTCCCCTCTCCAGTACTCCCGTTCCCTCGTGCCGGGGCCTGGCCTCCCACCTGGAGCGGGCCCTAGGGCATTGGGTTGTTTTCCGTTCTGGGTGTTTCTGCCAGGGGGGAGGGGGCTGGCTTTGCCTCGCCCCTCCCCACCCCCCCGTCGGCATGACGTGTCTCCTTGCCATGGGCCCCTCGTCCCTACTTACCTGTTTCATTCCTAACGGTATTGATCGACCTGAAATATGAACTGTTTCTCTCTCTCCACAGATGCTGCCTGGGATGTTGATGAGTATTTCTGGCATTTTCTGTTTTCATCCCATATACTAGTTGGGATTTTACTACATTATTCCTCCATGCTACCATGCAGCTTTTAAAGATTTCAAATATTATCAAATCCATCCGTGACAGTGTGCATTTTCTCACCGTCCCCTGGCCCCCCTCTCTCTTTTCTCACTGTGATTTACCTCTTGTGCTTTCCTCCAACTGTGACCTTACCCAGACAGAGGGAGATTGTGGCATAATGTAATTGTAAAATACTCTGGGGATGTAGGTTCAAATCTCAGCATTGCAACTCGGGAATTTAAGTTTAATTAATTTGGAAAAAAAAATGGAATTGAAAATAGTTGTAGTAATGGCATTTATGTCATAAAAATGCATCTGGTTCATTAATGCACTTTCAGGAAGGCATCCTTTCGGAAAGGAATTCTGGCCTACAAATGACCCCAGGCCATGGAAATGTGGTTGACTCTTAACTGCCCGCTGAAATAGGCTCGCAAGCCAGTCATTTCAAAGAGTATTAGGGATGGACAACAAATGTCTCCCGGTGATCGTCACATCCCATGAATCATAGAATCATGGAACAGAATCATAGAATCCCAACAGTGCAGAAGGAGGCCATTCAGCCCTTCAAGTCTGCACCGACTACCTGAAAAAACACTCTACCTAGGTCCACTCCCCCGCCCTATCTCCATAACTGTAACCTAACCTACACATCCCTGGACACTTAAGGGGCAATTTTTGCATGGCCAATCCACCTAACCTGCACATCTTTGGACTGTGGGAGGAAACCAGTGCACCTGAAGGAAACCCACGCAGACACTGGGAGAATGTGCAAACTCCACACAGTCACCCAAGGTCGGAATCAAACCCGGTTCCCTGGCGCTGTGATGCAGAAGTGCTTACCAATGTGAAAGGAGAAACAAATGTGTTCCCTCCTCTTAAAATTAAAACTAATCAGAAAAGAAAGACATTTTTGTTTTGGCTCTGCAGGCTCTCTTGAATGAAATAAGCACCAGCGTATACAAATTGGAAATTCTACGCATAAAATGCCTTCTGTGGTATTCCCACTCTTTCCCTCTGCTTCTAATCAATGCTTCGCGAAGGCCTGGTCTCTCCTGTTTTCTCAACCGATGAGTCATTGTCCAGTGGCGAGTGGGACTTTGATGGCACCACTGCCGCTGTATCCAGTAGTAAGGCGGGGTGTAATATTAGCCTTATGGCTCGGGAGTGACTTTAGGATTGGGTGAGGAGGGACAATTGGGAGTTTGGAAACCAATCGTACGATCACTGCATGGGTGAATGAAAGGGAAAGGTCCGAGGTGTTACGTGGGTAGAAAGGAAAGAACAGGTGGTAAATCTGAAGGCGTGGGAAGGTTCAAGTTAAGATGAAACTAGCCAATTGCTAATAATAATTTATGCAACCATTGGATTGGGAAAAATAATTAACAAATAAAAATGATTACAATCACATTTTTTGGGGGGAAGTTTGATGGTATTGTTTCCATCTGATATTGCGATTGTTGCGGGAAACCTGGCATTGCCGCCGAATCCGTTGAGCGTTGAAAAGCTGTTCACCACTTGATAATCAAGGGGAAATAACTGGCATCCAGTTGATTGTGTAGTGCCAATGAAAATATCGGCAGTTCTGCCTTGGTCCCTGCATTAGGTGATGCAGTGGTTTCAATGCTTTCCCTGGGGTTCTGAGGCTGGCAGGTAGATGAAAGTTGCTTCATTCTGATGGTTGCAAACAAATATTGGCAATACCTATCATAATGGTTTCGAAACAAAGTTTGGCATTTTTTTTGTAGAAAAGATGTATCATGTATAATCTATACCGGGGCGAAATACTCCGACCCCACACATGGTCGGAAAATCGCCCGGGGCCGCCGAAAATCCCGCCCCCGCAGTGGCAGAAATTCTCCGCCACCCGGGAATTGGCGGGGGCGGGAATCGCGCCACATCGAGCGGCGAGCCCCCTGCGGTGATTCTCCACCCGAAGTCCCGCCACTGGGAGGCCTCTCCCGCCGCCGAGGTTTGAACCACCTCTGGTGGCGGCGGGATCGGTGGCGCGAGCGGGCCCCCGGGACGGGGGGGGGGGGGGGGGGGGCACGGGGCGATCCGACCCCGGGGGGTGCCCCCACGGTGGCCAGGCCCGCGATCGGGGCCCACTGATCGGCGGGTGGGCCAGTGCCGTGGGGGCACTCTTTCTCTTCCGCCGCCGCCACGGCCCACACCATGGCGGAGGCGGAAGAGAATCCCCCAGCGTGCATGTGCCAGTGGTGACGTCAGCGGCAGCTGCCGCTGACGTCACCACCGGCGCACGCGCGAACCGGCGAAGGCCTTTCGGCCAGCCCATGCGCCGGGCGTCAAAGGCCGCTGGTGCCGGTTTTGGCGCCAGTCGGCGTGGTGCCAACTGCTCCGGCGCGGGCCTAGCCCCTAAAGGTGCGGAGAATTTCGCACCTTTGGGGAGGCCCGACGCCGGAGTGGTTTGCGCTACTCCGCTACGCTGGGACCCCCCGCCCCACCGGGTAGGGGTGAATCCCGCCCAATTGTACAATTGCAGATCTGGGGCGAAATTCTCTGACCCCACGCAGGGTCGGAGAATCGCCCGGGCCCGCCAAAAATCCCGCCCCCGCCGTGGCAGGAATTCTCCGCCACCCGGGAATTGAAATTCCTACATTGAATCTGGAGGGAATCTTCTTGGAGGCAAATTTGATTGAGACGATGAGAGAAATTCACTAAGTGGGGGATTTTAGGTCCCCTGGGGGCGGGGGGTAAAATGTGGCAAGCCCTTCAAAACTCCAATGATTTCGGCGGGAATCGAAAATCCCGCCAGCGTGAGAGGTCGTAAAATTTATTTTGTTTGGTTAAATATAGTTCTGAAGACATCTTGGAGAATTGGTGATAACATAAGAGGCGGGATTCTCTCAGCCCACGCCGGGCCGGAGAATCACTGGGCCGGGCGCAAATCACGCGACGCCGCCACGACTCTGGTCCGCCGATTCTCCAGAGAGTGGGGAATCGGTGCCATTGGCGTCAGGGCTGCTTTATGCGGAACCCCCCCCCCCCCCCCGGCAGTGATTCTCCACCCGGGATGGGCCGAGTGGCCGCTAGAAAAATCCGAGTCCCACCGGCGGCGTACACATGTGGTCTTACCCGGCGGGACCTCGGCGTGCATCCATCTGGGGGGGGGGGCCTGTTGGGAGGGGAGGGGGTCCGACCCCGGGGGGGGCCTCCGCTGCGGCCTGGCCCGCGATCGGGGCATACCGATTGGCGGGCTGGCCTCCTGGGCTACGGGCCTCTTTTTCTCCACGCTGGCCCCTGTATCCTTATGCCATGTTGTGTCGGGGCCGGCGCGGAGAACGAAGCCACTGCCCAATCGCGCCTGTTGCAGTGCGCATGCGTGCATTGGCGCCGGTCGCAGCGTGCATGCGCAGACCCGTGGCACACATTTGACCCGTGGGTCGCTCCAGTGCCGTGCTGGCCTACTGAGGGGCTTGGAATCGCTGCTCCTGGGGGGGACGGCGTTTACGACGGTATCAACACTTCGCCTCAGGATCAGAGAATCCCACCCCTGGTGTCTTGTATTAATGCACAAATCACTGTTGACATATTAAAATTGTGAAGAACATTGGACTAAAGACTGTATTGACTGAGGTTATTGCAATTGCTTTATTTTGTCTGGCACTGTAACGTTTCACAGCCTGTTCCTGTTAAAGATGATCTGTACTTAATATCCCAGTTGCAGTGAAGTCATCTCTCAGGAGTATTTTGAAAGGTTGTTTCATCTTGTTTTATGCTATGCGGCCAGTATTCCTCAAAAGCATGAAGCTGATGACCACAAGTTACTTGACTGCATCCTATTGTGGCTCTTACAAACTGCTGCCAAGTTGCCACTTACTCTGTATTGACAAGAGTTTCTGATGAGCATCAACCTGAGCACAGAAACATGGGAGAATAAACCAGAAGGGCATGAGGGCCAGGCTCCTGAAGCAACATATTTTACTTCCAGGTGACTCAGATAGTGCATGAATTCAGGCAGCCCATGCTTTGTCACAGATCACCTTGAATTGGAGAAAGCAATGCAATATACATGCAAACTGAAATGTGTGTGCCGATCTCCACTCACCAGCCAGTGACTGCTAGTGACATTTCTAATGTTATAAAAGAGATGATGGGACTGGCAACTGTTTCCTGTAAATGGAAGTCCACATTTAGTACAGCCAGCTAAACGCCAAATTTTTTAATCTTTTAGGTTTGGTGCGCCTATAAAGGGTACCAATGCTAAAAATGTAGCACAATTTGGGAAAATGTTATAAAGTCTGAAATATATTTTCACTGTTGACATGAACAGCTTTTTACGTACAAAAATATTTTCAATTTCCTTTCTTTACATTGAGTTATACCAACATTTCCTGCTTAACTGACTAGAGGAGGGCATGGGAGGAAATTTAAAAAGATTACACAGAAATTGTAAGGGAGACAATCTGTGTGATGTGTCTCAGCAATTGCTTTTCAAATGGATCACATAGTAATTCAATGAGTTTATTATTCCCTAAGGCTGTAATTGCTCTAATGTGTGACAGTGGAAGTGGGTGGAGGACAAACAACAAATGATTCTATTAATGAAATACTTCCCCAAATATAAGGGGACCTAAAACAACAAGTAGGGTAGTTGGAGATGTTTTTGAATGTCACTAATTTGGTAGTATCGCATGTACAATGTGAAGAGTACTCCAGAACAGAATTAAACATTGTAATACTATTAATTATCAAATGAAAGTATGTGTTATATTAACATATTAATAGAGAATTTACAATATCATTATTGCAACAATATAAAATACATTCCTTGTAGCATTTCCTGACTTCTTTATTATAATTTACTTTGTACTCCTGTTTGACCCTTTAAGTACTGCAACATGTAGCCGTTCCTGTATGTTGGAGAACTTTAGTCTTATTAGAATAGATGCCATTGCAAATCTTGAGCTTTTTTAAATGTTTGTTTATGTATGGATACCATAGCACAGAACCTGGATACACTACACAGTTATTTTTAAAAAATAAATTTAGAGTTCCCAATTTATTTTTTCCAATTAAGGGACAATTTAGCGTGGCCAATCCACCTAGGCTGCACATCTTTGGGTTGTCGGGGTGAAACCCACGCAAACACAGGGAGAATGTGCAAACTCCACATGGACAGGGACCCAGAGCCGGGATCGACCCTGGGACCGTGGCGCCGTGAGGCAGCCGGGCTAAGCCACTGCGCCACTGCGCAGCTCTCACTAACACAGTTATGAATAACTGATTCCCAAAGTGCTGTGTAGATTCCAATTAAATGAATAAACGTGCTGTTTGTACCTACTTTGTATTTGTTTTCATTGTGTAATCTGTGAATTGAATGTGAATGTCTATGTGATCTCTACTGTTACCTTTTATTTGTTCAACTTTACCTCTGCAAATGCTGAACCGGATTAGAGTTCAAGGCTTAATCCATACTTGTTTATAATATAACTGGTCAGCAAAGTTGTAGCGCTCAAACATTTTTGATCCTGCTCAGCTGGTGTAAGAATGGAAAGAGTGGAGCTGTTCTTCCACCACTCACCCACCCCACCTCCCAAATTATGAGGGCGTGATATTTCCCTATTTGGAGCTAAGCTGAAAGAGCGCCGGTTTCATCTGGCCCATCCAGATCAAACATTAATATTCAGCCGTCTTCATGTCCAAAAGGGATCATTTTGCTCGAGTCAAGATAAGATCATGAACCTCGATGAGATTGCTCACTTTTCTTTGGTTATGGTTTGAGATCTTTTAAAAGGCCTTTATTCGACGGAGGCTCTTTATGGACATAAAGGGCAGCCCGAGAATCGTCTCTTGTCAAATATTCTTGCCATGGAAGGTGGGTGGAAAATCTGCCAAAAAGGACAGGGTGGAATCCAAAACAATCCCGTTCTGCTCTGTTCTGACCAGAGATTGGCCCCAGTTGTCTCTTGCCTTGAATGGAACTTTGGGCCTATTCATGAGTGAAAGATGCCCAAACTCTCATCAGCTTGTTACCAAATTGCACTATTCCCACTACCTCATTATGAATTTTTTTTTTAGCAGACAATTTTATTGAGGTATTTTTTGACATTGTAAACAGTAACAATATACATTAGTGTGCAGTTACCAATTACAAAAAATGTAGTGCAAATAGACCCGCCTATTCTTCCCCCCCTACTCTACACTATTCTAACCCCCCCCCCTGATGATTAGTTCGCCACGAAGAAGTTGATGAATGGTTGCCACCTCCGGGCGAACCTCGATAGTGACCTCGTAAAGCGAACTTGATTTATTCCAAGCCGAAAAAGCTTGCCATGTCTGACAGCCATAGTTCGGTCTTTGGGGCTTCGGGTCCCTCCAGGCCAACAGTATTCGTCGCCGGGCTATCAGGGAAGCAAAGGCCACAACTTTGGCCTCTATCCCCTCCTGGACTCCCGGGTTCTCCGACACCCCAAAAATCGCCACCCTTGTTTTCAGTTCCCGGGATATGATGTCTGCAAATCCCTGCCAGTATCCCCTGAGTTTTGGATGCGCCCAGAACATGTGGACATGGTTCGCTGGTCCTCCCCCACATCTAGCACACTTGTCCTCCAGCCCAAAGAATTTTCTCATCCGGGCCACCGTCATGTGGGCCCGGTGAACTACCTTGAACTGAATCAGGCCGAGCATGGCACATGTTGCGGTTGCATTTACCCTCCTCATTGCATCTGCCCATACGCCTCCCTCCAACTCCCCACCAAGCTCCTCCTCCCACTTGAGTTTCATTCCTCGGTCCCTGTGTCCTCCGCTCCCATAAGTTCCTTATAAATATCCGAGACTCTTCCCTCTCCTACCTCACCTCTGGAAACTACCCTGTCCTGGATCCCCCTTGGTGGAAGGCGTGGAAAGGACGGGACCTGTCTACGTACGAAATCCCGCACCTGCAAGTACCGAAAGTCATTGCCCCGCGCCAGCCCGAACTTCTCCTTCAGCGCCCTCATGCTCGCGAAGCTCCCTTCCAGGAACAAGCCGCCCATCCTTCCCACCTCCGCCAGGCTCGAAACCCGCCATCCATCTTCCCCGGGACAAATCGGTGGTTGTCACATATTGGGGACCAGACCAATGCTCCCACTTCCCCCACATGCTTCCTCCATTGGCCCCAAAGCCGCCACCACTATAGGGCTGGTGGAGTACCTGGCCGGTGGCGGGAGCGGCAGGGGAGCCGTGACCAGGGCTGCCAAGCTGGTGCCCCTGCATGAAGCACCCGCTCCCAAACCGACCCCGTACCCACCATCTATTTCCTTATCATGGCTATGTTAGCTGCCCAGTAGTAGTTCCTGAGGTTCGGCAACGCCAGTCCCCCCTCGCTACGGTTCCGTTCCAGCATCCCCCTCTTTACCCGCGGGGACTTCCCCGCCCAAACAAATCCCAGGATGATTTTATTGATTCTTTTAAAGAAGGACCGCGGAATGAAAATAGGGAGACACTGAAAAATAAACAGGAATCTCGGGAGGATCGTCATCTTCACCGTGTGTACTCTCCTCGCTAGTGACAGCGGGAGCGCATCCCACCTCCGAAACTCGCTCCTCATTTGCTCCACCAGCCTAGACAAGTTCAACTTATGCATCTTGCGCCAGTCACGCGCCACTTGTATCCCCAAATACCTAAAACTTTCCCCAACCACCCTAAACGGTAGCTCCCTCAGCCTTTCTCCTGACCCCTCGCCTGCACCACAAAAATCTCGCTTTTTGCCATGTTCCACTTGTAGCCCGAAAACCAGCCAAATTCCCCTAGGATTTCCATAATCCCATCCATCCCTGCCGCTGGATCCAACACATACAAAAGCAGGTCATCCGCGTAGAGCGAGACCTTGTGTTCTATCCCCCCCTAGACCATTCCCTTCCATCCCCTTGCCGCTCTCAGAGCAATTGCCAGCGGTTCTATGGCCAACGCAAACAGCAGTGGAGAGAGGGGTGTTGCTCGTTCTGGGTGAGTGTGCTTAACACTCAATTTGGCTCTTGTTCTAAGCTCTGGAGTCGCCAGGTGCCGTTAAGACACCGCCATAAGCTTCAAGGTGAAGTTCAAAGCAATAAAACTGTACACCAATTAGTAAGTCCAAACAACTAGAGTTTATTATAATACAATTATAATAACTACCCATGCACACGCTAAAGGATTAAACTTACTCCTACCGCTAAAGAACTAATACTTATCTCGAAGGAACTGCTGGGTCAGGGAACAAGGCCTCTTGCTCTGCTCTGCTCTGCACTGCAGACTTCAGATTGTTATCAATTGCAAAGGGTGTCAGGAGTGCCTATTTCTGGTAGTGGTCGTCGTTAGGCACTAGTTGGTGGCTGCTGCTCGACGGCTGGAGTAGGAGACAGGAGACAGGAGACTGAATCATGTGTGGGACCTTTCTTTTATAGGTCTCAGGGGGTCCGCGCCCCTTTGGACGGACTCCCTTACCTGCTTGGAATCGATTGGGTCTCTTCCCAATCAATATGTTTGAACCCCCCAATCATAGGGCAGTTCCTCGGTCACTGGGGCGGTTCTTGGGACCTATTGTTTTGGGCTTCTCTGGCGCCACAGGGTCTGGCCTTCCATAGAATGTATCGATTTGTGCTTAACTTGTGTCCATTGTATCTGGGACTCGCCCGGTATCGCCTCATTAGTATGTTAACTGGTTTATTTTCACAGTGCTGTCTGGTTTCTGCAACAGTCAAAACTGGTTTCTGCAGTCGTCCCAATATACAATCGCCTTGCAAGCTGCTTGCTTTCCAACATGTCCATTTTCCCTGCATTCCTTGCAATCTTCCATTTTGTGTTGGGCGGTGGCCACCCCAGGTGGCTACAGGGGGCATCCCTGTCTTGTCCTGCGGTGTTGTCTAAAGTACTCAGATGTCGTCCTGTTCGTCCTTACACTAGCCTCCGGGGCCTGATATAGCAGTCTAACCCAGTCCACAAAGCCTTCCCACTCCACCCGGTCAAAGCCTTTTTGGCATCCATTGCCACCACTACCTCCACCTCTCTGCCCTCCGGGGGCATCATAATCACATTGAGTAGCCTTCTTAGATTGGCTACCAGCTGCCTGCCCTTAACAAACCCCGTTTTGTCCGCCACAAACACATCCGGTACGCAGTCTTCGATTCTGGACGCCAGGATCTTGGCCAGCAGTTTAGCGTCCACATTAATCAGGGAGATTGGCCTATAGGACCCACAAGCTTCTGGATCTTTGTCCCGTTTTAATATCAACGAGATGGTGGCTTGTGACATTGTCGGGGTAGCGCCCCATTGTCCCTCGCCTCGTTAAACACCCTAACCAGCACCGGCGCCAGTATACCCGAGAACTTTTTGTAGAACTCCACTGGATACCCGTCCGGCCCCGGGGCTTTACCCAACTGCATGGCCTTCAGGCCCCCCATTACTTCTTCAGCTCTAATCGGGGCCCCCAGCCCCACTATCATCCACCTCCCCACCTTTGGGAAGGTCAGCCCATCTAAGAAGCGCCTCATCCCCTCCGGCCCCGTGGGGGGTTCCGAGGTCAACAGCTTGCTGTAGAAGTCCCTGAATACCCTGTTCAATCCTGCCGGGTCTCTAACCCGGTTCCCTGCTCCGTCCACTACCGTCCCTAATTCCCTGGCCGCCTCCCTCTTCCTAAGTTGCTGTGCAAGCATTCTGCTGGCTTTCTCCCCATACTCACACTGCGCCCCTGGCCTTTCTGAGCTGCTCTATGGCCTTCCCAGTGGATAGTGCCCCCAGCTCCGCCTGCAGTCTCCGTCGTTCCCTAAGTAGCTGTCTGTCTGGCAGATGAGAAGGTGTGTGAGAGAGCGGGGACTCCGCATATTCCCTATCCGTCCGTATCATCTGCACCAGTCTGTTCATCTCCGCCCTGTCCGTTCTGTCGTTATGGGTTCGGATTGAGATCAGTTCCTCTCTCACCACCGCGTTCAGCGCCTCCCAGAGCACCGCTGCTGAGACGTCCCCTGTATCGTTGACCTGCAGGTAGTCCTGCATGCATTTCCCCACTCTCTCACACACCCTCTCCTCTGCCAACAATCCCACCTCTAACCTTCATTGTGGGCGCTGGTAACTTTCTTCGCAGACCTGCAGGTCGACCCAATGTGGAACATGGTCCGAAATAGTGATCGCCGAGTATTCTGTATCCCTCACCCCCTCCAAAAAGTCCCTACTCATAATAAAGAAGTCAATACGAAAATAAACCTTGTGAACATGTGAATAGAACGAGAACTCCTTACCCGTCGGCCGGCTGATTCTCCAGGGGTCTACCCTGCCCCCATTTGTTCTATGAACCCTCTCAGTTCCCTTGCCATGGCCGGGACCCTGCCCGTTCTGGAGCACGGCCGGTCCAGGTCGGGACCGAGGACTGTATTAAAGTCCCACCCATAATCAACTTGTGCGAATCCACATCGGGGATTTTCCCCAGCAGCCTTTTGGTGAAGTCTACGTCATCCCAGTTTGGAGCGTAAACATTCACTAGGACCACCTTCACCCCCTCAAGCTTGCCCCAGACCATGAGAAATCTACAACCCCCCCCCCCATCCGCAACTGTGCTGTCCGCCTCAAATTTACCCCGTTTGTTAATCATGATCGCGACCCCTCTGGTCTTAGCGTCAAGCCCCGAATGGAAGACCTGGCTAACCCAGTCCTTCCGTAATCTAATCTGGTCTGCCACTTTCAAGTGTGTCTCCTGCAGCAACATTACATCCGCCTTCAGAGCCCATAAGTGCGTGAACACACGTGCCCTCTTGACCGGCCCGTTTAATCCTCTAACTTTCCAGGTGATCAGCCTGGTTGGAGGGCACCCTGCCCCCCCACTACGCCGATCAGCCATCCCCTTTCTTGGGCCCACCCCCTGCCCATGTGCCACGCCTCCCCTGGTATGCCTCTTGGCAGCTCCCACCCCCGACCTCTTCCCCGTTACCTGGTTCAGTTCCCTCCCTTGTCAGCAGATCATCTCCCCCCCCCCCCCCCCCCCCCCCAGCAACAACCCCTTGTAACCTAACCCCTGCCATATACTGACTGTATACACACACACCACCTCGCTCCCGTTGACTAGCTCAAAGCAGCTACCCTGGTGGCTCTCAACTCCGGCGCCACCATGTCTCACACCTATTGTCCCCTGCTCCCCTCCCCCCTGCCCATCAACACCACCTCCCCAGAACTGCCCTGTTCGAGCAATCGCTCTGGGACCGAAACAGAGAGAAAACAAACAAAAAACAAAGCTCGCCTCCACAATAGTGCAATTCAAACTGTGTAATGAGGTGGGCGCTACCACCCACCCCCTCCCAACATTCCCAGAAAAATAGCAAAAAGAACCCGAACAGCCCCCAGCACCCAATAACTTAAACTTTAACTATAACTTTGGCTTTAACTTTAAAACTTTCAAACAGGCAAACACAAACACCCCCAATTTTAAGTAAAAGAGCATGCTGAACGACATCGCTAACACGAAGGAGAATCTGCGAACAAATGCAGACATCCCTTAATACACTCTAACTTGAGTCCATGGGTCCTCAGTTCGGCACCGGTCCATGCCCCTGAGTGAAGTCCATCGCTTCCTCTGGGTCATCAAAATAATGTTGCTGTTCCCGGTATGTGACCCAAAGCCGCGACGGGAAAAGTAGCCCAAACTTGACCTTTTTAAACAGGATCTCTTTAATTTGTCTGTAGACTGCCCTCCTTCTGGCCACCTCCTGGCTCAGATCCTGGTAGATGCGCAGGACACTTTTGTTCCATGAGCAGCTCTTTGTGCTCTTGGCCCACTGTAGAACTCGTTCCTTGTCCATGAACCTATGGAACCTGACCACCATCGCCCGGGGGAGGCCCCCCCCCCTCGCGGCTGCCTCACCTGCACTCTGTGTGCCCTGGCCAGCTTCAACGGACGCGGGAAGAAATCATCCCCCACCAGCTTCTGCAGCATGTCTGCCACATATGCCATGGCATCCACTCCCTCGGCCCCCTCCGGGAGCCCAATGATTCTCAGATTCTGCCGGCGAGACCTGTTTTCCAGGTCCTCCAGCCTGTCCATCAGCCTTGATTGTTGCTCCTTCAACTTTCTAATTTCCACGTCCGCTACCTTTTGGAAATATGCCTGCTCTTCCACTGTCTTTTCCAGTGCCTGGACCTTCTTATCCTGAGCGTCCAGCCTCTGGTCCAGTCGCTCCACCGCTTTCTGGAGCGGTTCCAAATTATCCCGCTTCAGTCCTGCGAAGCTCTCTTTCATGACCTGCAGCATGTTGCCCAGTGCTGTCTGGACTATACGTTCCGTGGTCCGTTCATCGGCCATTTTTCCTCCTACTTGAGCTTCCACACCACCTTTGGTCTTGTTCAGCCCCTTCTTCGCCTGTTTTCGCTCCCTTCTGCTCCTTAAGTCCATAAAACTCTATGGATTCAGATCTAGAGTGCTATTGTTTTTCACTCCAGCGCTCAAAAGTTCAAAAAGGTCAGGGGAAAAGGTCTTAAAGTCTGACCGGAGCCAGAGCCACCAAATGCGCAACTTACTCCCTCATAGCCGCCACTGGAAGTCATTATAAATCTTCTTTATTCGTTCATGGGACATGGGCGTCGCAAGTATTGCCAGCATTTATTGCCCATCTCTAATTGCCCTTGAGGGGCCGTTGAGAGTCAACCACATTGCTGTGGGTCTGGAGTCACATATAGGCCAGGTAAAGATGGCAGAAAGGACATTGGTGAAACAGATGGGGTTTTACAACAATCAGCAATTATTTCATGATCATTATTAGACTTTTTAATTCTGGATTGTTATTGAATTCAAATTTCACCGTCTGCAGTGGCGGGGTTTGAATCGAGCACCCCAGAGTATTCTGAGTCTCTGGATTACTAGTCCAATGACAAACCACTACACCACCACCTCCCCTATCATGTGATCAAATATTCTGCTGCAAGGTTGCTCTCGTGAATGTCAACCAAACCACAGCTGTTGTGAGTCACTCACTTTTCTTTCACTTGGTTGGTAACGAGAAGTCTAAAACCAAAATAAAAAATCAGGAATACTGATCTGACAGTCTTTTAAATTTTCATTAAACAAGACGGGGTCTGAATTACGTTGTGTGTCTTTTCAGTTGACTGGCTGTCCAGTGCTCCATTAAATTTGTTTTGGAAGTTAGATTTAGACAGTCTCCAGTTGGTTCTCAGTATAAATAGACCTAAAGCACAAAAGTGCTAAAACTGCCGTGATAGGGGCATTCTTACTCAGAGAAGCAACAAGTTGGTTGCCGCAGGAAATAAGGAAATGCAATATTTGTGCAGCAGAAGGTGTGCTTCTGAGTTGGGATAGAGAGGAAGCTTTATTTACTGACTCCGTCTGACCTGGAAGTTCCTGACTCTGACACTGGCTGCCCACAATCGAAGGTTTTGCATTTCTCACCACTGACCTTGATGAGCGCAAACAAATATAACAAAAGCAAAGGTTAAGAGGTAGAATATGCCATAATGTTATAAATGAGATTAGTCAATGTTCTTAGCCTTCCTCCACTGGTTTGTGAAATCATCTGAACGTTTCAACAGACCAAATGATCATGCCCCTCTCAGGAAAGATTCAGAGAAAAGCCAGGCAGGTACTTCACAAATCAGTTTGTCACTAATCAGTAATCATAGACATGGGAAAATTAATTGAATCATAGAATTTACAGTGCAGTAGGAGGCTATTCGGCCCATCGAGTCTACACCGGCCCATGAAAGAGCACCCTACCTAAGTCCACACCTCCACCCTATTAAAAGATAAAAGCAAATTAATGCGGATGCTGGAATCTGAAACCAAAAGAGAAAATGCTGGAAAATCTCAGCAGGTCTGGCAGCATCTGTAAGGAGAAAAAAGAGCAAATGTTTCTAGTCCAGATGACCCTTTGTCAAAGCTCCACCCTATCCCCGTAACCTAGCAACCCCACCTAACTTCTTTTGGACATTGTAGGGCAATTTTAGATTGACCAATCCATCTAACTTGCACATCTTTGGACTGTGGAGGAAGCCGGAGCACCCGGAGAAAACCCACAGGAGAGCATGCAGAATCCGCACAAGACAGTGACCCAAGCTGCGAATCGAACCTTGGTCCCTGGTGCTATGAAGCTAACCACTATGCTACCGTGTTGCCCGATTGGAAAGAAGATACAGATTTTCCATCTTTTCTTGGAGGGCATTAATTCCACTGATTGTGCAGTTTTATTGTTAATATTTTTTCAGGGAAATAAGCATTCAAAAGATGCTTTAAGAAATCAATGTTACCACTCAGTGAAGCAGTTAATACCAGTTGCTATTAAATCTACTGTCCTAGGCTGTTCTTGTTTCTCAGTATTTGTGTTTTTTTCTGTGAATGAGTGCCAATTACAAAGTACTGGTGGGTATATATATATACATGTGTCGTCAGAGTATTTTTCATGTCCTGTATTATCGCACAGGATTAATTTTAAACACAAAAGTATGTATGACCTATAGGGATTTTCAGCAATGAAGCTGTGATATGAGGTAGCAAAAAGTAATTTTGTTTTCAATAACTTGCTCCAGAGTGACCAAGTGAATGTAAAGCTAATGATTGACCCAGTGGATTACTGCAAGTTGCAACAGTAAATGATGGAAATATTGGGTTTTTCCCTTATCACATTGCAATGCTCAGAAAATATCCCTGAAATGAAAATCAGCCACTTATCACTTTGGAGCATTAGTTTTCCATATCTGCATTATGCCTACTATAGAATCATAGAATTTACAGTGCAGAAGGAGGCCATTTGGCCCATTGAGTCTGTACTGGCCCTTGGAAAGAGTACCCTACCTAAGCCCACACCTCCACTGTATGCCTGCAACCTAGTAACCCCACTGAACCTTTTTGGACAATAAAGCATGGCCAATCCACCTAACCTGCATATCTTTGGACTGTGGGAGGAAACTGGAGCACCCGGAGGAAACCCACGCACACACGGGGAGAAAGTACAAACTCTGCACAGACAGTGGCCCAAGCCGGGAATTGAACCAGGGTCCCTGGAGCTGTGAAGCAACTATGCTAAGCACTGTACTATCATGCCCATCCTTATTCTACAAAGAATAAAACTTCCTCTTGTGAAAGGAATTACTTTTTTAAAAAATCTTGCGTTTCAGTGCATGGTCTCCGAAAATGTTTTTAAAGCTTTAACATGGTCGCATGTATCAATTTTAAATAAAGCTTCAGGCACACAATAAAGAAGTCAAAAATGGCACCAATTATTATGAAACGACCCAGTCTGATTCTCAGGCACTGTTCCCCTGTCTTCCATCTGTCATGCTGTTTGTAACAGGGTTCACTTTTCAAAGTAAGGGCTCACTGAGTGAGTGAGGAGGGAAATTGAAGGGAATTTACATGGTGAAACTCTACGTACCCCCAAGTCCTGCCCATGCTGAACACATTGTGATCAACTAGTATGAATATCTTGGTTCACCACTGCAAGGTCAGTATATATTTGGAATGACGCGACAAAGAAAAACAAAATCTTTGTTCCACTATTTCTGAACCCCATATCGACAGATTGTTCACAAGCCAGGCTTAATGTTATGACCATTTGATTGCAAGTAAACTATCCTCTGTAGAAAGTATGCCTGGAGTGCCATTTTAAAGCTAGCATTGCTTCATATTTATGCAATTAAAACAAATTTAGCTAATAAAATGGATCAAAATAATAAAAAGCCCTTATAATAGCTCTGATGGGTTTTTGTGTATGAGAAATGTGTTATGCTCTTCATAGGGACTACATCCATTTAATTAGGTGTAAAAACCTGAAATATGATGTAAGAAACCGTGATTGTGTTTCTCTTTCACACCTGAAGCGTAGGCAAAATTTCTTTCAAGAAATAAAATGAGAAACAGATGTTTGGTAATTAAAGGTGTTTAGACGATGACAGAAAGTGCACAGGTACAGTGCCCCAGCTGTCAGTAGGAAATATGATTTTCATTCCCCCTTGAGTTTCTCTCCTTGAGCACAACCCTCTGCTGCTAGCACCTTCTTAGCCCAGTGGTAGTAGCTCCTTCTCAGCCCAGTGGTAGTAGCTCCTTCTCAGCCCAATGGTGGTAGCTGCTCCTCAGCCCTGTGGTGGTAGCTGCTCCTCAGCCCTCTGCTGCTAGCACCTTCTCAGCCCAATGGTGGTAGCTGCTCCTCAGCCCTGTGGTGGTAGCTGCTCCTCAGCCCTCTGGTGCTAGCTCCTTCTCAGCCCTCTGGTGCTAGCTCCTTCTCAGCCCTCAGGTGCTAGTTCCTTCTCAGCCCTGTGGTGGTAGCTGCTCCTCAGCCCTCTGGTGCTAGCTCCTTCTCAGCCCTGTGGTGGTAGCTGCTTCTCAGCCCTCTGGTGCTAGCTGCTCCTCAGCCCTCTGGTGCTAGCTCCTTCTCAGTCCTGTGGTGGTAGCTGCTCCTCAGCCCTCTGGTGCTAGCTCCTCAGCCCTGTGGTGGTAGCTCCTTCTCAGCCCTCTGGTGCTAGATCCTCAGCCCTGCGGTGGTAGCTCCTTCTCAGCCCTCTGGTGCTAGATCCTCAGCCCTGTGGTGGTAGCTCCTTCTCAGCCCTCTGGTGCTAGATCCTCAGCCCTGCAGTGGTAGCTCCTCAGCCCTGTGGTGGTAGCTCCTTCTCAGTCCTGTGGTGGTAGCTGCTTCTCAGCCCTCTGGTGCTAGCTCCTCAGCCCTGCGGTGGTAGCTCCTTCTCAGCCCTCTGGTGCTAGATCCTCAGCCCTGCGGTGGTAGCTCCTTCTCAGCCCTCTGGTGCTAGCTCCTTCTCAGCCCTCTGGTGCTAGCTCCTTCTCAGCCCTCTGGTGCTAGCGCCTCAGCCCTGCAGTGGTAGCTCCTCAGGCCTCTGGTGGTAGCTCCTTCTCAGCCCTGTGGTGGTAGCTCCTTCTCAGATCTGCGGTGGTAGCTCCTTCTCAGCTCTGCGGTGGTAGCTCCTTCTCAGCCCTGTGGTGGTAGCTCCTTCTCAGCCCTGCGGTGGTAGCTGCTTCTCAGCCCTGCGGTGGTAGCTCCTTCTCAGCCCTGTGGTGGTAGCTCCTTCTCAGCCCTGCGGTGATAACGCCTTCTCAGCCCTGTGGTGGTAACTCCTTCTCAGCCCTGTGGTGGTAGCTCCTTCTCAGCCCTGCGGTGATAACGCCTTCTCAGCCCTGTGGTGGTAACTCCTTCTCAGCCCTGTGGTGGTAACTCCTTCTCAGCCCTGCGGTGATAGCTCCTTCTCAGCCCTGTGGTGGTAGCTCCTTCTCAGCCCTGTGGTGATAACGCCTTCTCAGGCCTCTGGTGGTAGCTCCTTCTCAGCTCTATCCAGTTTGTGTCATATGTTAGAGTGTTTATCCTCCTGAGCGTTTCAGGGGAATAATCACCTAATTTAACGTTGCACAGAGAATTTTGCAATATGAGAAGATTTTTAATGCTGCTGGAGAATTAGCGTTGAACTTATTGGAACGTCTAAGATCCTGAGGGTAATTGGTGAGGTGAATACCCAGAGGGTGGTTCTTCTTATGGGGGAGACCATAATCAGGAGAGCTCGGGCGGGATTTCTGGCGCTTCCTGGCCAGCCCCCCCAAAGGCCCCCCTCTCTCTCTCTCTCTCTCTCTCTCTCCCCCCCCCCCCCCCCCCCCCCCCCCCCACAGCGGGTTCCCCGGTGGCAGGACGGGTGAGCCATGCAAAACACCCTGGACATCGCTGCGACCGGAGGATGCTGCTGGCAGCCAATGGAGAATCGCTTCTGCAGCCTGGAAACGAGCTGCAGCATGCCGGAAAATCCCAAAGTCCTTTTTAAAGCAGACATGAGGAGAAACGTTGTGCGGGATTCTCCGTCTGGTGTGGCGGACACCCGGGATTCTCCACCTCGCCAGCCAATGCGGTTTCCCATTGTGGGCAGCCCATTGGGAAATCCCCAGGCTGCCGGCAAAATGGAGAATCCCGACAACGGAGAATCCAGCTCATTTTCTCCCGAAGGGCCGCTGGTGGGTGGAATTCTCTTCTCCAGAAAGTAGTAGAGACTGGGGGCGTGGTCCAGTGGCCACGCTGCACCCAAAAACCAGCTGGTCGCAGCGCAGTGTGGCCAATAAAAGCCAGCAGACCTCGCTCCTGGGATCTACCCACCTCGCAAGGTCTCGCCGATCAAATGCGATTTTGTGAGACGTTGCGATGTAAATCCCGCCCATTTTAAAATGGCATCTCGATCTTTCGCTACACCGGGGAATTCCAGCGAGTGAAGCACTTCAGTGTGCACAATGGGGCTATATCCTGCTGAGACCTCTTATACTACGAGATTCGTGTTGCATAGTCATGTGTTTCTCGGCGCTGCGACCTCCGGGAAACACGTAGCTAAATGCGCTCACTGTGGGACTTTGTTCCCAATTAGTTGAATTGCGCCCCCTTTTGAATTTATTCAAAGCAGAGTTGGACAGATTTTTGTTAGGGAAGGAAGCCAAGATTTCTGGGGGAATGTGGAGTTGAGACCAAAGCCACCTCAGCCATGATCATATTGAATTGCAGAGCAGGCTTGAAGGGTCAAAGGGTCTACTCCTGCTCCTGTGTTAATGTATTTCACATAATTACATAACAAAAAGCCAGAATCCGTTGCATAAATATTTTGTATAGCCCCCTTTGCATTATTTGATTTTTTTCTATCGGCATGCCCAATAACTTCCATCGTTGAATTTTCCAAAGCATTTTGTTTTAATGATTAAAAAGTGATTAACTTCTGGGAATTGTTTCAGTAAGTATTGTTCAATACTATCAAACATGAGGTTGCTCCCTGTAACGCCGAACATCTTCAGTACTATTAACAGCTCCATTTGGTACAGTTGCTGCACAGATCCTGATTCGTGCTCGAGTTGCCATCTGCTGAAACAAGGACGCCACCTACAGGTGTGAAGTCTGAAAGCTTCCAAATCAGTTTATAATCCATCATATGCAAGCAACATTTTGACATTGATTTAATTTTAATGAAGATTACAACTGAACTTGATGCTGAGCTTGATGTCTTTTAGAACCTACTTCGCCATCGGAATGAATGACCTCGATACTAAATTAAACCTTACTTGAGAGCACGAGTTGGCCATTCAGTCCCTCAAGTATGTTTGACTGTGTATTGCAGCCATATATATTATGGTGCCCTGGATTCAAAGCTAGATCCATTTGCTACCTTTTAAATCATAGCTGATGTTTGTTGCTTCTGTACTTCACATAAGATCCTAAGACAGGAGAAGAATTAGGCCACTCAGCCCATCGAGTCTGCTCCGCCATTCAATCCCGGCTGATATTTTTCTCATCCCCATTCTTCTGCCTTCTCCCCATAACCCCTGAACCCCTTATTGATCAAGAACCTATCTATCTCTGTCTTAAAGACACTCAGCGATTTGGCCTCCACAGCCTTCTGCGGCAAAGAGTTCCACAGGTTCACCACCCTCTGTCTGAAGAATTTCAGCTGATTAAACAGGTTGGGCAAAATAATCACAAGCTGGTGACCACAATGCAGAAACTTCAGCCTATAACTCTCAAATTTTAAAAAACTTGCTGGTGGGATGTGACCATCCTTGGCAAGGACAGCATTTATTACCCAACTGTAATTGTCTTAGAGAGAGTGGCGCCGAGGTGTATTCTTGAATCGTTGCAGTCCATGATGTGTGTACACTCACAGTGCAATTAGGGAGGGGGTTCCAGGGTCCTTTATAAAAGCTCAAGTTTCGGTAGCATTTCCCAACAGGTGGTACGTTATGCCACAAATGTGAGGCGAAGTTCCCCTTTAACTTTTCCAGTTCATTGTTACCTACTCATCATATCAACCCTTCCACTTAATTCAACTTAGTAAGAAATTCTGAAATGTAATCAACTGCTTTTTAAGGTAAATAATTAATTTGTGCCAATCTCAGTCTATTTTGTGATTGGAACAATCTGTGCTCCAGGTTCTTGAGAAAATATATATACATAAATGTGTACACAGATACAGAAACTGCCACCATTAGGGGCTGGTTTAGCTCACTGAGCTAAATCGCTGGCTTTTAAAGGAGACCAAGCAGGCCAGCAGCACGGTTCGATTCCCGTACCAGCCTCCCCGGACAGGCGCCGGAATGTGGCGACTAGGGGCTTTTCACAGTAACTTCATTGAAGCCTACTCGTGACAATAAGCGATTTTCATTTTTCATTTCATTACTACTGTGGAACCTTGCTACTGGGACATAACATGACAGTCTCCAAATGGAAATTGTATAAGAATCTTTATTATCACAAGTAGGCTTACATTAACACAGCAATGAAGTTACTGTGAAAAGCCCCTGGAGGCCACATTCCAGCACCAGTTTGGGTACAGGGGGGAGAATTCAGAATGTCCAAATTACCTAACAGCACGTTTTTCAGGACTTTCATAGAATTTACAGTGCAGAAGGAGACCATTCGGCCCATCGAGTCTGCACCGGCTCTTGGAAAGAGCACCCTACCCAAGGTCAACACCTCCACCCTATCCCCATAACCCAGTAACCCATCCAACACTAAGGGCAATTTTGGACACGAAGGGCAATTGATCATGGCCAATCCACCTAACCTGCACATCTTTGGACTGTGGGAGGAAACCGGAGCACCCGTAGGAAACCCATGCACACACGGGGAGGATGTTCAGACTCCACACAGACAGTGATCCAAGCCGGAATTGAATCTGGGACCCTGGAGCTGTGAAGCAATTGTGCTATCCACAATGCTACCGTGCTGCCCCTACTTGTGGGAGGAAACCCACGCAGATAAAGGGAGAACGTACAGACTCCGCATAGACAGTAACCCAAGCCGGGAATCGAACCTGGGACCCTGGCGCTGTGAAGCAACCATGCTAACCACTGTGCTACCACGCCACCTGAGTTCCTCCTTTTGCCTCTGCAGGACAAGAAGCTATACGTTTCTGGTAACCCACAATTTTCAGAAGTGTAGCAGCCAAGATTTAACAATTAAGATTTGTTGTGCAGGATGGATTATACATCACCTTGAGTCACATTACTGTACTCACTTCCGATTGACAGATACTAAAGATCAGAATTTAGTTGTTTTTTTTTAAAAGACTGCAATAGCTAAAATATTAATGAAAATAATTAATTATTTGGCAAACGTGAGAGTTGATATAGTTGATGTAAAATGGAAAAGATCCATAAAGGATAAATGGTCCTTGATAAAGAAATGTCTTTAGTTATAAAAAGAAAGTCTCCAAAGCCTTCAAAAAGAAAGCCCAGATTACTCGAGGGACAAATCCAATCAGCGTGTGTCACTTTTGATATTAGTGTAACATCTTCCTCAAGCAGTAAATTGAAAATAAGCCTTACATCTGATCTTCTCTAGCGCCAAATGGTGCAAGAGCTCCAATTTGTTTTTTACTGTAAGTATTCTGTTTTAACAACTTACTTAATTTGAAGTCAGGTTGCGAAACAAACTTAATGATGTTACACACAAATATATAATGGCCTCGAATTCACACAAGTATCAAATAATCTACATTATAGAGAGAGAGAAGCTGGACAGAACTCAAAACAACCCAATACATGCATAAAATAACATTTGTGTTTGCTAAAAAGATGTCCCACCACGCTTCGCAATTTCTGATCAGTGGATCATTAAAATTACCAATTGTGAATCATTGGCCGGGATTCTCCGGCCATTGCGATCCACTTTTTCTGCAGGCAGCGCACCCCCGCCAGTGGGATTCCTGGCGGCGTGGAGTGGCTTCAATGGGAAATCCCATTGACAAGCAGCGCGAATATAGAATCCTGCCACCAATGAACGACATGCCGTCGAGAAGCAAGTGGCTGGGGGTCCAGATAATCCAGCCCATTGTTTGATTCCTCAGTTTAAAAAGAAATGAAAGACATTTGTTAAGATCCCTCCCTGTTTTCCTTTGCCCCTGTTTGCAAATACGTTATGAACTGACATTGTTAGAGCCCTGGAAATATGTTAGTTGTTTGTCCTAGTGAAATGAAATGAAAATTGCTTATTGTCACAAGTACGCTTCAAATGAAGCTACTGTGAAAAGCCTCTAGTCACCACATTCTGGCGACTGTTCGGGGATGCTGGTACGAGAATTGAACCATGCTGCTGGCCTGCCTTGGTCTGCTTTCAAAGCCAGCGATTTAGCCCAGTGTGCTAAACCAGCCCCTAAGGTGCTCATAATGAGGAATGATATGTGTGTAATAATTTGGGAAGCAAAACTTAAAAGAGATGAGGGAGGCGATGGCAGGAATAAAGAACCAAACCTGACCATATGAAGTACGTGAACAGAATTTACAAAGAATTTACAGTGCAGAAGGAGGCCATTCGGCCCATTGAGTCTGCACCGGCCCTTGGAAAGAGCACCCTACGCCTCCACCCCATCCCCGTAACCCAGTAACACCACCTAACCTTTTGGACGTTAAGGGGTAATTTAGCAGAGCCAATCCACCTAACCCGCACACCTTTGGCCTTAAGAGCAGTGTCGGTCAATAACTGGAACTTAATTCATTTTGGGACTACAGGGTAGTCCTTATGGGACTACATGAAGTTCCTTATTCTGAACTGTTCTAGATGGGCAGCAGGGTAGCATGGTGGTTAGCATAAATGCTTCACAGCTCCAGGGTCCCAGGTTTGATTCCCGGCTGGGTCACTGTCTGTGTGGAGTCTGCACGTCCTCCCCCTGTGTGCGTGGGTTTCCTCCGGGTGCTCCGGTTTCCTCCCACAGCCCAAAGATGTGCGGGTTAGGTGGATTGGCCATGCTAAATTGCCCATAGTGTCCTAATAAAAGTAAGGTTAAGGGGGGGGGTTGTTGGGTTACGGGTATAGGGTGGATACGTGGGTTTGAGTAGGGTGATCATGGCTCGGCACAACATTAAGGGCCTGTTCTGTGCTGTACTGTTCTATGGGCAGAATAATATATCCAGACTATTGCAGCCCTTTGTCAATTTTGATCCCAAGATACAGTTTTTAAATCAGATTAGAAAAGCTCATCTCTCTCTGGCCACTACTTCACTGTACAGCTATTTAATAAATAATAGTGAAAATAATTAGCCAGTGAGCATTGGTGGCATTTCCCTCTCATTAATACTTATATAAATCCTTGAGCGACTGGAATTATCTCCCGCGTTGTTTCGATTAAGATAGTTTTAGCTGAGCAATGTCTTTAGTCAATTTCCAAACTGTATAAATCAGTAAAACATCATGTAAAATCTACAACTCTATGGACATTAATTTTTGAAGTGCTTTAACAAACAAGGGTGGCCAGCTTATTTATTTTTTAACAACACACTAAGACTGCTTTCCTTGTACATTAGCAGATGTTACACTTATTGAGAGAATTAGCATAAAATTCCAAATTAATTAATATTGATGTTCAGCATAGTAATGACTGGAGCAGCATGAATCATATCACAGTTTTCAATTAGTAGCCTCTGTATTAAAAATAAATTCCCACCTGTTGTGAGGATAATATTGGGGTCTCTAAAGGTCACACGAACGAGCAATTGCGTGTGCTCAATATGTATAAGTTTCATTTTTCCAGTTGAACAGCATCATTTAGGCCAAGAAGGAAAGACAATCAAGTTTAGGATGAAATTATATTATCACTTTTGCAGTCATGGGAAAGGTTTTCAGTGCATAGTCAAGAGAAAATGGATTCAGGTTTGGTCACAATGATGTGGTGAAAGCTTTTCTCTGGTAGATATAGCAAGGATTCCACAGTAAAATGTGTTTGGATGGCTTAAACCCAGTTCACAAAGCTGTACATAACTGGGTGAGAATTGACACCAAAATAGCAAACACAAAGTGATTGGCATTGAGAAATGGCAAAAATTCACCTGGAGGATGATGTTCTGAGCCTGGAGATAAGCAGTTATTTTGTTGGCAGAATAGGTGTATGGCTTTTAAAAAATTAATTCATGGGGTGTGACCAAAGCCAACAGTGTTTGCTCATCCCTTAATGGCCTTTGAGAAGATAGTTCTGAGCCACCTTCTTGAATACAACTCAGTGGCTTGCTGGGCCATTTCGCAATGCAGTTGAGAGTCAACCGCATTGCTGTGGTTTGTGAGTCACACCCAGACCTGACCCAGTAAGGACAGCAGAATTCCTTCCCTCAGGTCATTAGAGAACTAGGTAGGCATTTTTTGCATCAAACTGGTCGCCATCAATGTTCCTGCTAAACTGCGCAGGAAGGTGGCTGCGTATTAATTGTCCACTTAAGGGTCTAAATTAACATCTGGGTGGAAAGGCCACTTTCCAGCCCTGGACTTTGGGCAGAGGCAAGAAAGTGGCGGCATCCCCAGCCCGCACCCACCTGCCTGATTAAATCGCAGAATTTACAGTGCAGTAGCAGGCCATTCGGCCCATCGAGTCTGCACTGGCTCTTGGAAAGAGCACCCCAATTAAGCCCACAACTCCACCCTGTCCCCGTAACCCAGTAACGCCACCTATCCTTTTTGGACACTAGGGGAGATTTTATCATGGCCAATCCACTTAACCCGCACATCTTTGGACTGTGGGAGGAAACCGGAGCACCAGGAGGAAACCCACGCAAACATGGGGAGACCATGCAGACTCCGCACAGACAGCTCCGCACAGACAGTGACCCAAGCCGGAAATCGAACCTGGGACCCTGGAGCTGTGAAGCCAACCACTGTGCTACCGTGCCACCCGATAATGCCCCGGCGCTAGGGTGGGGGTGGGCATTAAATTGCACTGCGTGTGTTCGTGCAGACATACAAAGCAATCTCAAGTCACTGCACAAAATTAAAAAAGGTCACACACAACCAAATTTCAAAGGGAGCATTGGTCACCTTGCTTTTTATTCTAGATGTAAACTCTCACCTCCTGTGGTAGGATTTGAATTAATGCCTCTCAATTATTGCGCCTCTGGATTAGTCCAGTAACCACTAGTTACGTGTATGCTACTCGATCCCTAAACATGCTAATGTTTGAAACTGACATGGCGAATAAAAGCTCAGAGAGTATTCCTTTACTAGCACTGATATCAATCGCCTTGAAGAAGAATCCACCGAAGTATTAACTGAGAAACATGTTTAAACTATTTGGCACAACTCAGTATGCATGGAGGTAAAGCAATCTTGCACAAGAAATTGGAAGCTTGAAATTACTGAGATGAATAGATGAATATTTAGTACAATTTTATAATATTACTTTCTCTGCTACTTTAATGGTGGCATTTAATATAGGATTAAGGAATCTTAAAATAGCAGACAAAACGGTATAATTTGAATGGGTTGAGTATTTATCTGTAATTAGCGCTTATCGTCTACATTTGATTTCAGACCTTTGTCAAATCTGCATAGCCCCTGCCCACCCTGGCCCCCCACCAATCACCTTTATTCCCTATGAACTTTCTACACTTGAATTTGCTTACAATCTCACAGATATTGGGAGCAAAAATTGTCATTGATTCTCCCAGCCCTGGGCCGAGCCGGAGAATCCCCGTGAACAGGCCACGCCGCCCCGACGCCGGCACGTGATTCTCCACAGAGCGGAGAATCGGCACCATTGGCGCCGGCGTGGTTGATGCGGCGACCGTCGCGGGCCACTCTATGTGGCCGGCCCGCCGATTCTCCGGCCCGAATGGGCCGAGCGGCAGTAAGAAAAGAGCCGAGTCCCGCCGGCGCCGTTCTAACCTGTGAGGGACGGGTGGCGGCTTTTGGGGGGAAAGGGGGGTCTGACCCCGGGGGGGGGGGGCCTCCAATGTGGCCAGGCCCATGATCGGGGCCCACCAATTGGCGGGCCGGCCTCTGCTGGGGGGCCTCCTTTCCTATGCACGGGCCCCTGTAGTCCTGCACCATGTTGCGTCAGGGCCATCATGGGCCTGGCCACATTGTAGGGGCCAGAATTAGCCGTGGGAGTGGCTTGTTCACTGTGTCGTAAAATGCAATGGCGTTTACGACGGCGTGGACACTGCCGCGGGATTGGAGAATCCCGCCCCAGATCTCAGGGACTCATATCTGCCAATTGTGGATTGAGGGGATACAAACGTATAAACAAGGAGCAAAAGTGGGCCATTTGGCCCTTCAAGCCTGCTCCACCATTTAATAATATTGGATAGTCACCTAAAATCTGCACCCGCTTGCCCCCAATAGCCTATCACCCCCTTGCTCACCAAGAATCTATCCACATCTTCCTTAAAAATATTCAAAGACACAGGATGAGATTTCTGCCCACTCCATGTGGCATATTTGCCGATGGCATGACGGCCTGCCATCGACCGGTGGTGAGATCTTCCAGTCCCACTGATGTCTACAGGGTTTTCCATTCTCTACACCCTCTGCCACAGGGGAATTTACTGCGGGCGGTTGTCTTCAGCGGAACTAGGAACTCCAGTTGGCAGGGAGATTTCAGCCACTGTTTCTATCACCTTTTAAGGAA